>NC_090924.1:1468424681-1468727712 GCF_040938575.1 Ambystoma mexicanum | reverse complement strand
CAGGTGAAATCTCGCCCTAATCCCCCCGCTGAAATCAGCAAGGAGGGCTCTGCCGGGATGCACCGGTGAGGGGCACGCCCTTCATCAGGGCTTCTAAATATAGCTTGGCGGCGACTGAGAGTGAACTGCAGCAGCGGCCAGAGAGAGCACAGTAACAAACCTGGCAACCACATGGCGGTTGCTTGCCAATAATAACAACGCGCGGCCTGCTTTCCCACCTTACTGAAAACAATGACTATTCATATATATATATATTCAGCTCCAGGGTCAGACGCAGAAGTACAAGGTGGGCGTTACTTGTCTTTTGCCTGTTCTTTCCTTCGGAGGTCACACAATGAAGCCAGAATGGGATGCTCAGGTCTCCAAGGCCATGGCCTGCAGTGATCCTGTCTGGCAACATTCGCAGGGCAGTCCCCAGTGTCAGGCAGACAAACTGACAAGCCAGCAAGATCCTTTTCAAACCCAGATGAGGGCAAAGGTCCATGCACAAGTCATTTAGTCAGTGCCACGCAATCTGGGCACATAGGGAGGGCAGTATTTTGATACTCAGGTATTCACGATAAACATTGAGCTTCAGCTCAAACTCCCCCTTTGGAACGTGCATTGGTAAATCCAGCAGGTTTGGCTTGTATTTACATACGGGATATGAAAGTGCCAGGCACTGCCATAATTGCACTGTCTCTTCATAAGATGGCAACAGCTAAAACATTGTGTGAGAACCCAGGCATATGATGTCAGGGCCTGTCACGTGTCTAGCTAACACCTAAACGCAAGTCAAAACTATTACATTTGACAATGCTTGTTTTAACAGCACTTTAGTGCCAGAAGCAGATGCAGGAACAAAAAAATCAAGTGGCTGATGGCACACTTTGTTAAGACCTGTATATCACACCAGTATCCAATGTATAGCTGTGATTGAGCTATTAACTCTCACCAAGACTACTTAGGAATTCGACTGGCAGGCCCTATACAGCATTGCAATGTTATTGCTTGAGAGAGCCCAGAAGAGAGTGTTTTGTGTGGTGTATGGCCTAGGGCAGTGTCTGCAGCATTTGAAATGACAGGTGTTTTGGAATGCAACTCCCATCATCCCTTGCCAGCATAGACAATAATGAGGAATCATGGGAAACCTAGTCCAAAACATCCAGAAAGCCACAGGTTACACACAGACTCCTGCCACAGTTAATGCTAAATCCGCCTCCCTTGTGAGACCCCCAGAACTGTTTGCTGGACTTGTGGATCATGTGTCCTTGTTCCCCATTGAGTGGGATCCTCTCTCCCCACTCACTCTTACTTTAACTCTTTTCACTGGTGTCAGTGCTTTGAGTCTCCATAGTGTATTTCTGATTTGATCCTTCTTGATAACTTTTTGGCATCTGCATATTACTGTTGTAACAAACAGCATTTCCTGTGCAGTGTTGCTGTGTTGCACTTTGGGTTCCCCTTTTTGTTTTCTCTGGTTTACCTTGTTTGAACAACTGTTCCCAAGGGTACAAAGGATATTTTTATCCTCTCTACATACTGTGTTGGCTTGGGTATTACCTACCTTAAGTCTTCTCTGAAGTCCCTGGACCCCTTCTGCAACTCTGAAGTAAAGTACTTACTTGTTTGAAGAGCATTCCTCAGGAACTATGACTGTTCGGCATTCTGTGCCTATCCTGATCCTGCCAGAATCTGGCCACTAGACCTCTAGGGCCCCTCTTCTGCCATAGAGAAGACTCATGTTTCAAGAGTAGGGAAGGACTTACAAGGTTGGACCTTTGCCTTGAACTTTATCAAGTGCTGAAAGTCTCTTACTGGTGTATGAGTTGGTTTGGTAACTGTCTGTCTGAAATATTAACAGTTACAACAGTTGTTACTTACCTTGGAATGTGTTCTGCCATTCCTAAAAGTATAGAGGGTTATTTTACTTGCCTGTGATTTGGATCCTATCCTCCTTTTCCAAAAGTAATACTGTTGGCTTCTCTTTGTTATTTCTTTCAGAAAACGAGTGTATAAGTTCACCAGCTGGGTTTTGCTTCCCCAGACGTTCTGTATAGCCTGTCTAGAATAAGTCTGCCTTTGGTTTTACCTACCCTAAATAACTGTGTGCCATTATAAATAAGTGTACTGTGGGTTTTGCTAATCTTGGTCTGCCTGTTGCAATCCTAAAAGAGTGTAAGGAGTTACTGCTTACCTTAGTATGTGTTTCACTGATCTGAAAATCAACAGTAATCGTTTATTACAACATTGGGTCTTGCTCACCTGGTATACCTGAAGGTTACCCTAAATGTAGTTGTAGGTTCATACTGTTCCATGAATTTGTATTCCACTATTCAGAAAATGTATACTTGTGAATGTAAGCGTCCCCAAAAATGCACCCCCCTTAGTGAGAGGCAATAACAGACACACCCCAGGAGGGAATTTAGACCAAGACGAAGTGCGGGTGAGATCAAAAGTGTTTTTATCTAAACCAATACAGGGCATGCAAAGGACTCTGCAAACTCCGAGAGCGCTCTGTCTGACAATAGCAAAGACAGTCCTACTTATTACAAAACTACATCACGCATGACACAAGCTATAGGGGGCACATATTCTTAGAGATTGGGTGGTGATGGCTAGGTGGTATACATTGTATACAGTTTCTGCTCCAGGATTGGTGGACGTCCGTGCGGTGCCACGCGGGGTGGATGGGTCAGCTGGGCTCATCGGGGTGGAGTGCTGGGCCGGACATGACTTGTAGTGATGATAAGTGGCGACTCTGATACTTTGCCCTTGTGGACAAACATTCACATCCATTCATCATGTTATACAGTTTCAGTTGTCTTGTAACTCTTGTAATACATTGACCTCAGATCGAGAATGAGACAGGGACATTGAAATATAATAGGAAGTACCCCAATACATCTGTTGTAAGGACACCTTAGGTTCAAACACGTTAATCCCATGGGTCCATGTGTGGGGTCAGAGCACAGGAGGGGTTACTTGATCGTCCTGTTGGTGGTGGGCACCCTCCTTCGAGGGCCATTAACTTGGGGTGAACGGGGATACCAATGGGCCGTGGGGGGCATGTAACCGGTGCCCGGGAGATGGTGGGATTTAGGACCAGGTAGCTCGTAATTGATAGAGTCAGGCTGTGGCCACCTCTGACATGGGGGAGGTGGATGCTTGAAGAGGGTCCAGCAAGATTGGGAGGGGAGGCGAAGCTGTTCTGTTTGAACACCAGCTATCCCCGGCGAGCCGGGGAGGGAGGAAGGGGGAGACGACCTTGCAGCTCTGAGCCTGTCTCCCTGCACAGGTCAGAGTATCGTACAATTGCCAAGGGGCGGGTGACAACACTTGGGGGCTTCTGGGTTGTGCACATATATTTACATTAGTAAGAATATAAGCTGGGTGACTTTGTCATTTAGCCAATATTTCATAACAGCAGTTGACATACGAACCTGAGGTAGTGTTAGATTGGTTGGTGTGCAACAGAGGGCAATACATATTATACCATGATACAGTCTGCCTCCAGTCCCTTGATGGGCCTATATGCATTTCAGCGATTCATTATTACATTATGTACAGGGGCTGTCAAAAAGCTATCACATATCTTATGGCCACTCTTCTACACAATAGCGGCAAACGTTAGTCAACACGGCAAATATCACAAAAATGGTTACCATACAATACAAGGTGCCTCGGGGGTAGGCGGGGTAAGGGGTGCCACACAGTCCAACTTTGGGAGCTTGGTACAGGGTCAGGGCATATAGGATTGGGCTGGTTTCGGTTACTTCCTAATGAGCTCGGTCATGACTGGGGCAATGATATACTGCGGAAGGTTAATTGATACAGTGTTTATTTTGTTGTTTGTTCATGTCTGGGTTGCTCGTGAGAATGAGCTCTCAGCGGATCTACAATGAGGTGGAGGCCGGGGGAAGTGCAGGCCTCTGTGAACGCGGTCAAGCAAGGGACAGGCTGTAGCTTTCAATGTGTGCAAGTTGTTATGCCTGTGTTAGGTTTTAGCGCCTTTGACAAAATGGAGTTGTCTAGTACAAAATGGTGTCCGTGTTGTGCCATATATGTGGTCGTGCAGCCTCACGTGCCGATCCGCAGCCACCTCGCCTCCCGGGCCCTTGGGCGCAGGAGCTGTCGACGAGTCATGAGTCTTCAACTGGGTAGGAGATGTAGGCTAGAGGGGGGTCCTATTGACCTGCCCTCCCCTACATTTCCCCCTGTTCGTTCCTTAATTAACGAATACCGTAATTCCCCTAGCCGCTCGCGTTCTTTTTCATCCATTACTGCTTCTTCCCATGGTGGTGTCCACTTTATTGGCATCCACGCCCTACATACTCCCCGGAGGCTTTCTCCCCTTCTAGCATACTCATCTGGCGTGCAGCTCAAATATATGCAACCCCCATCTCCCTCCAGGTCTACCCATACTTCTGTGTACCATTCTAGTTCCAGGGGCTCTTTTATTGTTGTATGATATAACCTATCTACTATATCCCCATCATAGTATATTGGCACCATTCTGAACTTTCGCTTAGAGCTCTCACCAGTCTGTACGTGTACCTCCTGTTGCGTTCATGCCTCTAGCGTTGCCGATTGTCACCATCATCATTGCTCCATTGGGGCCTGCACTTGCGCAGCAGCAAAGACCCAGCTGGCACACACAAAAAATCAAGAAAAAAAACATGATGAGGGGCATCAGCATTTTGACGGCGAGTCCCATCCAGGAAGGCACCCATGAAAAGATGTTGTCGAACCATGTGCTTGACTCCACGCTGCCTTCTTTCCTCATGCGTTCCCCCAAGCGTGCACTGCAGTGATAACGTGCAATAGTGTCCCATTATCTGCGTCTTCAGAAGGCGCGAATGTGCAACATGCACTCCCAATTTTTCAGCAAATACCTCCATCCATCACAATCAACAGGTCTAGGACATACCTGTTTTGCATTGTCATTAGTCTCAGAGCCCTTAGCTCCACCTTGATCACGTTGAACCCTTCTTCAGTGTTGTTTGCCAGTTGGATCAACTCCCAGCATGTGATCTGCAGCCACTTCGCGTTCGTTCGTGCCTGGCTGCTCGGGAAAAGGGAGGCGAAAAAGGTCTCTGCTGAACTGAATGACCTGTACCTGTCTGGGATCTGTGCCAACAGTTCTGAGGAGGCTTTTGATATATAGTTTGATGACCTTCATTTCTGGGATACGCCTCCTTCGATGTGGCCCTCCGACAGGGCATACAGCGGTGGCTCCTCAGTGGGTGGGGCGTTGGCTGCTAATCAGACCACTCTCCTTCTTCCTTCTCCGATGTGGCTCTCCGGGATCACCATTAGGACTGAATGCAGCGTTGCCAGGGAACACGTGCCCCTCCATGATGGTGGGAGGTGCATGTATGCCTGTTTGCCACAGACCCAGTAAGTGTCCATCAGGGCAGCTGTCCCCTTTTTCATGTCTGGTATCATGAGTGTTTTATTGCAGTTCGTGTTTTTTCCTAGATCATTTTTTTCCTTCTCCCAGGAAGCTAAGTTCATTTGAGATTTCCTTCTGCAGCTTGAACGGTTTTTCTATGGCACTCACCCACGTCAGTTTGGCTATGTGTTCTGTCCAGATTGTGGTACAGGTTTCCTCGAACCATTGTCGCTTTTCGGTTGGCAACCCTCGCAGTGCTTCAGCCTCACACGTTATCAAGTCATCCTTCCACTTGTTTTCAGAGAATAGGGTTCCTTTTATGATGAAAAATGGTTCTTTCAAGCACAAAACTCCTTTGGCTCTTGAGTAGCATGTCTTCTCATTTTTCATCATTTCGAACAACACCGTGTGTGCCTGGAAGGTGTTCTTAATTCTACACAGAGTGAGATGAAGGAGGCATTGGGCATTTGTGAGAGGCAGTTCTTGTGGCATCAATACCTTAGGTGTGCCTGAAGCATGGGGAATCAATGAGCACGCATAGCAACTTTTGTTAGTTTGTTTAGCTGTGGAGCTCATGTCTGCATACCATTTATTTGATTGGCGTGGGTGTCTGGGATCTTCTATTGTGTCCAGCCCCAGGCCGCAGTATTCGTCATATTTTTCCCTACCCACTTCCCTCCTCCTTCTACTGCTTTTAAGGAATTATTTTGCATTCCTGGCTGCTCGTAGTAGTGTATCCCTTCCCCCCACTTTTTCCACTCGTCATACAGGGTCATGAAGTTATTAGTCATTTCTGCATTTTCTTTCATTCTATCTGTGATGTAAACATTTTCTATTGGTTAACTGGTTGCTGGGGTGGGCAGGGTAGCAGTGGTGTCATATAGCCATGATATAGCAGAAGGATTTCGATCATTTAAATCATATACACTGACATTTTTTGCATTGAGTTGGGGCTTTGGGAGTGTGGTTGGGCTTGTAACGCTCACCTGATTCCCGCAGAGGCGCCGGTCTTGACTGGGTGAATGCCGTATCTTCAAAGGTGATGTGTAACACACGGTTGGCTCTTTGGGCTGGACCTCTGTGCACTGTATGTCTGACTCGAAGAGTAAGATGTCTGCAGATAGAAAATATGGGATTAATGAACTGGGTTTATTGGGTGCCTCTCTCCTCTTCCCTTTCTCTTCTCCTGTAGAACCCCAAAGGTTAACGCCCTCACCTTAGGTAAGTGAACGCCGAGCTCTCCATCTGCCTCGGGGCAGGGTGCCGTAACCAGTTTCTTCACTGGATAAGGGTGCAGGCCTCTTGACCTCAGAGGACTGCTGTCCGTCGTTAACTGCACGAACGGTAAGTTCTGGGCACTTCAAATGTCTTAAAAGTCTTTTGTAATGATATCTCTTGTTTTGCAGGGTTCTGGCGATGGCGGATCGCGGGCTGATGAGAGTTGAGGATCGAATCCGCGTGAAGAATAGAAGCGCCTGGAAGCACGTAAGTAAGCGCTTGTAGCCTGCTTCATGATGCGCATTAACTGTCCCTTTTATCTTGCAGGTACAAGTTCGGAGCTTTAGAGAAGCTGAGGGTGCTGGAATACCCACTGGATTCGGCGTGGGAAGGAGTAATGGCACGTGAGTAATAAAGTTGCCCAATGTCTTTAAACGCACCTTCTTTTGTCTTTCAGATGCGGGATGCAGCGCCGAAGGCCTACGGAGCGTGCGAAGAGCTGGTAAGCTTTTGTCTTTCAGATGCCGGAATGCAGTGCGAAGACCTCCGGAGCATGCGAAGAGTAGGTAAGCCTTTGTCTTTCAGATGCCGGAATGCAGCGCGAGGTGTTGGTGACAGCCGATGGACCAGGTAAGAGATGCGATGCCACTGAAGACCGTAGTGCTAACCTGTTCTTTCTTTGTCTTTACAGGTGCTGCTGAAGACTGGATTCCAGGATGGTAAGCCTTTGTTCCCTTAGGCCCAGGATCAGAAGCAGAAGACACAATGAGCGTTCTGCTGCAGAGAATGCAGAATAACACAAAGCAAGATTCATCCATCGGGTGTGGTTTAAATAGCCTCCTGTAGTGCTTAGGTGTCTCCCTCCACAGCCACGCCTAGGTAAGAAAAGAGTTCCTGCTTTCCAGAAGAGTTCCAGTGTTCTGAACCTAGGGAGTGGCACCTGCCCCACCCAACAGGAAAAGTAGTCCCAAACAGAAGAGGATCAGGGGTTCAACTGGCAGGTAAGTAAGCAGCATGGTCTGCTGCAGGTAAGTCCACCCAAGCATTATGAGCCCGGCGCTTCCAGCGCTGGGACTGGGCATCTTTATGAGCCTGGTGCCACTGGCGCCAGGACAGGGTCCAAAAGGTCCCAATTGGGAGTGGCTGGCACTCGGAACCGGGGTTATGGGTCTGCTTCCAAGGGAGTCGGGCAAGTCCTGATTTTTTGGAAGCAGAGATCATGACAGCACCCCCCCTCAAGGCCCCTCCCAAACCGGGCTTCTCCGGGGGTTTGGGCTTGTTAGGAAATGTTCGATGAAATCTTTTGATTAGACGAGGCGCGTGGACATATTCTGCAGGTTCCCAGGATCTTTCTTGGGGACTGTAGCCTTTCCAGTCAATCAGGTAAAATAGTTTAGATTTGGAGATCTTGGAATCCAGGATGCTTTTGACTTCAAACTCGAGTTCTCCATCAACTAGAATAGGTTTTGGAGATGTAGTTAGTCGGGTTTGAGGTTGCACGGGTTTTAATAGAGAGACGTGGAAGACGAGATGTATCTTCATGTGAGGGGGCAAGTCCAACTTGACCGCTACTGGATTTACTATGGTAGTGATGGAATAGGGACAAGGTATCTTGGGTTGAATGTGCGTGGTCCTTTTAGAGGTAGATATTTGGTGGATAACCAGACTTGATCTCCTACTTGATATTGTGGGGCTTCCTTCCGATGTTGGTCTGCTCCTTTCTTGTATTGTTCTTTAGCCCTTTGAAGGTGAGAAACGGCTTCCTTAAAGGCTTGGGTGATTGTAGAATGCAGGTGGTCTACTGCTGGTGTTCCAAGATCTTGGAGTGGATCCAACTCCGAGGTTCGAGGGTGACTGCCGTATAGAAGATAAAATGGGGTTTTCCCAGTTCCCGAGTGGACAGAGTTATTGTAGGCATATTCGGCTATCCAAAGGATATCTTTCCAAGTTTTTTCAGTTTGTTGTAGCATGCAGCGCAAATACTGTTCCAGAGTTTGATTGGTCCTCTCGGTTTGTCCGTCGGTTTGAGGGTGGTGGCTGGTCGAAAGTCTCACATCAATTTGAGCCGCCCGACAGCAACTTCGCCAAAAATGAGAAATAAATTGACTACCTCGATTCGAAATTAGAACTGAAGGAAAACCGTGCAGTCGGACGATGTTTTCGAGAAATTCTCGGGCCAGAGTTGCTGCTGTTGGTAAGCCTTTGAGTGGAATGAAATGCGCCATCTTGGAGAATAGGTCCACGATTACTAGGATCGTATTGTATCCGGAGCATGGAGGTAGATCGGTGATGAAGTCCATAGAAAGCATATGCCAAGGGCGAGGCGGGATGTCAATAGGGCGTAAGAGGCCGGCTGGTTTTTCCTTTTGACTCTTGTTTTGGGACTCTTGTCCACAGGACATTATAAAGTCTCTGATATCTTTTTTCCAAGACGGCCACCAGAAGTAGCGCTAGATCTTTTCCGAGGTCTTGGTCATACCGGGATGTCCTTCCATTAAAGAATCGTGATAACAAGAGATTACCTTTTTCTGTAAATCTGTGCTGGGCAGGTATAACCGTTCTTTGGAAATATAATAGGTTGTCCTTCACCGTAAAGTCCTTTCCCTGCAGATGCCAATTCTGTATGTCTGCTGGAGTTACCAGTAGCCTGGCTTTATCCTTAACTTCCTCTATGGATTGTGTGGTGATTACACCTAGAATTCTTTGTTCTGGAATGATAGGTACAGGTTTAGGATTGATCAAATGTTCTTCCACTCCCATCCGAGAAAGGGCATCAGCTTTACCGTTTTTTGTACCAGGTCGATAGGTAATTATGAAGTCAAACTCGGCAAAGAATAGTGCCCAACGGAGTTGCCTAGAGGATTGAGCTTTTGCGGTTTTCAAATATTGCAGGTTTCGGTGATCTGTAATCACAGTAACGGTGTGTCGGGCCCCCAGAAGATAATGCCGCCAAGCCTTAAAGGCGGACTTGATAGCTAGAAGTTCCTTATCAGTAATAGTGTAATTGATTTCAGGAGGCGAAAATTTGCGGGACCAAAATGCCACGGGATGCAACTGATTGGTCACTGGGTCCTTTTGTGATAGAACTGCCCCCATGGCAAGGCTCGAAGCATCAGTTTCAACGATGTAGGGGAGTTCTGGGCGAGGATGTTTTAAGATCGGTGCAGAGATAAATCTAGTCTTCAAATTCTGGAAAGCTTGTTCCGCCTCGGTAGACCATTCAAAACGTTTGTTTTTCTTTAACAAGGCGGTGATGGGCTGGACTATTCAAGAGAATTCGGGGATAAACCTGCGGTAAAGGTTAGCAAAGCCTAACATGCTTTGAACACCTTTTACGGAGGATGGCGATGGCCATTTGAGAATTGCATCGACCTTCTTTGAATCCATACGCACTCCGCTAGGTGATAATATGAATCCCAAGAATTCAACTTCAGTCACGTTGAAAACGCATTTTTCCAACTTAGCGAAAAGTTTGTGTTGACGCAATCTCTCGAGGACCATTTTCACGTGTTTCCGATGTTCAGTTTCCGATGAAGAATAAACGAGGATGTCGTCAATGTAAACAACAACACACACATCTATGAGCTCTCTGAGGACATCGTTCATAAAATATTGAAAGGCGGCCGGGGCATTGCAAAGTCCGAAGGGCATGACCTGATATTCAAATAGCCCATACTTGGTGCGGAAGGCCGTCTTCCATTCATCGCCCTCTTTTACTCGTACCAAGTGGTAGGCTCCTCTAAGATCCAGCTTTGTATATATGCATGCTTTTCTGACTTGGTCCAGGAGTTCAGGGATCAAAGGTAACGGATATCTATTCTTAACGGTGATCTGGTTCAGGGAGCGATAATCTATCCAAGTTCTAAGGTCCCCTTCTTTTTTTGGAACGGAGAACAAAGCTGAGGAAGCAGGGGACTTGGAAGGACTAGGTATTGATCCAGGTATTGTCGGAGGTGAAGATTCTCAGGCTCGGTGAGGGCATAAATTCTACTACAAGGAGGAGTAGATCCAGGTATCAGGTCTATCTGGCAGTCATAAGACCTATGAGGAGGTAGAGAGTTAGCCTGATCCTTCCGGAAAACATCTTGGAATTCTAGGTATTCAGGAGGTAACTGGGGAGCCTCCGAGGAAATTGCTGCCAGTGCAACACCAGGTCGAGGGTGACAAGTAGAGACACATTCTGGAAACTGAACCGTTCTTGCTCGCCAATCGATCTGAGGATTGTGCTTCTCTAACCAATGAATTCCTAGAATAATCTGGAACTGAGGGGCCTTGATCACATCGAACACGATCTTCTCATGGTGTCCATCTTGACTTACTAGCGTCACTTCTTGGATGGTATGCGTTACTGGTCCGGAGGCTATCTCCGTACCATCCACCGTAGTAATGACGTCCTTTACAGCCTTTGGACAAAGAGTCAGATTCATCCTCAAAACCATTTCATGATCCACATAATTGCCGATGGCACCGCTGTTGACGTAAGCTTCAATCGCATGTAATCGATCTGGATGTTTAGGGCTAATGAGGACCATAGGTATCACGAAATGCGAGGTCACGGAACTGGTTTTAACGCTCGGCAAGAGGACCTCTATTCTTGTCGGGCGAGGTCGTTTCCCTGCTCAGAGTTTGTGACCCTGGTAACTGCAGCTCCTACTGCCTTCTTGGCTGGTTTCACCGGACAGTCTCGAAGAAAGTGCCCCGAGTTTCCGCAATAGAGGCATAATTGCAGCTGTTTTCTCCTTTCCCGCTCCTTTTGTGTTAGTGGTCCTTTCAGGCCCCCTATTTGCATGGGTTCCCCGGAGTCTACTCCTTTGGTAGGAGTTGGTGGTTTGGAAAATACTCGAGCATCAAACTTGGAACGATCGGCCTTCCTGTTCTGCAGTCTGTGGTCAATTTGAACGACTAAGTCAATATAGTCCGGACAGTCTTGCGGGGGATTCACTACTTGGGCTAACACATCTTTGAGCTCTCCACATAGACCTCTATAAAACAGCGTAATCCTTTTGTCCTCAGGCCATCGAGTTTCCACTATCAGTCTGTTGAAAGACACAATATAAGCCAAAAGGTCTTGATTACCCTGTCGCAATGAAAGGAGCTCATTGTCCAAGGCCTGCCCCTGTGAATGTCTTGCAAACAGTTTTTCCATACTGAGCTGAAAAGCTTGAAAATCATGGAGAACCGGATCATCTTGATTAACTAGAGGGAGCTCTCCATCTGCCTCGGGGCAGGGTGCCGTAACCAGTTTCTTCACTGGATAAGGGTGCAGGCCTCTTGACCTCAGAGGACTGCTGTCCGTCGTTAACTGCACGAACGGTAAGTTCTGGGCACTTCAAATGTCTTAAAAGTCTTTTGTAATGATATCTCTTGTTTTGCAGGGTTCCGGTGATGGTGGATGGCGGGCTGATGAGAGTTGAGGATCGAACCCGCGTGAAGAATAGAAGCGCCTGGAAGCACGTAAGTAAGCGCTTGTAGCCTGCTTCACGATGCGCACTAACTGTCCCTTTTATCTTGCAGGTACAAGTTCGGAGCTTTAGAGAAGCTGAAGGGTGCTGGAATACCCCCTGGATTCGGCGTGGGAAGGAGTAATGGCACGTGAGTAATAAAGTTGCCCAATGTCTTTAAACGCACCTTCTTTTGTCTTTCAGAGGCGGGATGCAGCGCCGAAGGCCTCCGGAGCATGCGAAGAGCTGGTAAGCTTTTGTCTTTCAGATGCCGGAATGCAGTGCGAAGACCTCCGGAGCATGCGAAGAGTAGGTAAGCCTTTGTCTTTCAGATGCCGGAATGCAGCGCGAGGTGTTGGTGACAGCCGATGGACCAGGTAAGAGATGCGCTGCCACTGAAGACCGTAGTGCTAACCTGTTCTTTCTTTGTCTTTACAGGTGCTGCTGAAGACTGGATTCCAGGATGGTAAGCCTTTGTTCCCTTAGGCCCAGGATCAGAAGCAGAAGACACGATGAATGTTCTGCTGCAGAGAATGCAGAATAACGCAAAGCAAGATTCATCCATCGGGTGTGGTTTAAATAGCCTCCTGTAGTGCTTAGGTGTCTCCCTCCACAGCCACGCCTAGGTAAGAAAATAGTTCCTGCTTTCCAGAAGAGTTCCAGTGTTCTGAACCTAGGGAGTGGCTCCTGCCCCACCCAACAGGAAAAGTAGTCCCAAACAGAAGAGGATCAGGGGTTCAACTGGCAGGTAAGTAAGCAGCATGGTCTGCTGCAGGTAAGTCCACCCAAGCATTATGAGCCCGGCGCTTCCAGCGCTGGGACTGGGCATCTTTATGAGCCTGGTGCCACTGGCGCCAGGACAGGGTCCAAAAAGTCCCAATTGGGAGTGGCTGGCACTCGGAACCGGGGTTATGGGTCTGTTTCCAAAGGAGTCGGGCAAGTCCTGATCTTTTGGAAGCAGAGATCATGACAGGGCTGTTACTGGTATCATTATGCTGCTTAGCCTGGTTGGGGTGAGGGCCGTACCCCCATACCAGCTGAAAACCATCCCATATCAAATAATTACCCTCCTTAAACGGTTTTGTTGCATTCTCCATAATGGTTCCATTACCTCCCCCCTCATTTATCTCAATGGAGATAAATGCAACGGCCCAGTAAATTACGAGCCCAAACATTATAGTAAAAAATAGAAATGCAGAAACAGTCAAACCACATTCATACGAATAAGTCCGCAAATCAAAAGTTACATTTCTATTCCTAATTTCCCTATCCATATCCGTTGAAGGCTACCTGTTCGTTACCATGGCTTCTCCTACATGTTAAAACATAAAAACATATTAAGCATACAGATACATTAAAATTCACATTTCTCAATTTCCGATAGTATAGGTAAGGAGTGGAAGATAGAAAAAAGAGTGAAAGAGAAGGAGCGAGAGAGAGAGAGAGAGAGAGAGAGAGAGAGAGAGAGAGAGAGAGAGATATTTCACTTATTTACATTTTCCTTTTAAATTTTAACGCACGTTAAATATAGTTGTCATATATTGTCATTCGGTATTCTTGTACATCACGTGGAGACATTCAGTGTGGCTATTTTGTCAGTGTTGTACACTTGTGCTTCTAGTACATTTTCACCTTCTGTGCTATTCACCTGTGTGACGGTGTCATAAGCCCTTCGGACGTCTGTCAAATGTATCCAATATCTCAGGCCCTTCACCTTTACAGCCGTGGGCGTGCAATACACCATCTCGTATGGGCCATGAAATCTTGGGGCATTCCACCTACGTACAAAGCTTCTGACATAAACCATGTCTCCTGGCTCTAGCTGCCCTGTTTGTATTTCGATTTCTTTATCTGATGCATCTGATTCTCCCTCACCTGTGAATGGTGGTCCGAGCTGCCTTGCTATCATGCGGGCTGCTTTAGTAAGTTTTGTCAGATACTCATTAAATTCTTCTCCCAGTACAGTTGCACTCCTGTGGGCGTCAGAATGTCTGCGAAGGGGTGAGTTTGCTGTGTGTATTCGTCTTCCTGTCACAATCCCATGGGGTGACAGATAGTGGTCCTTGCTGGGCTGATTTCTCAGCTCGAATAGGGCCAAGGGGAGACAGTGCACCCAATTATTTTTAAGAGTGAAGCAAAGCTTTGAGAGTCTCCCTTCCAGCAGGCCGTTTATTTTTTCTACCACGCCGTGACTTTGCGGGTGATAAATCGAGCACAATTTGCGTTTTATGCCCAACATTGATGTTACTTCCTTAAATAGATCATTAACGAAGTGCGTGCCATTGTCTGAGCGAATTATGTCTCAAATTCCCCAGCGGGGCAATACCTCTCTCACCAGAAACTTTGCAGCGCACTTCGCATCAGGACGTGCACATGGTCCTGCCACAACCCACCTTGAGAAGGGGCACACTACCACTATCATATACCTAGCTCCATTGCATCTTTCCCCCATGTCTGCATAGTCAATATGCAGCTCTCTGAATAGGCCTATTGGCTTGGGTATTGTACCTCTTAGTGTTCTTAGAGTCATGCCTGAATTGTATATCTGGCACGTTGTACATTCCATTGCCAATTTTGAAAGTTGTTCTTGAAACCCAGGGACGAACCAGTGTTCTTGTATTTCTGCAGCAATGTGTTGTTTTGCATTGTGTGCGGGAAAATGCAATTGCTGGAATGCCACTTATAATAATTTAGTGGGCATGACCACCTTCCCTGTGTTGTTTTGTCGCCACAATAAATCAGTTGCTGACTGGCTGCATCCCCTATTTTCCCACAGTTCTTTTTCCTCTTCTGTTGCTCCTTCTTGCAGCTCTAATATTTGTGATATGGGCATTGTGTTGTAACCGTCTGGGAGGTCCTCCACTGTTTCCTTCCTCACTAAGTACTCACCTGTCCTTTCTTTTACAAAATAGGATGCTTCTGTGGTGGCAGCGTCCACGGCTGCGTTTCCCAAAGAGACGAAATCGTTGTTGATAGTATGGGTTTGGCATTTCACTACTGCCACTGCAGCGGGATCCTTCAAGGCCTCTATAAGTTCTTTCAGGAGTTCTGCATGTTGCACCGGGGACCCATCAGCCATATTAAATCCCCTTCTCCCCCACCTTGCAAGTCCACCATGTACCGTTGTGGTCATGTTTGCTGAGTCTTTGTAGAATGTGACTGCACACCCCTTTGCAGCACTCAGCGCTTCAATCAATGCTATGAGCCCTGCCGCTTGTGCTGAGAAATGGACGGGCAGGCGCTGCTGTATTAGCACTTCATACTCACCTTCTTCCAATCACACGACAGCCACCCCTACATGTTTTTCTCCTGTTTCTGAATTTATAGAGGCTGACCTGTCTATTAAAAATATTTCACCTTCAGCTAGTGCGTTTTCACTCGCTATTGTTGCCAAATTTCCTCTCCTTGGAATGTCGCACAGTCATGTGCTTGTATGTCCTCCACAGTGCAAGGTTCTGAAATGAATCTAGCAGGGTTGACCACCTTACATCTCACTACATGTATGTTGGCGCTAGATAGGATTACTTCATATGCGGTGGCTCTTTGTGTGGTTAGTGTGCTTTTTGATCTTTCTAGTATAGCAAACAAGGAATGTTCCATGTACAATGTCACTGAACACCCCATTACTATTGTGGCGCTTTGCTCAATGGCGAATGCGGCAGCTGCGAGGGCTAGTTCGCACGCGAAGTGTCCCTGCATTACTGCATCTAGTGTTCCACTGTAGTATGCCAGAGGCTAGTGCCCCAATGATGTTTTTTGTGTTAAGACTGTTGTCATGAGCGTTCCTTTGCAGTGTGAGAACAGGTAGAACTCGCGTTCATAGTCTGGGTATGCGAGTACTGGTGCACTTGATATGAGTTCTTTGAGTGAGGTAAATGCGTCGCACACTTCTGAGTCCCTCTGGATTTCTGTATTTTCCCTCTGTGCTTCTTTGAGTGCCTGAAGCAAGAGGCGTGTGTATGAAGCATAGTCTAAAATCCATCCACGGCAGTAGTTGCACATCCCTAGGAATTTTTGCATGTCCTTCACTGTTTTTGGTCTTCCTACAGCTCAAATGGCTGTTACTCTGTCTGGAATTATTCTCTTGCCATCTTGTTAAATCAATTGCCCCAGGTACAGTACTTCACTTTGACAGTATTGCAACTTTTCTCTGTCAACCTTGTACCCCTTTTGGGCTTGCAATGTCAAGAGGGCAAAGGAGTCTTTTCTACATTCGGCTTCATTTTTACTGCAGATCAGCAGATCATCCACGTACTGAATTATTGTACTGTCTGCTGTCATGTTTCCAAGATCTTCATGGAATATTCTGTTGAATATGCTGGGGCTTTCACAATAACCCTGGGGCAATCTGCAGTGTTCGTACCTCCTCCACCGTAGGGTGAATCCTGTCAGGTATCTACACTCTTCTGCGAGTGGTATTGAAAAGAATGCATTCTTTAAATCCACCACGGTGAAGTGAGATGCATCTTTTGGGATACTGCATAGAATAGATGCAGGATTTGGC
The DNA here is from genome assembly GCF_040938575.1 of Ambystoma mexicanum. Taxonomy (NCBI): domain Eukaryota; kingdom Metazoa; phylum Chordata; class Amphibia; order Caudata; family Ambystomatidae; genus Ambystoma; species Ambystoma mexicanum. Next base: position 1,468,711,175 of record NC_090924.1, on the reverse strand, counting down.
ACCAAAGGGAACTCTTTCTGAATGACGTCATTAAGTGGGCGTAGATCTTGGATCATCCTCCATGCCCCACCTTTTGCTTTTTTGATGGGGTAAATGCATGTGTTACATGGGTTGTTTTAGGGTACTATTATCCCCTGTGCCAATAGTGTGTTGATTGTTCCCTTTATCCCTTCTTCAGCTTCACAGGACAGGGGGTATTGTTTTACTTGGGGCAGTATGGCTTAAGGTTAATTTTCACTGGAGTGACCCCCTGTAGTATCCCTACGTCATGTGGACCTGCTGTCCATAACTGGCAGGGCACTGATTGCATGTCATCATTGAAAAATGATGGTGGGGCCCCCACTACCGCCATTAGCTGTACTGGCACCTGTCTCTGCTGTATCATTATTTCACAAGGGATGGCTATCTCCATTATGATTTCTTCATCACTCTCTGAGTCTGTGAAAAGCTCCTCGTCTGACAAATCTTGAAGTGCAATGTCGGAGTTTATGCATAACACTGTACGGCACTCGCACCCGTGTAAGTCCATTGCAATTACAGCTATTCTCTTGGCAGAGACTTGTACTGCATGTATGTCCAGTGACATGACTGTCCCTGGCACTATCTCTGGGCGGGTTATTGGATGAAAAGCAAATTCTGCTGGCACCCTCCACTCCAGCTTCTTTAACTCTGGGACCACCCGGGCCAATGTTTTTAACCCATGGAGGAACATATCTGGGTCCACCGGTAAGCCGCGCACCTCTTGGCATGTTGCTCGTGAATATATCACTAGCATTACATGCATGGAGCACTTCCCTGGGGTTGGGCAAACAATCCCTCCTCTTCTGGTAAACGAAATAGTCATGTTAAGCGTGCTGAGGAGATCCCTCCCCAGTAAGTTGACAGAGGATTTTTCATAATACAATAGGGGTGCCCTTACTGTTTTTCCCCCTACTGTTACATCCAAATCTTCTGTGTAAGGAACTTCGACCACCACCCCAGAGAACCCCTGCCTCTCCAATTTACGATTAGATAGCGGAAACCAGCTTTCATGTATACCTGACTTCTCGGCACCGGAATCTACCATAAAGATTAATTGCTTATTCCCTATCTCTGCCCCTATCAATGGTTCCTCAGTTGCATTGAAGGTCGTCGATAGGATTGGACACGCAAGTGCTCCCTGTGGGCTGTCCTATGCTGGGTGTCTTGTTGTTCCCCTTGGCTGAAAACATTACCTGACACTACCGCTACTCCTCCATATGGGCCAGGTGCGCCATTCAGTGTCATGGTGAACGGGTTGTTTTGTGTGTAGGTGAGGTGTTCACTACTTTGTGGGTGTTGTTGAACATTATGTGGTTGTTCCCTTTATTTCTCTTGCCTTCTGTGGTCTTGCTGTTCTCTCCCCCGTCCCGGGGCAATCCGTATGGGCTCCCTGGATGGGGGTGCCCGCAATACTGATCATCTTGGTAAACTGGGTTCGGTCTGCTTCTACACTCGCGTGAGAAATGTCCCCACCTCCCACAATTCCAACAGTTTCCTTGCCCCCCTCTGGGTCCTGGTCCCCCATTTCCGCCATTAACTCTATATCCCGGTCCACCTCCTCGGCGCCCCCTGCCCCACCTTTCCTGTTGCTGGGGTGCCACACTTGCCACTGCTGTCCTCCGTAGTCCTCCTGTCCATTCCACTGTCTTTGTCCATTGTTTGCCCAATTTGCAGCCATCCTCCCCTGTATCACTACCAGTCCCTCCTCCTCCTCTGCGTCTCTGTCGTGGGGGAGTGCTGCTACAGCTGCAGCGACCTTCACTAGTTTCGTTTGTATTAGTTTAGCTTCATCTGCCAGCCTTTTTTGTGCCACCTCCTTCTCTCTTTCTTTGATTCTTTTGCAATGGTGAACTATTATGCTCTGTATTTCTGGCCATCCCTTTGCCTCGATCCCTGCTATTTTATAAAGCGATTTTTGGACTTCTTTCGGGAGCCGCCTCTCTATTATGAAGTAAAATAAGGATGTTGATTGGTCATATGGTGGGCCCGTTTCAGTTCTCCACATCTCCTGCACTCTGAAAATGTAATCCATAGCCTCTTCCTCATCATTCATGGTGCATTGCATCACTGACTGTAAATCTGGCGTGTCTGCGAAGATTTCCCTCAACGCGTCCCACACTCGCGCTCGCACTGTATTGAAAGCAGCGCCATCATGTCTGTCACTGTACAATGTTATTCCCGGGAAACCTGCTTTTGCTCACACTCTGTCTGATTGGTCACCTACTGCTGACACGAGTAAACTCTTAACATCTTCTATGGCCAGGGGTACTCCCGCGGTATGCTTCTCGAAGGCATATATCCACTTACTGGCTCCTCTGGATAGCGGGGGCAATGATTTTAGTAAATTAGCCTTATCCATTTGTGCCCAGGGTATGTAATTTGGTCTTAACACCCCCGATGTATCAGTGGGAGTTGTAGGCGTCCCTTGCTTCCTCTCCCAATACGCACCTTTGACACTTTCTGTACCACCAGGGCCATCCTTCCCATCCTGTTCCTTAATCTCCCTGTCCATTCTTGTTCCATTGCTCATCCCAATGGTGTCCCCCCAAACTCCAGTAAATCACCCCCTGTGACCATTCCTAATCTCCCAGCTTCTTGCTCGTCCTCTTCTATATCGCACCATAGCTCTTCTCTCCCTTTGTCCGCCACTTCGTCTGCCACTTCTTCCCCCTCTGCACTCTCTCCAAGGTTGTGTGCTCCCAGTTCTGCTATCCTTGTAGGCTCCTCCTGTATCCTGAATAGGATCTCCCCCTTTTTCCACCCCTCCTCATTTCATTTATCTAGGGTGTGTGATCGGGACAATCACTCTGATCTTGTCATGCCTGGGTCACTTTGTTCGCAAATGCTTTGTATCTTTGATAGCTCTTCTCTGGCTATTGAGAGTCGTGTATCTAAGTCTCCTGTTAGTTTACATATGTTCACTGATGGCACACTCACCTGCCCACTTGTTCGGGGACAATCATATGGTGATGGTGCTGTTGGTTGTGGTTGGGGGCTGGGGTGCAGGTGGGCACATATGTGGGGTCACTATAACCTTCAGCAGGTGCAGGTTTATTCAAGAGTGGGTACAATCGGGTTACCTCCACCGGTCCCTCTTTCCCCCGTCCTCCTTACCACCTTCTGCTCTTGCTGATGGGGTGGCAGTGAGGGCAGGTTGATCGAGTGTGGTGTCTATTTTCTTCGGTGGGGGTATTTTCTCGAATAATTACCACATATCTAGTATTTCTCTCCTGCTATGAAAATGTTTTCCCTTGTATTTTAGGAATATGCACGTCGCCACCATATCCAGAACGCTCTTATCAAAGAACCCTCCTTGTGGCCAGACATGGCAGAGACCCTCCCCCTTCAGCTCCGTGACCCACTGGTCATGGTACTTAGCTATTCTTTCCGCATGTCCCGGTAAACTTCTACAAATGTGCGCTGAGGGTGTCTCCACCCCCATGCTTAGACCTGTGTTACTCTATTCTCTTGCGTCAATCTCTTCTACCACCATACATGTGTACCTGTATATGTGGGGCTCTACTCACTGTCAGTTCCTAACGATCAACTTATAATTTTACTCAAACAAGAACATTTCTTTGTCAAATCTTACCAGGTCACACTTACATTGACCACATCACCTGGAAATCATTTAAATCAGTAGTAATATATATAGACAATCGATTGCAAAAAATCATAAACACACAAGGTGCACAACCTACGACAGACATTCATCATACTTCAGCATACACGCATAGCATTTACCCTCCCTGCCTGGCTCTTCGCCTTTCTCTACGGCGATACCCCCTAACCCTGACACAACTTCTTTTGTTTATTTATTTATTTATTTATTTATTTATTTGTTTATTTAATTTATTTTATTTATTTATTTATTTATTTTTGTTCCCTTATGCGGACCTTGTTTTACCCCAAATAAGAAGAAGAGAAAGAAAGGCTAGTTCTAACGTATTTACTGTGTCTGTTTACGACACCCTCAATGTATTTTTCCATTGTTTTACTTATTCCCAGCACTAGTCGAGATAGCACTACGCGGCACCCCCTTCTACCCCCTTGCAGAGTTAGGATCCCGTCCTCTTTTCCCTTTTTCACTTTTGTATCCTAATGGCTATATGCAAAGAAAGAGAAAGTAATAGAAATTTAAAGTCTCTCTATGTCCCCAACTTATTTCCCCTTGTCCTCTCGATTATCTCCCCTTTTAGTATCGCTCGCACTTAATACTCACGTGCCCATCTTGATTCGAGACTCTCCGGACTTGGTCCGTCCAAGCGGCGCGGCCTCGCACTCAATGGCCCCTCCCTGCTCCGGCGAGTGGTACTAAGGGTTTTAAGGGACCGTACCCTCTCGCCCTAACTGTGTGCACACGTCTCGGCGTACCAGTTGCCGTAGGTGGGCGGCTCTGTTGAGCGGGCGCACCGTGCGTCTCCACTGCGACTGGGGCCGTCTCGTGCCAAGGGGACAATTATTAAAATAAATCACGTCACCACTGAATGTAAGCGTCCCCAAAAACACACCCCCCCTTGGTGAGAGGCAATAGCGGACACACCCCAGGAGGCAATGAGACCAAGACCAAGTGCAGGTGAGATCAAAAGTGTTTTTATCTAAACCAATACAGGGCATGCAAAGGACTCTGCAAACTCTGAGAGCGCTCTGTCTGATAATAGCAAAGACAGTCCTACTTATTACAAAACTACGTCACGCATGACACAAGCTATAGGGGGCACATAGTCTTCAGTATTGGGTGGTGATGGCTAGGTGGTATACATTGTATACAGTTTCTGCTCCAGGATTGGTGGACGTCCGTGCGGTGCCACGCGGGGTGGATGGGTCAGCTGGGCTCATCGGGGTAGAGTGCTGGGCCGGACATGACTTGTAGTGATGATAAATGGCGACTCTGATACTTTGCCCTTGTGGACAAACATTCACATCCATTCATCATGCTATACAGTTTCAGTTGTCTTTTAACTCTTGTAATACATTGACCTCAGATAGAGAATGAGACAGGGACATTGATATATAATAGGAAGTACCCCAATACATCTGTTGTAAGGACACCTTAGGTTCAAACACGTTAATCCCATGGGTCCATGTGTGGGGTCAGGGGCACAGGAGGGGTTACTTGATCGTCCGGTCGGTGAGGGATGCTATTACGATCTGTTGATACAGGGGTGGGCGCCCCCCTTCGAGGGCCATTAACTTGGGGTGAACGGGGATACCAATGGGCCGTGGAGGGCATGTAACCGGTGCCCGGGAGACGGTGCGATTTAGGACCAGGTAGCTCGTAATTCATAGAGTCAGGCTGTGGCGGCCTCTGACCTGGGGGAGGTGAATGCTTGAAGCGGGTCCAGCAAGATTGGGAGGGGAGGCGAAGCTGTGCTGTTCGAACACCAGCTATCCCCGGCGAACCGGGGAGGAAGGAGGAGGGAGAGACGACCTTGCAGCTTTGAGCCTGTCTCCCTGCACAGGGTAGCGTATCGTACCATTGGCAAGGGGCGGGTGACAACACTTGGGGGCTTCTGGGTTGTGCACATATATTTACATTAGTAAGAATATAAGTTGGGTTACTTTGTCATTTAGCACAATATTTCATAACAGCAGTTGACATACGAACCTGAGGTAGTGTTAGATTGGTTGGTGTGCAACAGAGGGCAATACATATTATACCATGATACAGTCTTCCTCCAGTCCCTTGATGGGCCTATATGCATTTCAGCGATTCATTATTACATTATGTACAGGGGCTGTCAAAAAGCTATCACATATCATATGGCCACTCTTCTACACAATAGCAGCAAACGTTAGTCAACACGGCAAATATCACAAAAATGGTTACCATACAATACAAGGTGCCTCACGGGTAGGCGGGGTAAGGGGCGCCACACAGTCCAACTTTGGGGGCTTGATACAGGGTCAGGGCATATAGGATTGGGCTGGTTTTGGTTACTTCCTAATGAGCTTGGTCACGACTGGGGCAATGATGTACTGCGGAAGGTTAAACGATACAGTGTTTATTTTGTTGTTTGTTCGTGTCTGGTTTGCTTGTGAGAACGAGCTCTCAGCGGATCTACCATGAGGTGGAGGCCAGGGAAAGTGCAGGCCTCTGTGAACGAGGTCAAGCAAGGGTCAGGCTGTAGCTTTCTATGTGTGGAAGTTGTACTGCCTGTGCTAGGTTTTAGCGCCTTTGACAGAATGGAGTTGTCTAGTACAAAATGGTGTCCGTGTTGTGCCATATATGTGGTCGTGCAGCCTCACGTGTCGATCCGCAGCCACCTCCCCTTCGGACCCTGGGGTGTGGGGGCTGCCGACGAGTCATGAGTCTTCACCTGGGTAGGAGATGTAGGCTAGAGGGGGGTCCTATTGACCTGCTCTCCCCTACACTTGTAACAGGGTTAGTTTACTATGTGATTTCTACAATTGTCACTGTATAACTGACAGCATCTACTACCCTTGAATTACTGAAAGTAATAAAAGTAACTTATGGTTTTAATCCCCCTGAATATGTGTGTTCTTTTCTAAATGTGTATAATTGGGTTTGATTTACCTAGAATTATTGTCAGTTTTATTTTTTAACATGGTCTATGCTTTGGTCTGTATTCCTAAAGCTTTGTGTTGTGTTTTCATAGTGTGTTCATGATTCAATGACAAAGTACCCCCCCCACCCAAGATTTAACTTGGCCTACTTGTATTTATAATAAACCTTTATTTTTATTATACTTCTTGATGTAAGTACTTTTTTTGACTGATTTGTATGCTACAGGTTCTTTGTACTTTCCTACAGCTCTCTCTCCCACCTGAGATAAGCATGGCTGCTCGGTCTACGCTACCAAATATTCAGGTGGTACAGCCTTATACTAAGAGGGGAGTTCTGTGCTGCCCCAGTGGACCGTTTTGTACTTAATTGGACTTTAACAAACTGGTCCTTACAGACAGTATAAGAGTAAATACCTACACATCATGACTGAACATGTAATTGGTGTTCACAAATCCACAAAATGGGTTTTTCAATTTAATGAACAGCTATCAAGCTGCAACAATGGGTATGGCAGCACATGTCCATGCAAACAAACAGCTGCTTTTGGGATAACCTAAGCATGGGTTAGCAACCAACAAGTCTAACAAAAGCCTGATTCAAAACCATCAAGAGTGTAGGAGACTTTAGGACTATCAAAAGTAGGAATACTAAAACAGCTTTAATAAATAATTGATTAGCCTTCATAAAGCCCTCCGTATGAAACACTACCCAGGGCGGTGAAGTCACGTGGCGTGATGGCAACGTTCTGCCATCGCGCCTTCATATAAATAAAGGGGGTGGACGCACTACACGAGTAGTGTGCACTGGGAGCCCAGTGACATTCAAATCTGTGTCTGTGTGCTTATTTCAGGTACAGGGGGCAAAGCCTTCACACGGGAGTCCCGGGAAAAGTCCAGATGTAACATCGGCAACGAGGATACAGCTAGGCAGGGGGAAGATGCTCTGATGCTTTAATTAGCTCCGGTGGCCCGATCCTACACCTGTCAGAGGCATTCACCCTCACGGTGAAGCAAAAAAGACAATTTTTGGGTCCCTACGGCAGCAGCTCCACGTGTGGAGTGCTTGTGCGCTGTGAGGGCCACTAACCAGAAGTAGGGTCACAAGAGCCCTTTAAAAAATAAAAAAAAGGAAAAGATTTTTTTTTCTTCTCCTTTTCCACTGTACAGTACATTATGCCTACAACCAACACATTTTTGCAGCCATACTGAAGTGCCATCTGGGAGGGCTCATGTGCCAAAAGGTGAAAACGACAGCACCGGGAGTCTGGGGAGTGCGCCAACGGGTGCAAAGTGCGGCCTTCTTCCACAAACAGGGTGCATGTGCAGTTTTCTACCATGGGCGATGAAGAGGACCCCAGGGAACCGGTCAGAGAGCGGCAAGGGCCGTGCAAGCGAGAAGGACACCATGCCAACAAGGGACACTACCCTGATGCCAGAATTCAACACTTCAGGCAACCCCTCCAAGCTGGGACCAAAATGGCTGCTCTGGATCGAGAAGTTGGACGTGTATTTAAGGGTGATTGAAGCCAAAATTGCAACCCCCATATACTCCGCTGGGTTTGAGGTTCACAGAATGATCACGTCCCTCACTCCCATCGACAACTCCTACCAAGCTGTCAAACACAGCCTCAGAGAACACTTCCTGCCACTAGCCAATCAAGACTATGAAAGGTTTGTTATGTGCAGTGAGAACCAGAAGGAGGAGGAATCCCGGGATTAATTCTATGGCAGGCTTCGTCACCTGGCAAGTACATGTGCATGGGAGAATGAGGAGGGTATGGTGAGGAACTAGTTGATACAAGGGTGCGCTTCAGGGAAGCTGCGTCGACAAGTGCGGCGTGAGACTGGGGCGTCGTTGGCCCAGATCTTACAAATGGGATGATCATATGAACTGGCGGAGAGCCGCGCAACTAAATTGGACGCTGCGCTTCGCTGAAAGGGGAGGATGCATGCGCAATAGGGCTCTTGCAAAATGCTGGTCCGTCAAGACCTAGATGGCCCCCAAGGAGATCTGAGACACTGCTGCCATGCCCCAAATTTGGCTATGACCTTCCACATGTGGGGGAGTGCCTGGCGAAGGGGAGAGTGGAGCAGCGGGTCACTTTGCCCGGATGGGCAAAGCCTCCACACCAGTAACTATTCCCACAGGGACCAGCCGGACACCCAGTGACACCCCACGGCGACAGAGGCAGGTTGCGGGTGTTGAGCAAGGAACGCTGAGTCAAGACCTGGAAGAGGAAGAGAAGGAATAAGAGAGATTTTCTTTAAAGAAGAAGAGAAGGAATCCCATGTGCACACTAGCCGTGGATGAAACAAGACACCCGTACTTGTAGACAACGGGGCATCGGTTGGTGCGTGTTGGCAACCTGCCACTACGAGGCACTGCCGTGGCCTCCAGCACTCATGAAAAGCCTGGGCAAAAATATTCACATTTGGTGGTACTCAGCCGATACCTCTTAGAGGCATGTTGGTGACCATGGTTGCCCACAAAGGAAAGGAGATTTGAGTCAAGTTCTTCAACATAGGCATAATCACGCACTCTCTACTGAGCTGCGCCATGGCAGAAGCCCTCAGAATTGTACATTTCACCCTCAGCGTCTATCTATGCTGAAGACATCAACAAGGTTCTCGAGAGGTTTACGGCAGTGTTTGAAGGCATTGGTAAATTGAAGGGCGAGCCCACCAAGTTGCATATAGATGAGACAGTACGCCCGACCCCACTAAAACACTGACAAATCCCCTTTCATATCCGACAACAGGTGGAAAAAGAACTGCAAAACCTGGTAGACCTGGACATTATAGAAAGGGTGAAGGGTACCACCCCATGGGTATCTCCCATCATCGTGGCAATCAAACTGGAGCAACCCGGTTCAGTATGAATCTGCGCCGACAGGAGGCTTCCAAACCTGGCCATCAAGCGGGAATGACACATCACACCGACTCTTGATGACGTGGTAGGAGAAATGCAAGGGGCGAGGGTATTTTGAAAGCTAGATCTGCGGTCCGGGTACCATCAGCTGGAACTTCACCCGGACTTGCGCTACATTACTACATTCACAACACACCAAGGGCTTTACCAATGCAAGCACTGTTTTCTGGTCTCCTCCGCAGATGAAGTATTTCAGAATGTCATATGTGGAGCCTTGGCAGGTCGCAAAGGTGTCGTCAATCTCAGCGATGACATTCTGGTCTACGCCACGTCGGAAGCCCAACACATGGCTCTTCTCGACAAAACTCTGGAAAGAATCCAAAGCCTTGGACTCACCTTATATCGCGAAAAGTGCGAGTTCCTGAAGGACAGCGTTGCATTCTTTGGATTCGTTTTACATGAGAAGGGGATATCCCCAGACCCACAGAAAATCAAGGACATTCAGGAGGAAAAATCACCAGGAAATGTGTAGAAGTCAGGAGCTTCCTGGGGTTGGTGACGTATTGTGGTCGGTTCATACCAAACCTGGCGACCCTCTCAGAGCCCCTCAGGATGCTGACGCAAAAGGACAAAGTGTGGGAATGGTCCATCAAAGAACAGGAGGCTTTTGAAACCATCAAAAAGGTGCTCACCAGGAAAGAATCAATGGTGTTCTTCGACCCAAGGAAGGAGTCAGAGATCATTGTTGACGCCAGTCCGATTGGGCTGGGAGCAGTTCTGTCACAACAGGATGCGCTAGGACAGATGAGGCCAATTGCGTATGCCAGCAATACGCTCACCAACACAGAACAATGCTACTCCCATATCAAGAGAGAAGCCCAGGCCGTCCTCTGGGGATGCCGTTATTTTCGGTTTTACATTTCGGTCAAACCCATTACTTTAGTGACTGACCATAAACCACTACTCCCCATCATGGCAGGATCCTCGTTCAAGCCACCCCAAGGATCGATGGATGCTGGCCCTGATTGAGAATGGAGTAGTGCTGATATATAGACCCAGAGCACATAACCCAGCTGACTACCTCTTGCGATACCCGAGAAGTAGAGGAGAACAAGGTGGCACAGCATCGGTAGAAGTCGAGGAGCATGTTCGCCTAGCAGTGGAAGCCGCCAAGGCAGTAGCTCTCACCATTTAGGCAGTAACAGATGCCTCCAAAGAAGACAAATGTTTCCAGGTGATCCGGACTGCCATGATCAGCGGTGAGTGGAAGACGGTCCTGTCCAATCACAACCGCACGAGCCGAGAGGTGCAGCAGGGTCTGGAGTAGCTGTGGCAGGTCAGGCATGAACTGTCGGCAACTGATGGTTTAATACTAAGAGGACACCAGCTAGTGATCCCGCAAGCACCGGTGGGAAAGGTAATTGAGTTGGCACACTATGGCCATCAGGGAACAGCAAAGGCGAAGGCCAGACTACGATCAAAGGTCTGGTTTCCAGGCATAGAAGCAAAAGTGGATAAACACACTGCCAACTGCATCTGGTGCCAAGCGACCGCACCAGCTATCAAAGAGCCGGGGATAGAGTCCATGCCCTGGAGTGAAAATCCCTGAGACATTGTCCACGCTGACTTTGGGTCCACGGGCAGGGGGATACACTTCCTCGTCATGATAGACCAGTGGTCCCGATACCCGGAGGTCGAGTTAGTGGAGTCCACCTCATGTGACCAGGTGATACAAGTCATGGAGAAAATGTTTGCAGCACATGGTTTCCCCAAGATTGTCTGATCGGATAATGGGCCACCATTTCACGGGGAGAACTTTGCTGAGTTTATGGCAGACTGTGGGATCACACACCGGAGGGTCACACCAGTATGGCCTAGGTCTAACAGGGAGGCTGAATGTTTTATGAGAACATTAAACAAAGTATTCCACATAGCCCAAAGCCAGGGAAATGAGCTGAGGAGAACTCAATACCAATTCCTGAGGGAATACAAAGCAATACCTCACCAGTCAACAGGCATGTCCCCTGCAGAGGCGCCTTCCGGAGGTGCCCCCTAGGATTACTCCCAGAGGAGGAAGGTCGGTCCCCAGGGATCATTGATGACAACAGGAAGTCTGAGGCTCAAAGAATACTTAACGACAAGGAGAACCTCCAATGACATCTCAAACCACCAGATATGGGGGTGGATGACACTGTACTGGTGCGAAAACCCGAAGGGAAGTTGTCCCTCACCTATGAGCTCTCCCCCATGGGGGTGTTCCAAGTCCAAGGCTGGATGGTAACTGCCACCGATCAGAGGGGGAATGCAACTCGGAACCCCAGTTTCTTTCGGAAGCTGGTAGGAACAGAAGGGGTGAGAGAGCAAGAGAAAGGTCCTGTGACAGGAACCACAGGTGTGGAGCAAACATCGGATGACAATGAAGATTCCCCCTGCTAATAGAGCAGGGAGCTCTTGATTCTATTAAAGACAAGGAGGCGAGCAGTAAGCTTTCTCTTCTCTTTAATTTACACTCCAGCAGTTTCAACAAATAAATCATATTTCGTAAAAACATTTTTTTTTTCAAAAAACTTCAAGTCCCATCATTCCCTGTAGTTTCAGTCTCTAGTCTCTGTGCCTTAGCCCTTTCCGTTCCTGTGTTCCTCCTCTTTGACTGCTTTAAACTGCTTTAAACTGCAATCTTCTGTAATATTAACTATGGGCCCAACACATTGGTTTACCTGCTTTCAGCGGAATCGATCTCTTTGCTTCGGAACTTGCAATTCGATCTTCTCAATCTAACTTCCTCAAAAAGAGTTCAACCGTTCTTGTGATCATCTCCTAAAAGAACAATAGAGATATGTTAGGATTGGGAATACACACCCTATTCTGGGAAGAAAATGATAATCCTGGTTATTTACAATGCATACTTCGTTCATTACATTAACTTTTCCTATTTCCTGTGTATTTGGTTCGGGAATTTAATGTTTGCCTCCTTGTCTTTAATAGAATCAAGAGCTCCCTGCGCTATTAGCAGGCGGAATCTTCATTCTATGTCAAGACGGAGGCGAGCATTAAGCTTGTTCAAAGCTTTTTGCTACTGCTCCTGCTATCGTGTTGATTGGCCTAAAATAAAACGTCCTAAATGTTTTATCACTTGCCCAATCTGCTGCTTTCATGATGTCTTGTAAGGCCTCGCCTTGCCCTAGTGCCTTCGAAGCCATTGCTCCTCTGACTGAATGCGCTCCAAATGTAGACAAATCAATATCCGCTAGGCCCATGATATCTCTGACCCATCTTGCTATCGTGGCTGATGCTACATCTTTGTGTGGTTTTCTGTGCGCTATAAGGAGTTGGGTTGAACCTATAGGTCTCATTTCTGCCGTTCTACTTTCGTATTCTTTTATACATGAGGCTACGCACCATTTGGGATAGGCTTGCATGTATGGATATGTGATTGTAGACAAATTTGTTGTCGTTCTTTTTTCCAGGTGAAACGTTACTCCTTATGGCCCATATGTCTTTCTATCTATCTCCAGTGCCTTCACGTCTGCCACTCTCCTGCATGATATCATGCACAGTAGCATGGCTAGGTTCCCTGATAATTGTTCTAGAGATAAGTATCTGTTATTAGGCCAGTCTGCCAGCAGTTTCAGTAGCACTGATACGTCCCATAGCACCTTGTACTTAGGCTGTGGCAGTTTCCTAAATCTTATTCCTTTTAGGAGTCTAATCACTGCCACGTTCTCACCCACTGGTGTGCCATCTAGTGGTATATGACCTGCTGAAATCGCAGATCTGTAGACTCCTATGGTTCTATATGCTTAGCCATCCTGCAGAAGTTCTGCCAGAAAGTTCAGTACTTCGACTAAAGGTGCAGAAACGGGATGAACATCTCTCCTTCTGCACCATGATGACCACTTATTCCAAGCTGCGTCGTAGCTCCTTCTGGTTGAAGGTGCCCATGAATCGCGATGAGGCTTGCAGCCTGCGCCGAAATGCCCGGGAGGTTCCAGCGTCTCCTGCTATCCTGCACGCCATCAATGGCAGCGTCCCCTTCACTCTCAGAGGGTGAAATCACCCAACTGGGTCCGTGAGAAGGCTCACACCTTGGGGTAGCATTCTCGGGTAGTCTACTAACATTTTCATGAGTGCCGGAAACCATACTTGCGATCTCCATATTGGAACTATTAATATCTGATTCGCTGCTTCCCTGCGAGCTTTCGCTAGGACTCTGCTCAGCATTAGGAAAGGCGGCAAGGCGTACAGTATCTGCTCTTGCCAGTCCTGCAGAAAAGCATCCACTCCAGCTGCTGCTGGATCTAACCTCCAGCTGAAGAACTTCTCTTTCTGTGCGTTCAGTCTGGACGCAAACAGATCTGTATGAATCGGTCTCCAACGTTCTTCCAGCTGATGGAAAACCTCTCTATCCAGCCTCCAATCGCTGGAGTCTGAGAGGTACCTGGAGTTCCAGTCTGCTATCACGTTCTGTGATTCCGGCAGATTTTCTGCTACTACCGAGATCCCTGATTCCAGGCAGGAGTGCCAGAAATCTTTGGCTATCTCCGCCAGGAGTTTGGATCTGGTCCCACCTAGGTGGTTGATGTATTTTACTGCTGAAATGTTGTCCATTTTCAACAGAATACAGGAGTTCACTTTCCCTTTGGTAAAAGCTTTGATCGCAAATGATCCGGCTAGTAGTTCTAGACAGTTGATGTGAAGTTTCAGTTCTTCCGAACTCCACTTCCCTCCTGTCTGCAGGTCTCCGCAACGGGCTCCCCAGCCTGCTCTGCTGGCATCCGACTCTATAACCAGGTCTGGACAATCGCCGAAAATGGCTCTCCCGTTCCATGCTTCCATGTTTGCTAGCCACCACTACAGTTCTGTTCTGGATTCCTGGTCGATGTGGATCAGCTGCTGATATTGCAGACCCTGATGGAGGTGTCTTATCTTTAGTCTTTGCAGGGCTCGATAATGTAATGGCCTTGGGAATATCGCTTGTATTGAGGCTGCCAGGAGGCCCACCACTCGTGCTATCGTGCATAGTGATATCACAGATTTGCTGAGACATAATCTTATTTCCCTTTTTATGTCTCTTATTTTCCTGTTTGGAAGTTCTAGTTTTGCTGACCTGGTATATACAATGAAGCCTAGAAATTCTATTCTCTTGTTTGGTTTCATTTCCGATTTTTCCTAATTCACTAGGAATCCCAGCAAAGTCAAGAGATTCATTACCCAGCTGGCTTGGTAGCGGAGCGTCTCCTTGCAGCTGGCCATCAGAAGGATATCGTCTAGATATATAATCATACGAATCCCCTTCCCCTGATCGCTGCTGCTACTGGCTTCATGATCTTCGTGAAAGCCCATGGCTCTGATGCCAGGCCAAATGGCATCATGGCAAACTGCCATAATTGCTCGCCCCAGTAGAATGCTAGGAATGGACGGAAATCTTTTCGAACTGGTATTGTCAAATAAGCATCTTTGAGGTCTATCCTCACTAACCAATCGTCTTGCCTGAGTGTGTCTCTGAGATGATGGGTTCCTTCCATTTTGAAATGGTTGTACGTTACCCATCTGTTCATGTCTTTTAGGTTTATTACGGGTCTCACTTTGTCCTTTCGATGGACTAAGAACATGTTGCTCACAAATTTGGGAGGAGTCTCGCAAGGCTCTGACGCCAGCTTCTCCGCTAACTTCTGTAGCTCTGCGCGTAGAAGATCTATCTCTATTCGTGTTTTTGCTAGAGGGCGGGGTACCTGACTTTTGAATGGGAGTCTCTATAAAAATGTATGTGCATGCCTTTTACTGTCTGTAAAACCCAGGCGTCGCTGGAAAGCGCTTGCCAGTTCTCCCAGAATACTGCTGTTCTCCCCCCAACTGCTGGATAATTTGGGACTCTCACCTGTTCAGAAGTTGTGTCCTCTCCCTTGTCCTCTACTACGTCTTCCTCTCGGGAAGCGACCCCTGGGTGGGAAGAATGCGTCTGGCTGTCTGTTTTCCCAGTAATTACTTCTGTTACCTTGAGGCCTCCTGAATGCTTGGTAGCGACCGGCCACTCGGCCTCTAGACCGACCGGTCCCTCCAAAAATTCTTCCCGTAAAAATCTTTTTCATGGATGCTTGGGCCTTTTCTAGGGAGGTGTATGATCCCACAAACCTCCCCATTTCTTTACCGAAGGTTTCACCGAATAGAAGGCCTTGGGGGCTTTGCCTGTTTCACAGGATGACAGGTCTCCTAATTTCTGATCAATCTTAAGTAGCAGGCCTTTCCTGCGTTCAGAAGAAATTGCGCAGTTCGCATTGCCTAAAAGGCATACTGCCCTCTGGGCCCAGTTTGCCAGGACTCCTGGGTCCACTTCTTCCCACGTGTCCTTTGCTCGTTCGGCGAGATCCATAATCTTCGCTAATGGTCCCGCTATGTCAAGCAGTTTCTCTTGACAGCTTTTCCAAGAGCGATCTATGCCTTTCCTTGGATCTTTGTTAGATTTTGAGACAAATGATAACATTTTTGTGTCGAGCTCCGGAGCATCTGCTACCTTGCCTGGTAACTCCGGTTTCAGGCATTCCGCCCTCATCCTCTGCCTGACCTCTTTCTCTAAGGCTTTTCACAATCTCTGCGTCATGTATTTCGCCACTCTTGGCGATGGTACCCATTCTGATGATCTTGGGTTTCTGATATCATCGGGGTTAATCATATCGGAGGTCTCTTCCTCCTCTAAGTTGTTGAGCTTTCTGAGCCTCTTCCTCAGCGGAGGTTGGCTGCTCTCGTCCCCTTCGTTGTCTGCTTCATCTTGTGAGAAGGTAGGGGATTCTGGAATTTCCTCTTCGGGGAAACCTCCTTCTATGTTGCCCATATTATCATCGCCTGGGTAGGGGATCTCGAGGCTCGGCACCTGCGATTTTTGTAAGAATGCTTCACTTAGTTTGGTAAAAGCGTCTAAAGCCTCCGGAGCATCAGTACTTGCCCCCTCAGTTTGGCCCGGGGCGTCAGAAGAGTCCTTGCTCTTCCGGGCCTTGTTACACCCCTTGGGGTCCTTTGCTGCGACCCTGGTGGACTGCTATCATTGATGCATTTACCTTTTGTGCTCAGGTATAGTTCTATGGTGTGTAGCCTGTCTTGCAGGGGTCTCACACCCTGCGCATCTGCCTCTGTGAGCGAGTCTACCAGCACTTCCTTAAAGCTGTAGGCTAAATCTTCTGGATAGATTGCCTCTTGCTCCTCATCACTCCACTCAAAGTTAGACATTATTGTGCTGTTTAGGTGCCTTTCAAATATCTTTACAGGTGTAGGGGCACGTCCACTGCTCTACTCAATGAGGCTGCACCTGTCTGCACTATTTCTTGATGTGCAGGGATCTTCAGGGCTAAACTCTATGCCCTATGCGCAAGGATATATGCCTGCGTAAGAATGTATTTGTGTTAAACACGTAATGTCAATCCACTGAGCTTATTAACGCTCCATAACACACAGCGCTGTGAAATCACTTCAAAGTGAAGATATCTCCGTGCCGTGTGTTTGATTCCGCCCCCCCAAGGGTGGGGGGCTCCTCAAGCCGAGCGCTCGCGCTCTTATTGGCTTAATCGCTCAGGAGTAGTGCTCCTCCCTCGCAAAGGAGGGAGAAAAATTCTCCCTTCGGGAGCGCGAGCTTCTGTGCGTGTTCGCGATCCGCTCCGTCCCCACAAGGGTGGGGGCTATTCTATACTCTCTAGCGTGAGTGGGAAAGCAAGGTTTCCTGCTCGCGCTGCTTGCTCCGCCCCTCCAAGGGTTGGGGCCACCCGCCCTCGGCCGCGCTGGGCACCGCTGCAGGCTTGAATGAGGAGATCGGCAGGCCCCTGATGTGCCGGGTAATGCGGCACGGGCCGCCGATTCTCCTCAGTGACACAAATTACTTCTTCACCGCACGCTGCGCTGTGCTCACGCTGGGCTCCACAATGAACCCCATACCATTAGACCTCATCATTAACAATAAACGCCATACAATCCTACTTCTATAAGCATCCAATTCACGGAGCTCTAAAATAACATGTGCTTAGCTGGAGAGCAGGAAAAGAAGAGGAGGAACACAGGAACGGGAAGGGCTAAGGCACAGAGACTAGAGACTGAAACTACAGGGAATGATGGGACTTGAAGAAAAAAAAGGTTGTTTTCACGAAATATGATTTATTTGTTGAAACTGCTGGAGAGTGAATTAAAGAGAAGAGAAAGCTTAATGCTCGCCTCCGTCTTGACATAGAATGTGGAAGATGCTGTCCCCTACCAGGTGAGGTGGAAGGAGACGCCATGGAGGAACCAGCAGGAGGAAGATACCCCTGTCGAGAGAGCAGAAGATGCCCTGTGTGGTTTTGAGACTATATAACGGATGGCTAGTCACGAAAGGACCTTTGCCAGACCAAGTTACCTGATGTTGCCCACGTTGAGCCCAACCTAGTTTGATATGTTACCATGTTTAAGACCATACTATTTGCACTGACTTGATTATGAAAAGTTGTGTTTTTCAATTGTTATGCAAATGAAGGAATGTGATGAAGTCATGTGGCATGATGGCAACGTTCTGCCCTTGCACATTCATATAAATAAAGGTTGTGGTCCTGCGACACGGGTAGTGTGCGCCGGGACCATGTGACATGCAGATCTGTGTCCGTGTGATTCTTTCAGGTACAGGGGGCAAGGCCTTCACACGGAAGACATGGGGCAAGTCCAAATGTAACACTCAGGATGTTTATACCCTCCTTCAATGTTTCTTACATTCATAAATACTGTGCCACATACAAATATATAACCACACTTGGGTGTCATTATCCAAAAAGAGACAAGGCCTCACCAGAACGCTACACTCATTTGTCGCAAAAACGCAAAGTGCAGCTAAAAATCAGTCAATTTAGCAATCCAGTACTGAGCCAAGAATTACAACGTTTTATAATGAGAACCGTGCGCAGGATGAACCTAAAAAAATGTCAGCACAGCACAAAGCACACGCAATGCCCTGGAAACGAGCCCTGTAGGCGTGACTCTTGATCCTTGTTAATCATGCCCTCCCCATTACACTCGTGACCCCAGTGTGGGCAGACAGGACATCAGCTTCAGGTGACGTGCATGGGGGCTGGGGGTGATTGTGCTGCAAGGCAGCAAGCATAGACCCATAGGTCTACACGGGGTCTCCCAGGGCCTGCTAAGCACAGCTGTGAAACGATAAACCCCTCCCCCAGGCGCCCCAGCCTGAACCAATGGGTGAAAGAAGTGAACACCCGCTCTCCAATCAGCAGCTTGGTAAGAAGCAGGTCAGGCGCCCGGCTTCAGCAACAGCAGCCAGCAGCAGTGTCAGGTCTGAGGGACCCAGCTGAGGCAGGTGGATGTTTGGTGTCTGTGGGAAAGTGTTGGTGAAGGTGGATGCGGGGAGTCTGGAATGGAGGAGGGGGTAGGAGGTGATGCTGAATCGGTTGAGAATAGGATATGTGGGGCTGAATGACTGTCTATATCGAGTGGGGAAGCGTGAGTCGAGGGACTGTGCAGCGTGTGGGGTGCCTGAGACTGTGGGACATTTTCTGCTCAGGTGTGAGAGACATGTTGAGGAGAGAGAATTGATGAGAGTTCGGATGTCTGCGCTGGGTGTGGCTGAGCTGAGTGGGAAGGCTTTGCTGGGAGGTGACTGGGTGAGAGGCAGGAGAAGGAGCAGTGTGTTGTTGGATTTTGTGAGGCAGACCGGGCTTTGGGAGGAGTTATGAGATTGTGAGGGCTATGTGTATGAATGGTGGGGGTAGGTGCACATCATCCTATTGGATGGGGAAGCGCCTGCGTGGGTCCGCCCACGGATTCAATAATTTAGAAGAAGAAGAAGAAGAAGCTGAGGCAGCTTCCGGGAAGCTGCAATGAGCTCGGTAGGGAGGTCTGGTAGGGTCCTCGAATTAAAAACTTCGTACTATTTCGCAAATTGAAGTTGCTAGAAATCAATGAACCATCAAACACTGCGTGATTTTTAAACTGAACACATTTTAAACAATTGTGAATCGAAATTACATTTTAAAAATCGCGAGGATGACCAAACACACATATAGAATGGGGGACATGATGTTAACATGAATACGAGGATAACACATTTCATTCTTCTACCCCCCCGTCCAAGTCTCACACAGTGTATTATTTAATGATCCCGGGAGAAATATTCTAATCCTACCACATTCATACCACCAAACTGTCCTTCCCACTCACACTGTCACATGCTGCCACAAAAGACACATGTAAAACACAAGAGCGTTACAAAAAGAAAAACAAACTGTTGTATCCGCCCTGCGTCCCGCTACGCGGTCACGCAGGGCGTCTAAATATAAGCCCCGCCCCCGCGCACGGGAGGCAGTTCCGGGGTAGTGAAGCCAGCAACATGTGTGTTATTCAGCTCCTGCCGGAGCTACGCCACTGCGGTCTACTCCGAGGCCTTGAACGTTCTGTCCCACGGCCGCCGCAGTGCCGGGCCAGAACGTAACACTGGCAACGAGGGACACGAGAACCAGGGCACGCGTACGACGCACTATAAGTTGTTACACATAGCAGCAACTCATAATTTTTGGAAACCCGGTGGGGGGGCACACAAAACCCCCCCGCCCAAAAAAATATATATATATATTTTATTTTCTCTCGCCACACGCCCGCTTCGCTGAATGGAGATGCTGTTTCCACATCAGGGCCATAAGGTACTGCCAGAAGTAATCGCTAACATCTAGGAGTCAGAAGCAACACACGGCTCGACATTGGAAGGACACACACACGCGGCAAGTATGAATGATCACAGCAATCTGACATTTTGGGTACCTGGGACAAGGTAGCAGACCCATCCACGGCCAGCACGTGAATTCACCCGCAGAGGGGACCACAGACCCCTGCAGCTACGCACAAAGGTGAGGAGAAAGACCCTGTCAGGGGAAGTGAGGCCCTGCCAGGGCGACCGGCACATCCACCCCCAGGCCTGGCACGCCATCTAGACTAGCTGCTAATTTGTCGGTGTCGACACTGCAAGCTCGCCCACAAGGTGGCTCCTCTGTCATGATACAGCCATTTGACCCTGTTAGGCAGAAACCTGTGCAGTTCCCTTAGGGACCACTGAAAAAAGATTAAAACTACAGGTGTTGGCAGTAAACCCAATTGGTAGCAGTCTGTACCACCCAGATTTACCTGGTAGCTGTGGCTGAGCTGTCAGACTTCTCTCAAGAAGAGTTAGGCAGTATATAGAGTATACACATTAGGTACAAAAATACAGTAGCACAAGCAAACACTGACCAGAGCTTGGGTATAAAAGTATATCATTATTTATTTAAAAACACACTTGTAAAAATACACAGGCACTAATATGTCAAGCAAGTTCAAGCGCTCCCTGATTAATTATTCAACAAGTCTTAGGAAAAGAACACCACTTATTATCAATACAGAGGTGAGCGCTTAACCAAGATGGCACTGCAATAATTATTTAAAAAGGGAGGGAAAAGGAAAAATTAGGAAAGCACACAATACCAACACTTTTGAAAGAACCACAGCAAGTCAAGAAAGGCAGAGTCTACTGTAGAGCAAAAAGTTCATGGGCCAGGCCCACTCTTGGAGAGAGCAAGGCGGAATGTGCCCAAGATCACACAGTTGAAGTACACATTAAAAGTCTTTGCAGATAGTTCAAAAGGAGTTGGATCAGTTCAGAAAAGTTAGTTAACAGGTCCCAGGTCACCCAAGTATAGAGAGTCAAGGATTTACGGGACACCTTGAACAGTCTGTTGCAAGGGAGACCAGGCGGGACACAGTACCTGAAATGTTGAGAAAGCTGCAATGGTGGCAGTTGTTCTTGGCAGCGGGTGCAAGTTGGTGCTTCGTCCAGGGGAAGAGAAGATCTCGACGTGGAGGAAAGCTGGAGGTCGTTGCACTGCCAGGGAAGAAACCAGCCACGGAGTTTCCTGGTTAAATGGTACTACCCTTTTATTTGCGGTAGTGGTGAAGCGTGGCTATCCGGCCGCCGGGGTGCTTGGCACGGGCGATTTGATCTCGAGATGATCCAGGAAGGCGAAAAGAGGGCGAACTGGTTAACCCCACCAGTTCAAAGGAAGAAGACTCTCCAGGAAGAAGATCTCCTCTGTCGTTGGGAAGTGGTGAGTCGGTTCAGCAGGGCTCCACCGGTGGTGTTGTCGTTGCAGGTCGGCTCAGCTTTTCCCTCTTTGGATTCTTTATGTCCTGTGGTGACTTCTGAAGTTCCAGTCCCCAAAGCCCTGCTTTTATGCTGAAAACCCCCATTCATCAGTCCTAGCTGTCACTCAAACATGCTAAGAGTGTGACTTGAGTTGCCGAGGCAACTCAGTCCAGGGTGCCTATTCCCCCCCACACATCCTGTAGATCCAGACAGAGTGGCACCACTTTTGGAGGCTTCTGTGCAGAAGCCCGCCAAAAGTGGAACAAAGGGCTCGACTTGGGTTGGATTTACAGAGGCGAACACAAACGCCATTTTAAAACTGAGTCCTGGCAAAGACCCAACCGGGGAATAAATATTAAATAAATAACCCGGCTGTATCTTTAACATTGCACCAAAAAAGTGGTGCTTTTAAAATGAATGGGAAAATCCCGTAGGAAATATTCCGGTGGAATATTTTGCGTGGTAACCACTGCCACCAGCCAGAAACTCGACGAGCAGGGACTGCACAGTGCCCCCTCGAACAACAGACCCAGGGGCAATCTAATTACCCCTACCAGTACTTCCACAATATGATGGTTTGTACTGGTTCTGTTCACAATTTAAGACTAGTAAAGTCAATGGTGAATTTACATGCCCTGGGAGACAGTAGTCAGTCCCAGGGTATGGAGTCTATGTTTGGGGGTCACTATGACACCCCTGTGTTACTGCACTGAGGGTGCTGTGTAACACACATCACAAAAACACATGAAGCCCTATGGAGTAAAAGACCCCATAGCCCATAAAACACATTACTAAGTCAAAGGACATTCTCAAATCATGCCTAAGAGTGGGAGAAAAAGAGTCTCACTCTTAGCAGGAGAAAAAAATAAACCCCAAAAATCCAGCAAAGCTGCTGGGGGACTCACTAGGTTTGGGAAATTAGCCTATACAGCAAATTCTCCCTAACAGACCCATTCACTGATCCATCGTCAGTTGGCCCCCGGTGGCAACTATGGATTCAGAAATTTGAAATGGCAATGGAATGCAAGGACATCACTACCGGCAGAAAAATGAGATCTCACCTGTTGTTGAATGTGGGGGGATGAAGTGCTACGTATTTTTAACTCGCTAACCATTGATGATGGCCAGGACATTTACCAGCAGGCGAAGGATGCGTTGACGGCTCAATTTCTCCCACAACTTAATCCTGATTACGAAACATTTATATTCTGTACCACCATTCAAGCAGAAGAGGAGACCTTAGATGCCTACCACACCCGACTCAGAAAACTGGCAATATCCTGCGAGTTCACAGACATTGAGAAAGAAATCCGGAGACAGCTCATCAACGGCATCCAATCGGAGAAACTGCAAAGGATGGTACTGAGTGAAAAAGGCATCTCCCTAACACACATTCTTGAATTGGGTCAGCAGAGAGAACTAGCACACGCCAGGGCAGCTCATATGGGCACTACACTTCAAAAACTACAGCCTGCCCTCACGATGGCCATGGTAGCCCAAGTCACTAATCGACAGTCAACGAGGGATGAAACTGGTGGAAATCACATGCATGCCAGATGGCAGCCATGAATCCCGGGGCCCATGTAGTGCGGATGGTGTGGTGGACCGCGACATGGACAACGGAACTGCCCGGCACAAGGGACCACATGCAGATCATGTGGCAGGAAGGACCACTATGCCAAAGTGTGCCGGTCGTCAGGTGTCCAACAACCGTCACCACAAAATGCCCTGGAGAAGAGTGCAAGAAAAAGAAGGGGCAAGAAAAAGAAGCAAGCTAGTTCTCAACGAGTGGAAACCACAAATTCATCGACTGAGGAAGAAGGGGATGACACGACCGGGGTCCAACAGGAGTCTATCAAGGAACAGTGGAAAAAGGGGAGAAAGGTTTACCTGGTGTCAGCCCTTAATCATGGACATGCCATGCCAAGAAAAGGACACAAATCCAAAACCAGCAAATATGGATGACCATAGACACGGGGGCATCCGTAAATGTCATGCCCATGAGCACTTTTCAGACACTGCAGCCACAACCGAACATGAAAGACACGGACACTTTGCTGTTCGCATATGGATGCAGGAAACCTTTACCTGTGGTTGGCAGGTTCCGCACTACCCTCAGCCATGGTGAAACCATGTTACCGTCCAAGATCTACATAGTGAACGCGGGCATTGAATGCCTACTAAGTGGTGATGGGCTGAAGACCTGGGGTTAGTAAGTTTCATCTGTCAAGTAAAGGACTCCCAAGAAGTTGAGAAGCTCTTAGAACAATATCCTAACCTGTAGAAAGGCATAGGATGCTTAAAAGGAAAGGCGATCAGACTCCACATTGACAAGTCGGTCCAGCCAAAAGCCGTAAGACACAGGAGGACAGAAGGACCCCCTTCCACATGCGAGAACAAGTGGAAAAAGAGCTTGAAGCATTGGAGAAGGCTGGCATAATAGAAGAGGTAACAGGACCCACACCATGGGTCTCCCCGATGGTGGTCACAAAATAACCAAAGCAGCCTGGCAAAGTCCGAATCTGTATAGACATGCGTTTCCCAAACGCCGCCATCAAGCGGGAACACCACATCACGCCAACCCTGGATGAAATCGTGGACGATCTCACAGGATCAAAGTTATTCTCCAAAGTGGACCTAAAAGCCGGATATCATCAGCTGAAGTTACACAGGGAATCCTGATACATAACCACTTTTTCGAGACACATGGGTTTGCGAAGATACAAGCGTCTGAGTTTTGGTATCTCCTCAGCGGCCGAGGTATTTCAACAGACAATTCAAGAGGTCATCCGGGTGTTAGGAAAGATTTCGTAATTGTAGGTAATTTTCCTTCCATGTGGCAACCCCTAAACTTTTTGCTATTGTTTTTAACCTTGTTCTTGACTTTGCCAGAGAAGTACAGCCTTCTGCCGCACTTCTCTGGGCTTTCGCTCCTTTCTTACGGGGAAACTGACATGCCCTTAAGACAGTCAGTACCGGGGAACGCTGTTTCCCGTAGTTTCTTCTATTATGTTGCGGCTTTCGCGCAACATGACACAAGAGGGCACTGTAAGCTAAGTTACAGCTCTCTTGGGTCTCTAGCCTTCTACAGGCCCTAGATACTCTTTTAGGATGGTATTTGATCGGTGCAAGTCATTCAGGGACTCGAATGGTGGCAGCGATCGTTTTGTTTATTTTGAGCTCCTTTTGGCGTTCTGAGCACGTTTTTCGCACTGAACCCAAAATGGTGGCCTGGCTCCCAAAATGGCCAGACCACGAGGCTCCTTTGTCTTGTCCACTGACCGTCTTGCGCCCTTCACCTTCCCCAGGTCAAGCGACCCGGGGCCTTCCTTATTTGGGCATGTACTTTCCCGCGAAACGTGGTTGCTTTCGCGGGCTTCTACATGTCGTTTGTGTGCCTCCAGGGTGTGGGCTGGGATGTCTGGTCCCAATACACATCCTGGGTGCCAGAGAGTCTAGGGTGGTGTGAATGCCTGGGACCACCGTGGTCCGTGATTGGTCCACGTATGGTATGTGTGTTGATGAGCGGATCTCCCATTGGCTCCCCTCCGTTTTGGCGCGAAGGGAACCGTGGATAAGAGGGAGCTGGAAACACCACTACCATGTCGATCTCCTGAGTTCTCACGAACGAAGGAATACAGGAGCCAAGTATCCTGCAACCAAGAGGCTGGACCGAGGAATCGCTGGTGACCCGCTGAAGGAATCCTCCTTTGCACTGCTGTCGTCCTGTGAAACCCTTTCCTCCTTTGATCGAACCAGAAGGCCTGTACTGGTGCTTCGACCTTTGGAATAGCAGGAACAGCTATTCCCGGCGACTTCATCAACTCCTGCCAAGTAAGCCTTCGGAAGTGTCTCTGGGCCATCCAGTTGACTGACCAGCTTACAAGGGAGTCCTGCTCTGTAACTGCCGCCAGGTTGTGTTGTATTTCGAGTCCTTGTCACTCTCCCACGCTTCGTACACTTGGCGTTCCCAAGTCTGAAGGGAGGAGTGTACATTTGGCTCGAATACACACGGCCGCTCCGTTGTCCTGCTGCGGCAACAAACTGTGCTGGTTTCGTCGATTGGGACGTCTTTTTGCTCTACACGACTACGAGGCGTTCCCTGCTCTTCTGAACCTGCCAGCTGCTGAAACTAACGTGGAGAAGCCTGGGTCTGCTTGCTTCGGGGACCGGTGAGTAGTTTAGCTAGGATCTGGTCGCCCTCCTGCAGTATCCCATTGCTTTTCCCTGCTGTGTAAAAACAGCACCCTTTTGGCCGTACTCGCGCTCTGCTTCTGCCCGCTGTGGAGGCTGCGCTTGAGTTGCGGAACCTGTTCTCCTTCTGCTGTGCACTAACCCGAACTGCCTGACTTCCTCCGAAGAGCTTCCCCTTTTGCCCGTTGGCACCGGCGTGGCAGGTACTTTGAGCACAAGGCTCCACTCTTCGCAGGGCTCGGACTTCCATCTAGTTAGGTGCCTCTGAATGCGAACTGAGTCTAAAGCGTTATCGCACTGCCTGTTTTCCTTTCCTTTCAGGTGGACTACATATTTCGTGCTTTAAACGCTTGCGACTGTGTATTTGTATATATATTGTGTTGATATGGTATGTGTTGGTTTAATATTGTGATATTGTGATTTTCTCGCTACGGTCATTGTTTTAAAGGCCTTAAAATAAATGTGTATCTATTTTTGATATAACAACTGTTTGGAGTAGT
The DNA here is from genome assembly GCF_040938575.1 of Ambystoma mexicanum. Taxonomy (NCBI): domain Eukaryota; kingdom Metazoa; phylum Chordata; class Amphibia; order Caudata; family Ambystomatidae; genus Ambystoma; species Ambystoma mexicanum. The sequence goes on along the minus strand of NC_090924.1, from coordinate 1,468,684,930 downwards.
TTGTAAGCGCTCTTGCTTTGTGTGCTCATTGCGGGCTTTCAGTCACCCTCACCCCTCTTGAGACCTAGTCTTGACCGCCGCGATCGCTACCTTGATTGGTCTGGCTTGTCCAGAGGTTACCCTGTTCCAAGTAATTAGGTTGGCCTTCTGAACTTCTGCGCCACCAGGACAGAGTTCAGAAATCCGTCTTAACAAATTGGTGTACAGCGGTGGGATACGACTGAAGGTATCCAGTGTTGCGCTCGAACTAAGGCATTTCAGGTTATTCCAACCAGTACACGTAGTGAATTGTTGTAGTATAACTTTAAAAAGGCCATAGTCCTATCAAACAGTATGGAAACAAATACCTTGTTAACTTTAAATGCTTCCAAATCAGAAACATTGAAGAAGATGTGTGCGGAGAGAGGGGTTTCCTCTCAAGGCACTAAATTGGAAATGATCCAAAGAATCGTGGCGTGGCAAGAAGCGCAGCTTGACGCTATTACTTCTGAGGACAGTGCAGAAGGTGGTGGGGCTGCTCTCACTGGTAGAACCGACGGTTCTGCCGCTGCACTGATCCATCGCGACCACGAGGACAGGGAGGACGAGCTGTCTAATGTTTCCTCTGCCAGTGTTGATGGGGAGGCTATGCTTGAATTCAAGAAGCAAGAGCTGCGGTTTAGGCAGCAGGAGCTTGAATTCAGCATAGCCAAACTAAAAATCGAACAGGCAGAAAAACAGAAAGACAGGGATCACCAGTTGGAACTGGCCAAGCTTCAGGTTGCAAATGGGTCCAAGGGTCCTGGACATGGGTCTGGGGCTTCCTCTCATCCACGGTTTCCGAAAGATCTGCTCAGTGTGTATGAAGAAAGGAATGACATTATGGACTGGCTGAATGCGTTTGAGTATGCATGCGAGGTTCAAGAAGTTGACAATGCTGATAAGATTGCGTGGTTGCTCAGTAGACTGCCCCATTCTGGCTGTAGTGCCATTATGGAAATGTCAAAGGCTGAGCGAGCTGATTTCGCAATGTTAAAGCAAACTCTCATTTTAAAGTTTGGGAAGACTCCGGCCCAATATTTAAAGCGTTTTCGAGAGTATAAGAAAAAGGAAGGTGGTACTTGGGTATCTTATGTCGCTGAATCTTTGAAAAACTTAACTGGCTGGGTCGAAGGTTATAAGGTTTCTACCTTCGAAGGCATGATAAATCTTGTCATGCTGGAACACATTTTTGGTTCTTCTTCCCCGGAGCTTAAGCAGCATTTGGCCGATTCGAAGGAGATAGATCCTAAGAAGCTGGCCATTGCAGCAGACTTATGGGTGTCACATCGAGTGTCCCATAAGGACAAAACTCATCCTGGTAAGCAGGAGGAAGGGAAAAAGTCCAAAGATATGGAGGGTGGGGAATCTGCTAAATCTTCTTCCCATAAGGGCCACAAAAAGAAAAACAAGGGTAAGACACAAGAGAACTCACAGGGCAGTGGAGGTCCGCCTCCGAAACAGAACTCTGGTTACAATAAGCCTCCCTACGTAAACAGACCCACTGGGGCTTGTTTTTCTTCTGGAGCAACTGACCATGTGAAGGGGGATCCCGTTGTAAGGTTAGACCTTTGGGGGTCCACTCTGCTAATCTGGCCTTCTCCTCCTACGAGGAAGAAGAGATTACAGGAGCATCCTTCTCCTCAGACTCATTTCCCAGCGGAATAGAGGCTGAGGTAGTTTTAGTGTCCCTGGGTTCCTGGGAGCCTAAAGTCGCAGAGGCTTATGCTAGGATTCTGGATAATACCAAGCACTACTTTAAAGACAGTGTGCTGATCAATGGAGTGGATACTCCAGCTCTTAGGGATAGTGGGTGCAGTCGCACTGTAGTGGATTCTACCTTGGTAGACTCAGAGGAAGTTGCCAGAGCTACTCTGATGCCCACTAAGTTGGCTGACGGCCCCCTCCGTATGTTTCCCGTGATCCCTGTAAATCTTACTTTAAATGGTACAGCAGTCAGGATTCCAGTGAGCATTCAGAGAAACGTCCCGGGAAAGGTCTTGTTAGGTAATGATCTCAGAGCTTTAGGGCTCGTAGGAGACACTGCCGAAAGACCCTACACACGGTCTCAAGCACGGGCAGCATTGGCCAAGTCCAATACGCCGCCCCAGCCAAAGGGGAAACCCAAGGCGAAAGGAGTCTACAAGTCAAGACGAGGGAAAGAGAATATTCCCCCGAGCTCGCCTACCACTGCGGTGGAGGAAGTTGGTCAATCGACCGGGCCTGACGAGGAGGTGGTGATGCCTGAAGTATTCGACCCCAACGATCATCCTGAACTAAAAGACTTGTTAGTTGAAGGAGGTCCTGATAGGGACGAATTCAGTAAAGGCCAACGTGAGTGCCCATCTCTGGAAGGCCTAAGGAGACAGGCCTGCTCCCAGCTTGAGGGTGAACCTCCTGGGAAGCATAGGATTTATTGGGAAGGTGGACTCCTGTATAGTGAGCCCACAGAGTCTACAGAAGGAGACCATAGGAGGTTGGTGGTTCCCCTTGCTGTTAGGCCCTTCCTCCTGCAGTTGGCGCATGAAGTTCCCCTTGCTGGTCACCTTGGTATGAAGAGGACCAAGCAAAGGTTATCCATGCACTTCTACTGGCCCAAGATGGGGGTGCAAGTAGAAAGTCACTGCAGGAGTTGTGCCTCCTGCCAGTTGTCTGGTAAGGTTGGCGCGACAATCCAAGCTCCGTTGGTACCGCTCCCAGTTGTGGGGGTACCATTTGAAAGGGTAGGGATCGACATCGTTGGTCCCCTTGACCCGCAAACATCCTCGGGCAATATGTTTATCCTGGTGCTGGTCGACCATGCAACCAGGTATCCTGAGGCCATCCCATTGAAAACTGTAACTGCCAAGTCAGTTGCAAAAGCTTTACTCGGCATATTTACTAGGGTTGGCTTCCCTAAAGAAGTTGTGTCAGATCGTGGCAGCAACTTTATGTCGAAGTATATGCAGGCTATGTGGAAAGAATGTGGGGTCACCTACAAGTTCTCTTCTGCATACCACCCCCAGACCAATGGTCTGGTGGAACGTTTCAACAGAACGTTAAAGAGCATGATTGGGGCTCTGGAGGAGCCTCAGAGAAGAAAATGGGATCTTCTTTTACCATGCTTACTGTTTGCCTACCGAGAGGTACCACAGGAGGGTGTTGGCTTCAGCCCCTTCGAACTTCTGTTCGGTCATCCCGTACGGGGACCCTTAGCCATCGTCAAAGAGGGATGGGAGATGCCCACTCCCCCTGTTACTACCAATGTAGTTGATTATGTGCTAGGGCTCAGAAAACGGATGGTACTTCTGATGGGCTTGGCTAGTGATAAATTGAAGGCAGGGCAAGCGCTGGTGAAACATTGGTACGACCAGAAAGCTTCCCTCATCAACTTTACACCTGGTCAGCAAGTCCTGATCATGAATCCAATAAGGCCTCGAGCTTTACAGGACAAATGGTCAGGCCCTTACACAGTGGTGGAGCCCCTGGGTGAGGTGAACTATTTAGTGGACCTTGGAAGGCCTGGACAGGCTCCAAAAGTGTTTCACGTGAATAGGCTGAAGGCTTTCGTCCCAAGAGTCGAAATCGCAGCACTGCTACTGGCTCCAGATGTTGAGGAAGAGGAGTCTGAACCTCTCCCCGACCTGTTCCACAGCGGTCCTTCAGATAGCTCCATTGAGGGTGTCCGAGTGGCCCCTCACCTGACTTCTGATCAGCAGGCTGAGGTGAAAAGTTTGCTTAGGCAGTTTTCCCCCCTGTTTTCACAGTCGCCTGGTTTGACACCTTGGTGCAAACATAACATTGACACAGGAGACAGTGTACCTACCAAAAGTAGGGGATACAGGATGTCAGATAAAGTACGGTCTTATATTAAGACCGAGGTCAACAAGATGTTAGACCTTGGGGTGATTGAACCCTCTAGTAGTCCTTGGTCCAGCCCAGTGGTGTTGGTTCCAAAGGCAGGCACTTCTGAATTGAGGTTCTGCGTGGATTACAGGGCTCTGAATGCTGTCACCAAGACAGACACACACCCCTTGCCTCGAACAGATGAGCTGGTGGATACTTTGGGTGCCTCCAAGTACCTCAGCACGTTTGACCTCACTGCTGGCTATTGGCAAATAGCTTTAGCAGAACATGCCAGGGAGAAGACGGCATTTTCTACTCCAGACGGCCTTTACCAATTCCGGGTAATGCCGTTCGGGTTGAAGAATGCACCTGCCACTTTCCAGAGGCTTGTGAATCATGTGTTGAATGGGTTGGACGAATTCTGTCTTGCATATCTGGACGATATAGCAGTTTTCAGTGCCACCTGGGAAGACCATGTGAAACACCTCAGGATTGTGCTCCAGGCTCTTCAGAAAGCCCACTTGACCATAAAGGCTAGTAAATGCCAGATTGGACAAGGCTCAGTGGTTTACCTTGGACATGAAGTAGGTGGAGGGAGGATACAGCCTCTACCCAGTAAAGTACAAGCAGTACAAGACTGGCCTACCCCCACTACGCAAACCCAAGTGAGAGCCTTCTTAGGACTCACGGGGTATTACCGCAATTTTGTGGCAGACTATGGCACCATAGCTGCTCCTCTGACTGCCCTCACAACTCCGAAGAAACCCAAGAAGGTAACTTGGACCGACGAGTGTGAGAAGGCCTTCAATGGCTTAAAAGACTCCTTGTGCCAGGCCCCTGTGCTTAGGGCCCCTGATTATCAAAGACCTTTTATCGTGCAGACGGATGCCTCTGACACTGGGATAGGAGCTGTACTATCACAAGTAGATGAGAAGGGTAAGGAACACCCTATCGGTTTTATTAGTCGCCAGCTTAAGGACAGAGAGCTCAGATGGTCCACGGTAGAGAAAGAATGTTTCTCTGTTGTGTGGGCCCTAAGGAAGCTGAGGCCCTACCTCTATGGGACCCACTTCACTGTGCAGACTGACCATAAGCCGTTAAAGTGGCTAATGAACATGAAGGGGGAGAATCCAAAGTTGCTTAGGTGGTCCATAAGTCTACAAGGCTTCGACTTCACTATTGAGCATAGGCCAGGTGTCCAACATAGCAATGCTGATGGGTTGTCCAGAATGTTTAACCGACCTGAACAAGAGACTCATCCAGGGGTGGATTAGTTCCCCCTGTCCATAGTCTGGGAGGGGCGAGTGTTAGGAAAGATTTCGTAATTGTAGGTAATTTTCTTTCCATGTGGCAACCCCTAAACTTTTTGCTATTGTTTTTAACCTTGTTCTTGACTTTGCCAGAGAAGTACAGCCTTCTGCCGCACTTCTCTGGGCTTTCGCTCCTTTCTTACGGGGAAACTGACATGCCCTTAAGACAGTCAGTACCGGGGAACGCTGTTTCCCGTAGTTTCTTCTATTATGTTGCGGCTTTCGCGCAACATGACACAAGAGGGCACTGTAAGCTAAGTTACAGCTCTCTTGGGTCTCTAGCCTTCTACAGGCCCTAGATACTCTTTTAGGATGGTATTTGATCGGTGCAAGTCATTCAGGGACTCGAATGGTGGCAGCGATCGTTTTGTTTATTTTGAGCTCCTTTTGGCGTTCTGAGCACGTTTTTCGCACTGAACCCAAAATGGTGGCCTGGCTCCCAAAATGGCCAGACCACGAGGCTCCTTTGTCTTGTCCACTGACCGTCTTGCGCCCTTCACCTTCCCCAGGTCGAGCGACCCGGGGCCTTCCTTATTTGGGCATGTACTTTCCCGCGAAACGTGGTTGCTTTCGCGGGCTTCTACATGTCGTTTGTGTGCCTCCAGGGTGTGGGCTGGGATGTCTGGTCCCAATACACATCCTGGGTGCCAGAGAGTCTAGGGTGGTGTGAATGCCTGGGACCACCGTGGTCCGTGATTGGTCCACGTATGGTATGTGTGTTGATGAGCGGATCTCCCATTGGCTCCCCTCCGTTTTGGCGCGAAGGGAACCGTGGATAAGAGGGAGCTGGAAACACCACTACCATGTCGATCTCCTGAGTTCTCACGAACGAAGGAATACAGGAGCCAAGTATCCTGCAACCAAGAGGCTGGACCGAGGAATCGCTGGTGACCCGCTGAAGGAATCCTCCTTTGCACTGCTGTCGTCCTGTGAAACCCTTTCCTCCTTTGATCGAACCAGAAGGCCTGTACTGGTGCTTCGACCTTTGGAATAGCAGGAACAGCTATTCCCGGCGACTTCATCAACTCCTGCCAAGTAAGCCTTCGGAAGTGTCTCTGGGCCATCCAGTTGACTGACCAGCTTACAAGGGAGTCCTGCTCTGTAACTGCCGCCAGGTTGTGTTGTATTTCGAGTCCTTGTCACTCTCCCACGCTTCGTACACTTGGCGTTCCCAAGTCTGAAGGGAGGAGTGTACATTTGGCTCGAATACACACGGCCGCTCCGTTGTCCTGCTGCGGCAACAAACTGTGCTGGTTTCGTCGATTGGGACGTCTTTTTGCTCTACACGACTACGAGGCGTTCCCTGCTCTTCTGAACCTGCCAGCTGCTGAAACTAACGTGGAGAAGCCTGGGTCTGCTTGCTTCGGGGACCGGTGAGTAGTTTAGCTAGGATCTGGTCGCCCTCCTGCAGTATCCCATTGCTTTTCCCTGCTGTGTAAAAACAGCACCCTTTTGGCCGTACTTGCGCTCTGCTTCTGCCCGCTGTGGAGGCTGCGCTTGAGTTGCGGAACCTGTTCTCCTTCTGCTGTGCACTAACCCGAACTGCCTGACTTCCTCCGAAGAGCTTCCCCTTTTGCCCGTTGGCACCGGCGTGGCAGGTACTTTGAGCACAAGGCTCCACTCTTCGCAGGGCTCGGACTTCCATCTAGTTAGGTGCCTCTGAAGGCGAACTGAGTCTAAAGCGTTATCGCACTGCCTGTTTTCCTTTCCTTTCAGGTGGACTACATATTTCGTGCTTTAAACGCTTGCGACTGTGTATTTGTATATATATTGTGTTGATATGGTATGTGTTGGTTTAATATTGTGATATTGTGATTTTCTCGCTACGGTCATTGTTTTAAAGGCCTTAAAATAAATGTGTATCTATTTTTGATATAACAACTGTTTGGAGTAGTTTGTAAGCGCTCTTGCTTTGTGTGCTCATTGCGGGCTTTCAGTCACCCTCACCCCTCTTGAGACCTAGTCTTGACCGCCGCGATCGCTACCTTGATTGGTCTGGCTTGTCCAGAGGTTACCCTGTTCCAAGTAATTAGGTTGGCCTTCTGAACTTCTGCGCCACCAGGACAGAGTTCAGAAATCCGTCTTAACACCGGGGCATACCAGGTGTCCTAAATGTGAGCGACGACATTCTGATCCATGCTCACGACAGAGAAGAACACATGAAGTGGCTGCATATGCTTGTTGGCAGACTAGATGGGGCAGGATTAACCATTCACAAGGAAAAATGTGAATTCCACAAAACTGAGATATCCTTTTTTGGCTACAAGTTCAGCAGCACTGGCATCTCACCGGACCCCCAAAAGGTTGCAGACATCCAGGCTGCCAGTCCACCCACCACACCAACCGAAGGGCGCAGTTTCTTGGGGATGGCCACATACTGTGGCAGATTCATCCGTAATTTGGCCACACTGTCGGAACCCCTTCAAGAATTTACTAAGATCAATGCAAAGGGGGAATGGGGGTGGGTGTGCCAGGAAGCTTTTGAAAACATCAAAGAGTCACTGTCAACGGACACCAAGATGGCGTACTATGACACCAGCCTCCCAACTGAGCTATACGTGGATGCCAGCCCAGTAGGCCTAGGGGCCATCCTCACACAGGTGACTAAAGAGGGTGAGCAAAGACCAATTGCATACACATCCAGAGCCCTCACGATGACGGAACAACAATACTCCCACATTGAGAAGGAGGCAATAGCCGTACTTTGGGGGTGTTGCCACTTCTACCTTTACCTGTATGGCAGAAGATTCACAACATATACAGACCACAAACCCCTGAAACCTATTTTCATGGGCTCGTCCTCCCACCCGTCGGCCAGAATAGCCAAACGGCTATTACACCTCCAACAATACGATTTCGAATTGGCCTATAAACTGGGAAGCGGAAATCCGGCTGACTTTCTCTCAAGGCACCCTCGAGCGGCGACTCAACAGGAGGTGCAGGTAGCAGAGGAGACAGAGGAATATATCTGCCAGGTGGTGCGTGCTATGAGACCAAAGGCCGTCAGCATCGACGACATTGCAGAAGAAACACACAAAGACCTGTGTTGCGACCTGGTGAAGAACACATTATTTCAGGAGAATGGAAGTCATTTATGAAGAACATCAGCAATAGGACAACGGAAGCAAAGGCGTTCCTCATGGGGATGTTCACATACGGTGGATCTATCTATCACGGAACAGGGGCTACTACTTAGGGGAAATCGAATCATCATCCCACCGAGCCTCCAGGACAGAATAGAGGCATTAGCCCATGAAGGCCACCAAGTAATGGAACGTACTAAAGCTTGCATCCGTCATCGAGTGTGGTTCCCTCAGATAGACGAGAAAGTCGAGAGACTAATTAACACCTGTTTACCATGCTAGATAACTGGAGCTCCACCTGACCTAGAGCCGATTCAATCAGCAGCACGAGGACTTGGCAGATGGGACGCAATAAGCATTGTTTTTTGCAAACTGCACGAAGGCCTTCATCTCTTAGTGGCCATTGACGATCACTCCCGATACCCCGAAGTCAAGATTGTAAACTCCACGGCAGCGGAAGTGGTCATCCCAGCAATTGAGAACATTTTTGTGGCGGATGGATTACCCACAAGACTCAAGAGTGACAATGGCCCCCTATTCCAAGGGGAGGAGTTCAAACAATACCTGCAAGAACTAAACATACGTTACCACCACATTATGCCAAGGTGGCCACAGGCGAATGGGGATGTGGAACGATTTATGAGGACACTCAACAAAGTTCTGAGACGGTCAAGAGCAAATGCGAGTCTTTGGCAAATTGATCTATATCGATTTCTGCGAAACTATAGGGTCACACCTCACAGTACAACTGCCGTCCCGCCAGCAGACCTGATGTTTGGCACAGTCATAAAGTCCTCCATACCGCACCATCCCAGCAGAAGCCCGGACAGTATTGACAATGAGCGAACAGAAAGGAGGAGAACAAGTGCCAACGCGCACATGAGTGCCAAGAGAAGGTCGAAACCATCCAACCACCAGGTGGGTGACCAGGTGGTCATGATGCGAAATCCGACAAAATCCAAGCTGGAATCTCGCTATGAGTCCGTCCCATGGACCATCAGTGAGAGACAAGGAACAATGATAAGAGCACAAAGAGGACTCCGACAGGTGACACATAATGCGTCGTGGTTCAAGGTCGTGCCAAGAAACTTATGAACTGACAGGGATTGTCCACGAGAAGATGACAACCACCTGCCGGACGAGGGAATACCCGAGCACCTGAATGGGGGAGAAGATCGGATGACAGAACGTGGGAGCTGTGGAATGAACCAGAAATGGGTGTGGTGGATACTGAAGGTGAGACACCCAATGAGACAATGGGGCCCAGTTCCAGGGTGGGGGCTATGGTTTAAGAAGCACCACCAAGCCGCCAGCTTTGCTCAAAGACTAAGTGTGGTAGGCAGCCCCCTGAGGACTAGAATAAGGGGAGACGCCCTGTTTGTAATTGAAGTATTTGCAGATATATCTGACATGTTTTGTCCATTTTGATTTAAGTTAAAATAAAGGAGGAATGTTGTATCCGCCCTGTGTCCCGCTATGCGGTGACGCAGGGCGTCTAAATAAAAGCCCCGCCCCCGCGCACGGGAGGCAGTTCCGGGGCAGTGAAGCCAGCAACGTGTGGGTGTGTGTTATTCAGCTCCTACCGGAGCTACGCCACTGCGGCCTACTCCGAGGCCTCGAACGTTCTTTCCCACGACCCCCGCAGTGCCGGGCCAGAACGTAACACAAACTGCACTGCTTCATTGGGGTCTGAACATGCCAGTCAGCTCCCCCCATCTGTTTGTACACAATACTACGGGTGCTGGTATCGGTGAACACTCTGTGCCATTACAAGGCATACAAGCAATTCTAAAAAGGCACTAACTACTAATAGCATGTAATGTACAGTTGGATAATTGGAAAAGGAACAATAAAGCAGGTGAGTACACTTTTCATGTACTTGGCATATACCACTCGCAGAGTGACTTCAGTAAAAACACTTATTTCTATCAACTCTGCAAGATTCAGTTTTAGGCATAGCTCTCAACTCACACGCATTTGGCGGGTGTAACCTGCCTTGTAAAGGGCTGACTCACCCGCCAAGCCTCCTGCACGCCCATTCATTCCAATAGGCGTCTCACCCGCCTAAAACAAAATCGGGTGATTTCACCCGCCTTTGTATCACAAATGGTTGCGAGCTATGGTTTTAGGAGAAAGTAAAGGTTAGCAAGGACACGGTTTCAACAGGTAAGTAATAAAGCTACACTTTCAAAGGAGGATTTAAGCAGTCTGTTCCCCAACTAGAAATGAGTTCACAGTTCAGGTTGTGGAGGGACAAGCAAGGCCCAAGCCAGTAGGTTGAAGAAGATAGCCTTTTGGGAAAACAGCAATGCCAAAGTAAAATGGACAAGACCAATTCTGAGCACAATCTACAGTGGAACGAGTCACGTGTTCTTGTAGAAGGCACACAAGCTCAGGGGGAGCCTTCCTGTAGGCACGCAGGTTGCAAGGCCTGAGCAAAGGATTTGGGGTCAAGTCCCAAATGTTGAAAACCGGCACTCATACAGCAAAGGAGCACCGACAATGGCCTAATGGAGGTGTAGCCCAAGTCCTACAGTACATGGATGGTGGCGTTGAAGATGCAGCTGGATGCCTCCCGAAGCAGCGGTGCAGACCCGGTTTCCTGCTCCGTGGTGATGAAATATGGGACCTTGGATGCGCTTCTACTGCAGCAATCAAGTGAAGAGCTTGCCAGCAAAGGGGTCAGCTCACTCCCACATTGGTTTGTGGTTTTGGTGCCTTTTTCTGAGCATCAAAAATGAAACAATATTGCTGGTCAGATTCTCCTTGATTTCTCGGTGCTGAACTCTTTTGAGGGGACTTTGGAGAGAGAAGTCCCACATCTGGAGGTCCACGAGGCTGCCTGAGATGGTTGAGTGGGTTTTGTTGATTGCAAGATGATGGACTCTGAAATGGGCAAGGTAGCCCGAGTATTGGGGTTCTGCAACTCAAGAAGGTCGCAGGATGTCGGGGGATGGCCCAAATCGAAGATGGTCTTGAGGCTAATTATTCCCATTAGTTCAAAGTTGAAAGCCGTCCTTGGACGAACTTCCCTGCTGAGTACAAATTGAGGTCAGGACGGTAGCAGGGTCTCACCGGTACTTCTGTGGTTGCTGAAGATGCTGCAGGCGTCTCTGGTCATCTTCAGCTTCAGATTTCCAGTTTCAGTCGTTGACTCTATCTGAGGTCCACAAATCCTCGCGTTATATGCTGGAACCCACTCATTCAATTCCTGATGATTTTCATGCTCACTCAGAGCTCTGCGCTAGAGACTGCATCATTCACAGCGGTGCCCTCTACAATACCCACATGCAAAGAGAGCTCTTCATGAATATGCTCAGACTCGCTCAGAGCTCTGCGCTAAAGACCCCAGGTGTGTGGTATGCATTCAAGATACAAACCTTCCTGTCCTCATTGACACGGGTGTGTCAGTTAATGAAATGGCCATGTCACACTACAAGAGGCTGTGCAGGCCCTCACCACTAAGGAACACTCAAGTGCATGTATATTTACGCTTGGAGGGGTGCCACCGATTCCGGTAAAAGGAGGTTTTGTAGCCAGAGTTCTAAATGGTTCTAGTCAAATACGTTCCATATCCTTCGTAACACCTGTGAGTGAGGTCACTCTGCTTGGCTGCACCGCAACTGAAGCACTACAGATTGTACAGTTTTCCTTTGGAGCCTATGTTAAGGATGTCAATTGCCAGATTGAAAAATCAGTCGCTCACAGTCTTTGAAGGATTCGGGTGCAGGGAAGGGGAACCTCTTCTGTCAACCTAAGACACTGCAGAGTGCTATTTTACTTGAGAGATAAAGTGGGGGAAGAACTGAACAAATTCGTAGCCTTTGACATCATCAAGCATGTGGAAGGTTGCATACCACGGGTCTCCGCAATAGTGGTGGTCAGAAAACCAAAACAACCTGATTTGGTGAGACTCTGTGTGGACATGAAGCCGCCAAAGAAAGCCATTGGAAGAGAAAGGCACATGACACTTACAATTAATGACATTGTATCATACTTGCAAGATCATGCATTCTTTTTGAAGCTCGATTTGAGAGCAGTATACATTCTATTGCTCCGACACCCTTCGTGTAGGGAGATCGCCACCTATATTACTAACAAAGGCCTGTACTGCTACAAGAGGCTCGGCTTTGGCGCCTCCTCAGAGGTGGAGGTTTTTCAACACACTGTCTGGGCAGTGCTGGCAGGTCTCCATGGAGCTGTAAATATCAGTGATGATATACTGGTATATGCTAACACAGAACCAGAACACTGCAAACCACTGGAAATGGTCTTGGAGAAGATAAAGTCTGTGGGTCTGACGATCCACAAAGACAAATATGTGTTCCTCTGGAAGAGGTTGGAGGTTTTCTAATACAAATTCCAGGAAGATGGAATTTCTGTGGATACAAAGAAAGTGCAGGACATCCGTGTGGTTCGAGCTTCCATTAACATATCTGAAATCGGAGGGTTTCTAGAAATGGTCACATACAGTGGTAGATTTATTAAGAACCTAGCGACCCACTCCAAATCTCAGACATTTAATCCAGTGGCAATAGACACCTCTTGAAGAGACAGCATTCATAGACATTAAGGCTGCCCTAACTTTGGAGATGACGATGGGTTTGATCAAAACAAGGTGGCGATCGAAACTGGTGGTCAATGCAAGTCCATTTGTTCTGTTACAAGCGGATCTGCATGAGGACACGAATTCCGCGACATATGGCCACTGAACAGCCCTGCTCACAGATTGAATATGAGGCACTGACGGTGCTGTGGGGTTGTTGTCATCACCACTTATTAATTTATGAGAAGTCCATTGTGGTTGTCACAGACTATAGATCACTGCTACCGATCATGTCTGGGTCATCGCTACAACTCCCAACAGGAATAGGTAAATGGTTGCTCACCTTGCAGGGCTATGATGTGACACTTTCTTACCACCTTGGTGGAGACAATCTGGTGGACCACCATCCTCCCATAGGCCAGACACGAGATGCATGGAAATTGCCACAGAAAATTATCTGTGTATGGTCACGGAGAGTGCTGTTCCCAGATCCATGTCAGAAGAGGAGATATGAACAGTGCCAAAAGACAATGGAGGTCATCACGAGTTGGGCAGAGTGGGAAAATGTGGTGATACCGCTTTTACCGCTGCATTTAGCGCTCCGCCCAATCCTGTGTTCCTTTTGGTGGTTATTGACCAATCATCACAATACCCTGAGGTGTAGTTTGTGACTTCCGTGGTGGCTGCTGATGTAATACTGATACTGATACTAGAGAAGATATTTGCGATGCATGGCTATTGTGGCAAATCCGTGGATGTTGTCCCCTTTTCACTGGGGCGAGCCCCTTTGCATGAGAACTCAGCCCCTTCCTACAACCCGCAGAACAACCACTTCCCTAAACAGTTCAAAACTTGTAGTCACCCTACCATTCCCCTAGAATGTATTGGGACGAAGAAGAATAGGAGGTACATAAGTGAAATTCCCTTTCCCAGTACTGCGATGAGGAATAACCCCAATGCCTCACAAGGGAGTCCTAAGATCAGTACTGTGACAGGGGTGAAGCGTGAGGCATGAGGATTAACTAAAGGAACCGTGTTGGGCTGTCTAGTGTTTTCCCAAGTCCTATTAGCCAGAGCCAGTATAAAAGGGAAGCCAGACTCAGGAAGTATGAGAGAAAATCTCCCTGAAGAAGCAAGGAACAGGAATGCTGTGCTGAAGCAGAGGTAGAAGCACAAGAAGCTGTGGACCAGAGGTTTTGTCAGAAAGTAGGGGAACCTTTTGCACACCATGAAATGCTGAGAACTGGGGGGAGCCCAGGCGAATCCCTTTTCAAAGGAACTGACAGAGAGCCTAACCCTCCCTGTAGGAACCAGGGGAACCACATGCTGTGGGGCTGCTGCAGCATACCAGAGAAGGAGAAACCAAATCAAAAGGACCCCAAGACCGACCACAGACTGCTGGGAAACCCCCAAATGTACTGGGGTGAACAGGACAGTTGGAAGGAGCAGAAGGAAGCAGGGAGTTACCCTGGCTCAGCAAAACTGAGGAAGAAGGGAAGCTTGGGGAAGCAACGTAACCTTCCAGAGCCCCTCGAAGAAAGAAACTTAGAAAGATGGGTTGGGGACCCCCAATGAAGATTACCATCATCAGTCATCTTAATAGTCACAGTACTTGGCAGACTAGTGAACCAGGTCTGTGTCACTATCACGCAAGAACGTTACGGGTTTGGGACCAGTACTCTAGAGGCTTGAAAGCAAGGTGAAACAAGGTGAGAGAAGAAGGGACCAGGTGAAGGGGAGCATGCTCCCTGGTGTTGTGAGAACTGTATAAGCGAAGCCAAGAGACCAAGAGAAGGAAGGGTCTCTCTTGACATTGTAAGAAAGCCAGGGGAAGGGAGACATTTCCCCTGGTGTTGGTAACCACAGTGAGAAGCCTGAGCGAATCCTAGAGAAGGAAGGGACTCTCTTGACATTGTAAGAAAGCCAGGGGACGGGAGACATTCCCTGTGGTGTTGCTAACCACAGTGAGAAGCCTGGCAAAGCCAAGAGAAGGAAGGGTCTCTCTTGACATTGTAAGAAAGCCAGGGGAAGGGAGACATTCCCTCTGGTGTTGGTAACCACAGTGAGAAGCCTGACAAAGCCAAGAGAAGGAAGGGTCTCTCTTGACATTGTAAGAAAGCCAGGGGAAGGGAGACATTCCCTCTGGTGTTGGTAACCACAGTGAGAAGCCTGACAAAGCCAAGAGAAGGAAGGGTCTCTCTTGACATTGTAAGAAAGCCAGAGGAAGGGAGACATTCCCTCTGGTGTTGGTAACCACAGTGAGAAGCCGGTAAGAAACCCAGGGGAGGGGAGACATTCCCTCTGGTGTTGGTAACCACAGTGAGGAGCCTGGGCGAGACCAAGAAAAGGAAGGGTCTCTCTTGACATTGTAAGAACGCCAGGGGAAGGGAGACATTCCCTCTGGTGTTGGTAACCACAGTGAGAAGCCTGACAAAGCCAAGAGAAGGAAGGGTCTCTCTTGACATTGTAAGAAAGCCAGAGGAAGGGAGACATTCCCTCTGGTGTTGGTAACCACAGTGAGAAGCCAGTAAGAAACCCAGGGGAGGGGAGACATTCCCTCTGGTGTTGGTAACCACAGTGAGGAGCCTGAGCGAGACCAAGAAAAGGAAGGGTCTCTCTTGACATTGTAAGAAACCCAGGGGAAGGGAGACATTCCCCCTGGTGTTTGTAACCACAGTGAGAAGCCTGGCAAAGCCAAGAGAAGGAAGGGTCTCTCTTGAAATTGTAAGAAAGCCAAGGGAAGGGAGACATTCCCTCTGGTGTTGGTAACCACAGTGAGAAGCCTGAGCGAGACCAAGAGAAGGAAGGGTCTCTCTTGACATTGTAAGAAATCCAGTGGAAGGGAGACATTCCCTCTGGTGTTGGTAACCACAGTGAGGAGCCTGAGCGAGACCAAGAAAAGGAAGGGTCTCTCTTGACATTGTAAGAAACCCAGGGGAAGGGAGACATTCCCCCTGGTGTTTGTAACCACAGTGAGAAGCCTGGCAAAGCCAAGAGAAGGAAGGGTCTCTCTTGACATTGTAAGAAAGCCAGGGGAAGGGAGACATTCCCTCTGGTGTTAGTAACCACAGTGAGAAGCTGGTAGGAAAGCCAGGGGAAGGGAGAGATTCCCTCTGGTGTTGCTAACCACAGTGAGAGGCCTGAGCAAGACCAAGAGAAGGAAGGGTCTCTCTTGACATTGGAAGAAAGCCAGGGGAAGGGAGACATTCCCTCTGGTGTTGGTAACCACAGTGAGAAGCCTGACAAAGCCAAGAGAAGGAAGGGTCTCTCTTGACATTGTAAGAAAGCCAGAGGAAGGGAGACATTCCCTCTGGTGTTGGTAACCACAGTGAGAAGCCGGTAAGAAACCCAGGGGAGGGGAGACATTCCCTCTGGTGTTGGTAACCACAGTGAGGAGCCTGGGCGAGACCAAGAAAAGGAAGGGTCTCTCTTGACATTGTAAGAACGCCAGGGGAAGGGAGACATTCCCTCTGGTGTTGGTAACCACAGTGAGAAGCCTGACAAAGCCAAGAGAAGGAAGGGTCTCTCTTGACATTGTAAGAAAGCCAGAGGAAGGGAGACATTCCCTCTGGTGTTGGTAACCACAGTGAGAAGCCGGTAAGAAACCCAGGGGAGGGGAGACATTCCCTCTGGTGTTGGTAACCACAGTGAGGAGCCTGAGCGAGACCAAGAAAAGGAAGGGTCTCTCTTGACATTGTAAGAAACCCAGGGGAAGGGAGACGTTCCCCCTGGTGTTTGTAACCACAGTGAGAAGCCTGGCAAAGCCAAGAGAAGGAAGGGTCTCTCTTGAAATTGTAAGAAAGCCAAGGGAAGGGAGACATTCCCTCTGGTGTTGGTAACCACAGTGAGAAGCCTGAGCGAGACCAAGAGAAGGAAGGGTCTCTCTTGACATTGTAAGAAATCCAGTGGAAGGGAGACATTCCCTCTGGTGTTGGTAACCACAGTGAGGAGCCTGAGCGAGACCAAGAAAAGGAAGGGTCTCTCTTGACATTGTAAGAAACCCAGGGGAAGGGAGACATTCCCCCTGGTGTTTGTAACCACAGTGAGAAGCCTGGCAAAGCCAAGAGAAGGAAGGGTCTCTCTTGACATTGTAAGAAAGCCAGGGGAAGGGAGACATTCCCTCTGGTGTTAGTAACCACAGTGAGAAGCTGGTAGGAAAGCCAGGGGAAGGGAGAGATTCCCTCTGGTGTTGCTAACCACAGTGAGAGGCCTGAGCAAGACCAAGAGAAGGAAGGGTCTCTCTTGACATTGGAAGAAAGCCAGGGGAAGGGAGACATTCCCTCTGTTGTTGGTAACCACAGTGAGAAGCCTGACAAAGCCAAGAGAAGGAAGGGTCTCTCTTGACATTGTAAGAAAGCCAGAGGAAGGGAGACATTCCCTCTGGTGTTGGTAACCACAGTGAGAAGCCGGTAAGAAACCCAGGGGAGGGGAGACATTCCCTCTGGTGTTGGTAACCACAGTGAGGAGCCTGGGCGAGACCAAGAAAAGGAAGGGTCTCTCTTGACATTGTAAGAACGCCAGGGGAAGGGAGACATTCCCTCTGGTGTTGGTAACCACAGTGAGAAGCCTGACAAAGCCAAGAGAAGGAAGGGTCTCTCTTGACATTGTAAGAAAGCCAGAGGAAGGGAGACATTCCCTCTGGTGTTGGTAACCACAGTGAGAAGCCGGTAAGAAACCCAGGGGAGGGGAGACATTCCCTCTGGTGTTGGTAACCACAGTGAGGAGCCTGAGCGAGACCAAGAAAAGGAAGGGTCTCTCTTGACATTGTAAGAAACCCAGGGGAAGGGAGACATTCCCCCTGGTGTTTGTAACCACAGTGAGAAGCCTGGCAAAGCCAAGAGAAGGGAGGGTCTCTCTTGAAATTGTAAGAAAGCCAAGGGAAGGGAGACATTCCCTCTGGTGTTGGTAACCACAGTGAGAAGCCTGAGCGAGACCAAGAGAAGGAAGGGTCTCTCTTGACATTGTAAGAAATCCAGTGGAAGGGAGACATTCCCTCTGGTGTTGGTAACCACAGTGAGGAGCCTGAGCGAGACCAAGAAAAGGAAGGGTCTCTCTTGACATTGTAAGAAACCCAGGGGAAGGGAGACATTCCCCCTGGTGTTTGTAACCACAGTGAGAAGCCTGGCAAAGCCAAGAGAAGGAAGGGTCTCTCTTGACATTGTAAGAAAGCCAGGGGAAGGGAGACATTCCCTCTGGTGTTAGTAACCACAGTGAGAAGCTGGTAGGAAAGCCAGGGGAAGGGAGAGATTCCCTCTGGTGTTGCTAACCACAGTGAGAGGCCTGAGCAAGACCAAGAGAAGGAAGGGTCTCTCTTGACATTGGAAGAAAGCCCGGGGAAGGGAGACATTCCCTGTGGTGTTGGTAACCACAGTGAGAAGCCTGGCAAAGCCAAGAGAAGGAAGGGTCTCTCTTGATATTGTAAGAAACCCAGGGGAAGGGAGACATTCCCTCTCGTGTTGGTAACCACAGTGAGAAGCCTGAGCGAGACCAAGAGAAGGAAGGGTCTCTCTTGACATTGTAAGAAAGCCAGGGGAAGGAAGACATTTCCCCTGGTGTTGGTAACCACATTGAGAAGCCTTAGCGAAGCCAGGGCCTCTCTTGACATTGTAAGAAAGCCAGGGGATGGGAGACATTCCCTGTGATGTTGCTAACCACAGTGAGAAGCCTGGCAAAGCCAAGAGAAGGAAGGGTCTCTCTTGACATTGTAAGAAAGCCAAGGGAAGGGAGACATTCCCTCTGCTGTTGGTAACAACAGTGAGAAGCTGGTAGGAAAGCCAGGGGAAGGGAGAGATTCCCTCTGGTGTTGCTAACCACAGTGAGAAGCCTGAGCGACACCAAGAGAAAGGAGCCGTTTTCTTGAAATCAACATTTTGAGTAAGAACTTTGCTGCCTTTTGAGCCCAAGAACTTTAATACTTTACTTGGATTGCACTACATGGTACCTAGTTTCGGTACACGTTGGAACTTTGTTTTTCCCCAAATTGGAACACCAATTAATTCTTCTGCACCAAGAAGACCCACATTCTTTCTAGTTTAGTTGATGAGGTAAAGGACAGAAATAGGTTTTTGACACAGGACGTTGGACCATATAATTTTTACGGACATCCTGCCAGAGTCCTTAGTATTTGGTTTGAGGCAGGAAAATGCCTCTTAGCAATAGGTAAAGGTAGTTTTCCTGCTTATTTTCTATTGAATACAAGTTTATGCCAACAAACTTACCATTCCTGTGTCTGTCTCCTACCACCACAGTAATCCCACCCTTTCAAGGTGACTCTTTCTGGCAGTTCCTGGTTGAGGGAAAATTATGTTGATATGTTCGTGAGAAAATGGTGATGCAGAGCGCATTTTGTGTACTTTGTACAAAGTTTTAATCATAGCTAATGGTCAGGGTGCTAGACGTGCCCAGGCCCTGTATCAGTTTCTGTTTGAAGACCGGTGGACACCCATCTCACCAGTGGATGCACTGTTTGGAAGATGTCCCTGGTGCCTGATCCCTCTTCATGAATCGCATGAGCCCTCTGTGATTGACAATGGCAACATAGAAAAGAAATGACTCATGATGAGAAGAGAGATGCAGGCCCTTAACCAGCAGTGTCAGGCGCCCTGATTGTGTATAAAAGAAAATACAAGTCTGCCTCTGAGCACAAGAAGGTAAACGATGATTACCATCAAAAAGAGTAAATAAACAAAAAAGGGGCATGTGCCTGTGCCCCTCAAGTCATGATCCAGGTACCTTTTTATGTTTGTTCAATGCAATACGATAACACCAAGAAATTGAATAATAAGAATTGCTGACACAGGTTTCGGCCGTTCAGTCTTCGATAGGGCAACATTTTTATAAATACAAAATACAGCAATAACCACAATTGATAAATTCATACCATGAAAAAAGCAAGGAAAACATTTACACATCATGAAAACAATACCATAAAAAAGATTAATCGGTACATTATTTCAGAGATCAGTAATCATACAAATACAAAGCATACAATTACTGTAAGTATCTGTTACGCTCACCTGGCTCCCACAGGGGCGTCGGTCGGACCCGGACAGCTGCGTTCTCCACCCACGTGATGCGTAGTGCAGCGATGACTGAATGGATCTGCCCTCCTAATCTTATCTGCTTAACCCGTAGAAATATTCTCCTGCAAGTGGAGAGATGGATTTAGCCACTTGTAGATTCAAGTAATGGCACCCCCAGAGTCCTCCCCAACTAATCACCTCCGAAATGCCCTCACAGCAATCTCACCTTATATTCATGAAAGATGAGCTCTCCATCCTGCGTGGATTTGCAGGGGCGTGTCGATTCCAGTTACTTCACTGGTTTGAAGGCTCGGGAGAGCCAGAGAGTATTGACTCTGAGGTTCCTGGTGAGGACCAGTAAGTATTATGTTCATAGAGTTCAATATGTCCGATGTTCACTCTTGTTTCCCCCCTTCATTTCTTGTCTTGCAGCTGGCTCGTGAAAAGATGCTATTGTGGCAGCTGGTGGCGCTCAGGTAAGAGTCTGTATTACCCGGCGCTGTCCGGTAAATGTTGCATGAGGAAAACGTGTTGTTTTGTCTCTCTTTACAGATGCGGCACGTGAAAATATGGAGAGTCACAAAAGGATGCCTCCGGTGGTAAATCAGGTAAGTCTATGGTGGTAAGAATGATATTTGTTGGTTCCCTCGGCTCACCTTGTGGTTTTCTTTTGTCTCCTAGGTGCCGAAGTTCAGCGAAGAAATGATGGAGGCAGCGCCGACCCGAAGGATGCTGTGAAGACTGGAGAGTATGGCGCGGCGCTGCAGCTGGCGATGCGGCGCGTGTAGAAATGATGTTCTTTACAGGTCCGGAGACGAGAGGGATCCAGAATCAGGTGTGGAACAGAAATAAGTTTGTTTTCTAACCTTGTCCCTTTCTTTCCTCTTTGTTTTAGGAGCTCCGGATTCGAGGCGGGCGTGGCAGAAGACTGGATGCAGGCTGATGGCACGGTGAGTGTTAAGCTGCTGGATGCAGAATAACGCAAAGCGTGTGTTGCTGGTCGGTTGTGGTTTAAATAGCCTCAAAAGTAGTCCCAGGTAAGAAGTCCCTAGAACCACACCCGAGTAAAAAATAGTCCCTGTAGAAAAATAGTCCCTTTCAGGCTTCATGTTCGATTGGAGTCATCTGCAGCATGGTCTGCCTGAGGTAAGTAATGACTATGAGCCTGGCGCCCTAGGCGCCAGGACTGAACCCAGATAGCCCCTAGCCGGAGCTGCTGAGGTTTTACTAAATGTCTAGCTGCCTGCTCCCGGGGCTGATGGGCTTGGTCCAGATGCCTGGCGGTAGGCATCATGACAGCATCACAGAAACATGCAAAAGCCATTATTGGAGTAATCAGTCAAGTGGGGAGAAAGTAAAGAAACCACATTTAGTATCTAAGTCTAAATCTGTTATGTTCATGTCAGTGGGTTTTCCATTCGAAGTAAACCAAAGAACTGTGATATGTAAATACGTGATATGTAAATGTGTGTAGAAAAATGATTACAATGTTAATATAAAATTCA
The DNA here is from genome assembly GCF_040938575.1 of Ambystoma mexicanum. Taxonomy (NCBI): domain Eukaryota; kingdom Metazoa; phylum Chordata; class Amphibia; order Caudata; family Ambystomatidae; genus Ambystoma; species Ambystoma mexicanum. The sequence continues at coordinate 1,468,663,621 of NC_090924.1, read as the reverse complement.
CATTGTCTGACTGATGTGAAGAAAATGACACAGAAGCAAGCAACGCGGTTTATGTTTATGTTAAGGAACTTGTAACGTCCCTTAGGCTCAAAGGCACATGGGTTCACATAGGACAAGCATAATCAGCATTACACGAACATTAAACACATGAGATGAAAGCAATAAAAAGAATGCAGCAAAAATCACATAGTAAAAACAACAGCAACAATCAGCAGATAAAAGCAATACAATCACAAAGATAAAACCATGCAGACTAAAGCAAAGCAAAACGATCAGCAGGATAAATCACCAGAACCGAACTGAAACAGTACAAGTAAGAAAGAATGTCTGAAGTGACCTCTTAAAAGATGTGAGCAGGGGATCCAGTCTTAGCATACAAGGCAACGTGGTCCAGAGAGACGAGGCAATAAGGTCAAAAGACCATTCACCTGACCTCTCCAGATTCCCCTCAGGCACTGTGAGCAGATTCTTCAGTGTGGGTCTTAGCACTCGGACAGATTGGTTCACCTGCTGCCTCCTTATGTGGTAGGAAGGGCATTTGGCAAATATACCTGTATGTGCAATGGCAAGAATCCTGAAGCTCAGACGGTCTTTCGCAGGTCACCATTGCAAAGCCTTACGAGCATGTGCAATATGTGCTCTTCTATTAAGATTGGAGGCGATTCTTACCACACTCTTTTGCAGCACTTGAGACTTGCAATATTTTTCTGAGCAGTTCCAACAAGAAGACTTCCACAGTAGTCGGTTTTCGCATCAATTATAGAGCGAGCATGAATGGCGCAGTCCTCCTTAGTGATGAAAGGTCTGATGCAGCAAAACAGCTTCAGATAATAGGCTGAAGATGCGATTACTGCATTTACTTGGTCCTTCACGGTCCTTCTCATTTTGAATCTAGTTGTGTTTCCACCCACTGTTTCATTTTGAATCTAGTTGTGCTTGGCCAAGTGACTGCATTGTGCTACTCTGCCACATTGGTCCTATCCTGACCCTCACCCTCTGATCCTATCTCCCCCCCTCTCTCCACATCACCTATGTCGCTCTCTGTTTCTCCTATCTTCTCCAACTGTTTCTCCATTGACTATCCATCCCTCCTCACAAAGTCTGGCAAGAAGAAGTTCAAAAGGGATATCTTGGTCTCAAACCCTGGACTCCCTATCGCTGACACTTCTACCAGCGCTTCCTCCAGACAGACCCTCACTGACATCCTCTTTGTCATTCCCTCGCCAGATCTATGGCCTCTATGCGCTCTCCTTTCTCCTCTTCTCCCATTTATGGTGGCAACTGCTGGGTGCCCCTCCTGGCCCCCTTTTACTCCTTTAAGCTCACAATTAATGTCTATCTGAATGGTACCGTCTTGGTCCAAGGCCCTCAGGCCAACCTCCTTCTCTTTGATAGGCACTTGCCACGCCTCATCAATTTCCTTTCATCTCCTGCTCTCCCCTCTCTTATTTCCTCTGCTTCCCTGCTTCACCCGTTTGCCTCCCTTTGGCCAACTTGCCCTCACCTTCTTCCTCTCCTGCCCCCCCCCCAGGCTCTGTCTACACCTCCCTCTACACTTCCGCAGGGCATACCCCTGATCTGTACCCCTCACCGGAAGTCCTTCAAGGATGGTAACCTTCTCCACATTGCCACTCTCAACTCTCTCTCAGCCGTGAAACACTCCTCTGACATCTGTCGCCTCCTGGAAGAACTTGACCTCGACGTCCTCCATCTCACCGATACTGGGTTCATGGCCAGCTCTGTCACAAGTTTTGACTCTCTCCTCCCTGATGGCTACAAGATCCTCTCCACGCCCAGATCCATCCGGTCCGGATGGGGTGTAGCCCTGATCTTCCCCGAGTGGATTCCTGCCACTGTCATTCTTACGCAGACCTACTCCTATTTCAAAAGCCTTGTCTGCAGGCTTTCTCTCCTGGCCACTCTCTTACCATTGCTACCATCTATCGCTCACCTGGTCAGATCACCTCCTTCCTATCTGAATGGGCGGACCTCTCCTCCTCCCTCCTGGCCTCAACCACTCAACTACTCCTTCTTGTTGAATTCAATATCCATCTTGAGGTGCCCTGTTCCTCCAGTGTACTCTTCCGTGACCTTTGCAACTCCCTTTCTCTCTCTATTCTTCCCTCTGGCCCGACTCACTCTGCAGGGCACACGCTTGATGCTCTGATCTCCTCCGACCTCCCCCTCTCCATCCCTCTGACCACTCCCACCTCCTGGAGTGATCACTTTCTCTTCTCCTATCATCTCTCTCTCTCTACCCCTCAGGCCAAGCCTACCCCCACACTGCCACCCACCTTCTCAGTCATTCGACCCATGAAGTGTGTGTCAGTTGAGGCTTTCGCTGCCACTTTCTCTTCACCTCCTCCCCCTCTGGCTGACTCACATCCTGAAGCAGCCCTTTCCATGCTCTACTTTTCTATCTCTGATACTCTGGATGTTCTTGCCCCTGTCATAAGGATACACTTGAAGCCCAAAGCCAAGTGCAACTCTTGGTACGACTCTGACCTAGTTACTCATAAATGCAAGTGCAGGATGGCTGAGAGGAAATGGCATGCTTCCTGCGCATCCTCTGACAAACTGGACTACCGCCTGCTCCAAAGGCAATACTGGCTCCTTGTTTGCACTAAAAGCAAGCCTATATCCAAGCCTGCGTCTCTGCGGCCTCTAACAACTCAGCCGAACTCTTTCAATTCTGAAAGGAGCTGGCCAATTCTGCTGCAATCTCTACCCCTCCTGTCACCTCCCAGGCCCTTCGCATGGCCCTTGCCTCTCATTTCATCTCAAAAGCCCAGGACATCCTGTCCATCCTCTCGTCCTCTCCTCTCTTCCCCCTCCTCTCTCCGCTACCTCTGGCCCTCCTTCAGCTGTCCTCAGGGTCATCTTCAACTCTGCACTCTCCATTTCTCCTCACATCTCTGACGTCTCTAAGAAGTCACACTAACAACTGCACCTCCTCAGAGGTATTCTTCCTTTCCTCTCCTTCCCCGAGAAGCTCACTGTCTCTCGAGCTTTGATTCTCTCTAGGCTGGACTACTGCAACAGCCTCTTTCTAAATATGCCTTCTTACACTCTCTGCCCTCTGCAATTCATCCAGAACAGAACTGCGAGACTTGTCCTTGGCCTCAAGCCTTGAGATCGTATCTCTCCAGCCCTGAAATTTCTTTAATGGCTCCCAGTGGCTGCAAGGAGTAAGTTCAAGACCCTTCACATTGTCCACAAGGCTTTCTGGGGCCTGGGTCCAAAATACCTTCAGCTCTCTCTTCCTAAATATCTTCCTCTCAAGCTCTTCGCTGTAAAGACTGGAGGGGGGTGTCTGTACTTCTGCTCTCTATATGGTAGAGGAGAGGCACAGAAGACCCCAGCCAAGATTCTCTATTATGGTAGCAATGGACGAGCAATCAAGGCCTAGCTTCTCAGGAGGTGATGCAGGCTGGTTCTTAAGTACAGTGTAGTCCCCGAACCCCCACAAAGGAATGTCCAAACACTGTATTACTGAAAACACAGTCTTTATATAATTAATATTCAAAGATATGTACACTGTCACAATAACTCACTTTGTGCTCGGGAAAATCAACAATGGTAAATATCTACAATTCTAAAGTGGTACCACCAATATTATTAGATCTCATTAAAGTGCATCCATAGCAATGTAAAAATGTCACACAGATCAATAAAGAGGAAACCAGCAATAGAGAGGAAGGAAAGCAAGATGGTTGAAACAATAGGCAGAGTACTGAGTCAGCTACTTAACTACAGTTCTGTTTGGAGATCCCCCCACCTGGGCAACCTGTAAAATAAGATATATAGCACAAGCCCAGCCCGTATATTGTTCAATAGTCTTATTTGCTCCTGTAATGTTTTTACCCCCCCAATGTACCTGGTGGAGTAGAGTTCTTTGAAGAGGGTTTGACAGATCCTTCTTGAGTGACCCCCTTTAAAGCAGGAGTCACGGATCGTCGAGAGGTGCCGAGGAAGGCAAACTTGGCGTTCGGCGTCAGGGAATCGATGACCGTTCTTGAGTGCCCTCCCTTTAAAGCAAAAGTCACGGGTCATCGAACGTCCGACAGCGAACAGGGTAGAACGGCGTCAATGAGGTGGCAGCTTCGATCCGAGCGGTGCTCATCGACGATGGAGCATTGGCATCCTGCAAGGAAGAGGCGTACGGGGCACCACGGTGATGATAGTTCTGGACTGCAAAGAGTATAAAGAACTGTGGCCCAGCAAAGGCGTTGAGTCGTTGAAGTCTTTGTGGTCGTGAGGTGGCGGGAATCCCACCGGCTGATTCTCATCGGCGCGTTGGTCGTCCTCGACTTTCTCCGGTGGTATAAAGTGGTCAACGGCGCGGACAAGGGAGTCCTTCGATTCAAATGTTCTTAGGCAAAGGAGCGAGCGGCTCCGGTCGTCAGCGGCACGGCATCAAGCGGTCCCCACGGCTGGGCAACACAACTTCGACAGGCCTCCAGCGGTAACACAAACCTGCGAACCCTGGTCGACGGCAATGGACTTTGACGGCGGCGAAGTCCGGGTGCTTCACTTTGATCTCCTCGGTGGTCCCGTCTCCGATCGGCAGCCTTTCCAGGGTCTGGCATCCAGGGAGCTTCGGCGAACGTTTAGCGGTGCTCGATGGTCCCTCAGAGCACGGGAAGAGTGCGCCTTAGCAGGTCCTCTCTCGGATCAGTCTTCAACAGATTCGCAGCTTTAAGATCGGTCGAAGCAAATGCAACAGCAAGCCTTCTTCCAGCTGGGCATCGAGGATCAGCAGTTCCAGTTACTCTTAAAGTGTAGACACAGCTTCTGAATGCTTCCAGTGGTGAGAGGTCCCCAGATTTACTATTCTGTCTCTCATCCACACTGATGGGTCACTCTCAGCAGCCAATCATACAGAAGGGCATTCATGCAGTCAGTCAGCCAATCAGGCACACAGTGCATTCAGGCCATCCTCCTCCCTCTCAGACACTCAAAACAAGGAATGTGGATTGGGACAAGTACCCAGCCATTCAACACTACACACTGCATTCAGGCCAGTTTCGGGCAGGGCTGTCTCAGTCTTTATCTCTCATGCCAGAAACCAGACAACCACAACAAGAAGTGCATATTGGTCACACACTCCATTCACCCAGGTCCCACCCACAGGAGGTACCCACAACATACAGTCACTGGGAAGGCTCCAGCTAGTCTGGCCGGGCCTTCGCAACAACACCATATATGGCACTTCCACCCAACAGCCAGTCAGGGGGAAGGGACAGAGTCAGGGCTTCCCAGGACTTTGGGAAAACAAGGTAACAGGCAATAGAAAGCAAGAGGTCACAGGGGCCATCTTGTTTCCTATCAGGAATCAACTGATCCCAATGGCAGGGCCTGGGTATCCCAAAATGGAGGACACCCAGAGCACCTGTCAAATTCAGCATGGAGCTGCCACCAGCCCATACCCTGCTCTGCAGGCCACCCACAGGTGCCCAAAAACATACACTAGGGGCACAGGGTTGTACCCCCACCCATGGGTGCCGTAAGGGTATCCATGGGTCTGTACACCAAACCAAAAACAGGAAGAGCTGCACTGCCAGGAGTCCCACATGGACTCCTGGGCAGAAAATAATACAGAACACAAATGAAAAAAGGACTACAGGACAAGGACAGGGAGGCCCTGTCCCTCCAATGCATTTCCAGCATCACAGTCACCCCCCCCCAGACTGAGGTGGAGGGTGCCTAATCTCCCACGGGATAGACACCCTCATCCAGACGGTCGACATACCTTCTGGAAAGGCCATCTGCATTATCGTGACTCTTCCCTGGTCTGTGCTCTATGGTGAAGTCTAGCCCTTGCAGGCTAATGGACCACCTGAGCAGTTTCGGATTTTCACGCTTCATCTGCATGAGCCACTTCAGAGGCTTATGATCTGTTTGGACCTTGAAGGTAGACCCCGTAAGGTAGGGCCTAAAACGCCTAAGGCTCCAAACTATACTGAAGCACTCCTTCTCAACAGTAGTCCACCTAAGTTCTCTACCCTTAAGTTGTCTACTGATGAAGATGATAGGATGTTCCCTCCCTTTGTCATCTAACTGGGACAAGACAGCTCAAATTCCGGTGTTGCAGGCATCCGTCTGGACGATAAAGGGTTGGCTTTAGTCAGACGCACACAACACAGGTGCCCTACACAGACTTTCTTTCAAGCCATCAAAGGCCCTCTGATAGTCTTCCATCCAATTAACCTTCCTAGGTTGTTTGGGGGAAGTCAGAGCTGTCAGTGGTTCCGATATGGTTCCATAGTCCGCCATGAAATTGCGATAATACCCAGTGAAGCCCAAAAAGGCTCTCACCTGGGTTTGAGTAGTGGGAGTCTCCCAGTCCTGTGCATCCTTTACCTTACTAGGGAGAGGTTGGATTTGACCCCCTCCTACCTCATGACCAAGATACGTGACTTTCCCCTGAGCTATCTGGCACTTGGTGGCCTTGATAATGAGGTTAAGTGCTCTTCCCAAGTGGAACTGTAGACGGCAATGTCGTCTAAATAAGCCACACAAAGACTTCCAGCCCACTGAGCGCATGATTGACCAATCTCTGGAAGGTGGCAGGGGCATTCTTCAACCCAAAAGGCATGACCCTAAACTGGTAGAGTCCCTCTGGTGTTGAGAACGCCGTCGTTTCCTTGGCATGGTCCGTCAGAGCTATTTGCCAATAGCCTGAGGTGAGGTCAAAGGTGCTCACAAATTTGGCAGCACCTATGGTGTCCACGAGCTCATCAGCCCTGGGCAATGGGTGCGCGTCATTTTTGGTGACGGCATTGACTCCTCAGTAGTCCACACAGAACCTCCAATCAGTGGTACCTGCCTGGTAACTTGCCTTGGGGACAAGGACCACGGGACTGAACCAGGGACTGGTTGAGGGTTCAATAACACCCAGATCCAACATCTTGGCGACCTCAGCCTGGATGTGGTTCTTAACAGTGTCTGACATACGGTAGCTCCTGCTTTTAACAGGCACGCTGTCACCAGTGTCAATCTCATGTTTACACCACGGTGTAAGGCCTGGCGTCAGCGAAAAGAGAGAGACATACTGATGGAGCAAATTCCTGCATGGCCTCTGCTGCTCGGTTGTCAAATCTGGAGAGAGATGCACTCCCTCCACTGAGCCATCCTGAGGGTTGCTATACAGCAAATCAGGAAGGGGCTCACTCTCATCCTCTTCTTGCTCTGAAGCTAGCAAGAGACATGAGACTTCTGCTCGCCTGTGGAAAGGCTTGAGCCGATTAACATGGAATACCTGAGGGGATACCCATGGGATTCCCATGTCAACCAGATAATTGACCTTGCCCATCTTGGAGATTATCCTGAAGGGTCCAGTCCATTTATCTGCCAATGCCCGAGGCTTGGTAGGCTCCATCACGAGGACCTCCTGTCCCGGAGTCCACTCCACTTGTGATGCTTTAAGGTCATGCCAGTATTTGTTCTATTCCTGGATGGCCTTGAGATTCGCTGTTGCCTGACCCATCAGCTGTGTCATCCTCCGTCTGAGGCCTAACACATAGTCCCCCACTTGCTTTGCGGGACCTGGAGGGGCAGCTTCCAAACCTTCTCTGATCAAGGCAAGGGGCCCCCTCACGGGATTTTCAAAGAGTAACTCAAAGGGGCTGAAACCAATACCCTCTTGAGGCACCTCTCTGTAAGCAAACAGCAGCCATTTCCTCCTTAGGGGCTCTTCCAAAGCACCGAGCATGCCCTTGAGAGTTTTATTAAATCTCTAAACCAGACCATTGGTCTAGGGGTGGTAAGAGGTGGAGAACTTGTAGGTTACCCCGCACTCTTTCCACATGGTTTTCATGTAACTAGACATGAAGTTGGATCCTCGGTCAGAGACAACCTCCTTGGGGAATCCAACACAGGTGAAAATGCCCAGGAGAGCCCTGGCAACCACCTTGGCAGTTACAGTCCGAAGGGGGATAGCCTCAGGGTACCTGGTGGCATGATCTACCAAAACCAGGATGAACCGATGTCCACCTGAAGTGGGAGGGTCCAGGGGACCGACAATGTTGATGCCCACCCTCTCAAATGGTATGCCAACCACTAGCAATGGCTGCACTGGGGCGATGACACTGCCTCCAGTCTTGCCTGACAACTGACAAGTTGGGCAGGTCCTGCAGTGGTACTCCACTTCTACTCCCATCCGGGGACAGTAGAAATGGGCAGAGAGCCTCTGCCTAGTCTTCTTGGTACCAAGATGACCAGCCAAGGGCAACTCATGCGCCAACTGCAGTAGCAAGGGCCTGTAAACCTGGGGTACCACCAACCTCTTGAGGGCACCAGGTTCAGGCTTAGTGGGCTCACTAACAAGGAGCTCACCCTCCCAATAAATCCAGAATGTCCTAGGCACTTCTCCTTGTGCCTCGGACAGGGCCTGTTTCCTCAGACCCTCGAGAGAGTGGCACTCTCTCTGTCCTTTACAGAAGTCTGCCCGGTAGGGTCCCCCTTCACCTAACAAGCATTGAAGACGGGATGATCCTCCGGGTTGAGAACCTCTCCCACAGGAGAGTCTTCTGGCTCTTCTTCCACAGGAGTTGAGACGGGGTTTACCACTGGACCCAGCCCGTTCGGAGCATGGATCCCAATGGGTGCTGTCGGAACAGCAGGAAGAGAAGGTGTTCCTCCCACAGAGGTGGCCTTCTTGGTCTTCCTTCTTCGTGCCTTAGGCCTCGCCTTTGGCTCGGGTACCTGACTCACAGCCAGACCCGGAGTCACCTGTGACCTAGTGACCGCAGCAGCAGTCATGGGAAGACCATCCGAGATCAACCCCAACTCTACTAGATCATTACCTAACAGAATGTTAGCAGGGACATTGTCCTGAACCAGGATAAGAAGCTTTGCTGTCTTGTCTCCAATTACGAGTGTGACTACGGCTACAGGCGATAATTTGGGAGGCCCACCAGCTAACCTGGTAGTTCTCAGAGGAGCACCTACATAGTCCTCTGGCTTGAGCAGGGTCCTGTCCACCACTGTCATGCTTGCCCCAGTGTCTCTCTAAACCAGTAGAGGGCTGGCCATTCAGGAGGACACTTCTCAAAAATCTACAGGTGTTCTGTGGGATAGTCGCCAGTACTTCCGCCTACTGGTCCCAGGCCCCAAGGGACACTAAGGAAATCTCTACAGGAGCACCAAAGGTGATCCCTGTAGAGGAGGGGAGGACAGTGGCCTCCATCTCAGACATGGGGTAAGGGTAGGTCAGGCTGACAGCCTGTATTCCAAGTGCCTTACCTTTACACTTGGAGTCACTCCTCTTGTGATCCAGAGCCCCACAATCCCAACAAGTGCCGGGAGTGCGGGGTACGGTACTGGAACAACTGGGAGCCTGCTTTGCAGCAGGTGGACCACTACTCTTATTCCCACCCACAGATGATTTATCCCACTAGGTTTTTGGGTCTTAGGAGAGCAGGGTTTAGGTTTACCCAACTGTGACTGCTTTTGGGACTCCTCAGCTTTCTGAGAGGCCCCCTTTTCATTGTCCTTATCCTTCCCAATGGAATCCTTAGGGGATACCTGGAGGGAGACCCACTTGTCAGCCAACCTAGCCAGCTTAAAGGGATCCAAAATGTTCTGGTCAGCAACATACTGACGCAGCTCCGGTGAACAGGCTTCAGAAAAATGCTCAAAAAACAACAGGTGGGACAATTTAACAAAAGTTTTCACCTTGTAACCATCAATCCACCCCATCATGACAGGGCGCAGCACTCACCCAGTCAACCCAAGACACATTCTCTCTTTTCTTAAAATCCCTGAACCTTTTAAGGTATTGGGTAGGTGTCTTGCCAAACTTGGCAATCAAAGCAGATTTCATACACTCATACTGACCCCTTTCTTCCACACTCAGCTTCAGAATACAGTCATACCCAGTCTGAGGCACTCTACTTAACAAACACTTAGCCCAATCTCTTTTGTCAACATCATGAATTGCACAAACCATTTCAAACGCTTCAATCCATCGGAGGATATCAGAACCGCCCACAAACACATCAACCAAATCTTTCATAAATTTAGTTGCTGGGGACCGGATACTCTCACTGGGTTTCACTGAAGTCTCCACTCTAGCTTTCTCTAGCTGGATTCTCTGACATTCAGTGTCCTGGTTCTTGAGTTCAAGGTCCTTATTTTTGAGTTCAAGATCCCTATTCTTGAGCTCCACTTGTTGAGCCAACTCCTCCTTCTTACGCTCAGCATCTATTTCCAACTTGTGATATTCAAAGGCCAATTTAATCCTTAATAACTCAAGCTCCAAGGAATAGCTGGGGTTCAGAACAGAGGCAGCAGGAATGGTGGCATTCCCAGAAACAGATTCAGTAGAACCCCCAGTGGCAGAGTCCTCATTGGTTGCATTCCCCCCCTCATCAAGAGTTTCACCATCAGTCTGGTAGTCCACCAGGGCAGCTATCAGCTCAGCCCTAGACTTATCCACAAAGTCTAACTCCCTGGCTTCATAAGCACTCTGGAGAGCCTCTAAGCTCATCCTAGTCAATTTACCATTTGCAATAGACTCCATTGCTTGTAATGCAGGTATTTTGTACACAACCAAACCTTAATTTAATAAAGTGCATATATTTTGTAAGTGGCACGGTTATACACTGATTCTTAAAACCATATGCATCCCACCGCTGCCACCAGTGTAAAAACTGGAGGGGGGTGTCTGTACCTCTGCTCTCTATATGGTAGAGGAGAGGCACAGAAGACCCCAGCCAAGATTCTCTATTATGGTAGCAATGGACGAGCAATCAAGGCCTAGCTTCTCGGGAGGTGATGCGGGCTGGTTCTTAAGTACAGTGTAGTCCCCAAGCCCCCACAAAGGAATGGCCACCCACTGTATTACTGAAAACACAGTCTTTATATAATTAATATTCAAAGGTATGTACCCTGTCACAATAACTCACTTTGTGCTCAGGAAAATCAACAATGGTAAATATCTACAAATCTAAAGTGGTACCACCAATATTATTAGATCTCATTAAAGTGCATCCATAGCAAAGTAAAAATGTCACACAGATCAATAAAGAGGAAACCAGCAATAGAGAGGAAGGAAAGCACGATGGTTGAAACAATAGGCAGAGTACTGAGTCAGCTACTTAACTACAGTTCTGTGTGGAGATCCCCCCACCTGGGCAACCTGTAAAATAAGATATATAGCACAAGCCCAGTCCGTATATTGTTCAATAGTCTTATTCCCTCCTATAATGTTTTTACCCCCCCAATGTACCTGGTGGAGTAGAGTTCTTCGAAGAGGCATCGACAGATCCTTCTTGAGTGACCCCCTTTAAAGCAGAAGTCACGGATCGTTGAGAGGTGTCGAGGAAGGCGAACTTGACGTTCGGTGTCAGGGAATCGACGACCGTTCTTGAGTGCCCTCCCTTTAAAGCAGGAGTCACGGGTAGTCGAACGTCCGATGGTGAACAGGGAAGAACGGCGTCGATGAGGCGGCAGCTTCGATCCGAGCAGTGCTCGTCAAAGATGGAGCGTTGGCGTCCTGCAAGGAATAGGCATGCGGGGCACCTCGATGACGATAGTTCTGGACCGCAAAAAGTGTAAAGAACTGTGGCACAGCAAGGGCGTCGAATCGTCGAAGTCTTTGTGGTTGTGAGGTGGCGGGAAACCCACCGGCGGATTCTCCTCGGCGCGTTGGTCGTCCTCGACTTTCTCCGGCGGGATAAAGTGGTCGACGGCGCGGACAAGGGAGTCCTTCGATTCGAATGTTCTTAGGCAAAGGAGCGGGCGGCTCCGGTCGTCAGCGGCACGGCATCAAGTGGTCCCCACGGCTGGGCAACACAACTTCGACTGGCCTCCAGCGGTTACACAAACCTGCGGACCCTGGTCGACGGCAATGGACTTCGACGGCAGCGAAGTCTGGGTGCTTCACTTCGATCTCCTCGGCGGTCCCGTCTCCGGTAGGCAGTCTTTCGAGGGTCTGGCGTCCAGGGAGCTTCGGCGAAGGTTTAGTGGTGCTCGATGGTCCCTCGGAGCACAGGAAGAGGGCGCCTTACCAGGTCCTCTCTCGGATCAGTCTTCAACGGATTCGGCAGCTTTCAGATTGGTCGAAGCAAATGCAACAGCAAGTCTTCTTCTTTCAGCTGGGCGTCGAGGTTCAGCAGTTCCAGTTACTCTTAAAGTGTAGACACAGCTTCTGAACGCTACTGAACAATTTCCAGTGGTGAGAGGTCCCAAGATATACTATTCTGTCTCTCATCCACACTGCTGGGTCACTCTCAGCAGCCAATCATACAGAAGGGCATTCATGCAGTCAGTCAGCCAATCAGGCACACAGTGCATTCAGGCCATCCTCCTCCCTCTCAGACACTCACAAGAATGAATGTGGATTGGGGCAAGTACCCAGCCATTCAACACTACACACTGCATTCAGGCCAGTTTCGGGCAGGGATGTCTCAGTCTTTGTCTCTCATGCCAGAAACCAGACAACCACAACAAGAAGTGCATATTGGTCACACACTCCATTCACCCAGGTCCCACCCACAGGAGGTACCCACAACATACAGTCACTGGGAAGGCTCCAGCTAGTCTGGCCGGGCCTTCGCAACAACACCATATATGGCACTTCCACCCAACAGCCAGTCAGGGGGAAGGGACAGAGTCAGGGCTTTCCAGGGCTTTGGGAAAACAAGGTAACAGGCAATAGAACGCAAGAGGCGACAGGGGCCATCTTGTTTCCCATCAGGAATCAACTGATTCCAATGGCCGGGCCTGGGTATTCCAAAATGGAGGATACTCAGAGTACCTGTCAAATTCAGCATGGAGCAGCCACCAGCCCATACCCTTCTCTGCGGGCCACCCACAGGTGCCCAAAAACATACACTAGGGGCACAGGGTTGTACCCCCACCCATGCGTGCCCTAAGGGTATCCCATGGGTCTGTACCCCAAACGTAAAACAGGAAGAGCTGCTCTCCCAGGAGTCCCACATGGACTCCTGGGCATAAAATAATACAGAACACAAATGAAAAAAGGACTACAGGACAAGGACAGGGAGGGCCTGTCCCTCCAATGCATTTCCAGCATCACATTCGCTCCTCCAACTCCCTCAGGGTCAGTCGCTTCTCCATGTAACAAGTTGGGGGTAGATCTCTTTCCTCTGCCGGGGACTCACCCTGGAACAGCCTCCCTGCCTCCCTGAAACTTGAGGAGAACCATCTCTGGTTCCCGAAGCACCTCAAGACCTTCCTCTTTGCTTCTGCCTTCGCTCTTCCTCTCCCCTGCTGATCTGTCTGCTTTGGCACCAGCCACCTGGTTACACCCTGATTCTCAGGCCCAGGTCCCTGCCCACCCTGCTACACACTGGCATTGCCTCCTGGCAACCCTGCACTTGGGTCTTTATCTGTAACCCTACAGTCCCCCTACATGTACTTATCAGACACTCCTTGTCTGCGCCCTAACCTTGGCACCTTGCTGGCTGCACTACAAGTTGTTGCAGTTTTTTCCCTTGCTCTGCACTTTCCACTTCTCCCCATTCCCTTGCACTTTCCCTCCTTCCCTTTCCCCTGCGCGTTCTCAATGTCACTGGGCCTAGTAAGATTGTTGTTTCTGTTCCCCTCCCTTGGCTGGCTGCGCTCTGAAACACGTGTGTATGAGCTCGATACAAATAAAATATCATAAGTGGAGTCGAAAAAGGACACCACTAGTTTCAACTGAGGCAAGAACTGGAATAAAACAACCAGCGATGATAACATTTTTGAACAAATCAGAGAGCCTAGAAATTCATATCCAGGAGCCCACCAGTAAAAGCTCAATCTTGGGATCATTTTAGGCGAGGCAATTATGAGCCATCCAGCCTCGAATCAAATTAAACATATCTTTAACTTGCTCAAAATCTGCAGAATAGTCACCCGATAGTCGAGTCAGGATCTGGGTGTCGTCATCGTCAGGATCTGCGTATCGTCATCATAGTTTGTATATAATATATCCGGCTCAGCTAAAAGATCAAATAAAGACTTCATAAAAACATTAAAAAGAGTGGGTGAAAAACAGGATCCCTGCGGTACAGCACTCATGACCTAAAGAGGGGCCGACACGGCATATTTAGGAATTACTCTAGCAGATTTGCTCGATAAAAATTATAAAAGCACATCAGCTGCTTTTTAGAAAGGAGAGCAATGGACTGAATTCTGTAATACAAATTGTTAAAATCCACAAGATCAAATGCAGTCGATAGATCTAAAAGAACAAGAAGAGCAGCCCGTCCATTTTTCATAATCTGGGACATACTTGCTTTCAAATCCCGAAGTGCGGACTCCGTACCATGCATGCCTGATTGTCTAGCACCAAGCAAACCAAACTCTTGCAGAAGCGCTTGTGCCCGCAAGTATGCCAGGCGGTCTAGCATCTTCAGCAAGACTGGTACACTTGTGATCAGTCTGTAATTAGTGGGGGAGTTTGTATCCAGAGTGGATTATTTTTTATGAGTGGAGTGATCCAAACTTGTTCAATGGAGGCTGCACTGAAGCCATCATAGAGGAGGCCTTCACTAATTTAGTGATCATACGCGAGAGAACAGACACGCCTGTCTTAATGATCCTGGAAGGACATGGATCCCCAGGACAGTTGGTAGGGTTTGGAGGCTGTAGCACAGCCCCTTCCTGAAGTTGTAAAGGTTATAAAGACACACCCCTAGGGGACGATGGCAGTCAGGCTACCTGAAGACTACTCAGCTTCCAGGTAATGGCTGCTTTGAGTTAGGAAGCCTTCTGAGAAAGTGCTTGCTGAATGTTAATGCACCCACCTTGATCCAATTGGGTTTCTATAACTCTCTCAAGATGATCATAAATAACTCTTTCCATGCAGCCTGACTAACATGAATGTTAAAACGCTCCTTCTTGGCTAGTTCTTATACTGGCTACCTACTAAGAGGTAAGACTCTTTATCATGAGAGATGGATGACTTGTGCCAAAGTCGATATGCTTTATTTTGATTGAACAGGGTTTTTTTTTGAGTGGGCTCTAGAATGGAATCAACCTTGCTGAGCCCTGATAATGAGATTCCTTAGTTTCTGTTGTTGTGGCAAGGTCACAGGTTGTGGCTGAGGTGTAGCCCACACCCCGTATGTTTGGTATAAAATCGAAAAAGACCTGGATACCTTGCCTTAGTGGATAGATGAAAAAATGTATTTTTCACACAGGTTTGTGTTTTCTTGGAAAGTGCTGCTTTGTAGAAGGTCTGTTTATTTACTTGTGTTGAACCCAAACATGGTGAGGGTGGGATTCTTGATGTCCCATGTGGTCATCCGACATGAATTTCGACCCGAAGGTCTTTCTCAAGGCTATGTCTGTTCGGTCCGGCACCCCCAGGAACGGAACGTGGACAGACAGCAATGGACACACAGGGCCCAAAAGGAGCCACTGTATATACAGGACCAAGAATACAAAACAAAATGTCACAGGGGGCGCCGGACCGAACAGGTTCAACCCAAGTAAATAAACAGACCTGCTTCAAAGCAGCACTTTCCAACAAAACACAAATCTGTGTGGAAAATACATGTTTTCATCTATCCACTAAGGCAAGGTTTCTAGGTCATTTTCGACTTTATTTTTATTCGCCCGCAAGCTACGCAGATCCTGTGTGTATCAGATTCCACCGTGGTGGATTTACAGTTTCTCGAAGAGGCAATGGTATGAAGGACTAAAGACAACATATGATTGCAACATGCTGCTAGACCCTCAGGCAAAGAATCAGAGCAAGGGGCATGGTAGGGGAACTCAAAACACGGTTGGGGAGAACAAGGTCTTCATTTATGTAAACTGGGCTTCATCAACGACTCAGTCGGAGGATAAGAATGTGATGGCAAGCTGGAAACAGAATCAAGCAATGGCCAGGTCATGGGCTGGCTGAAACCTGTGCAGATTTAACAGGAATGCCAGAGGTGCAGATCCAGTCCAAAGAGTGCCCGTCCTTTTGAGGAGGCTCTAAATGGCCTGAACAAATCCACAATCAGTAAAGGCTTGGTCCAACAAGGCAGCTCTATGATCCTGCGAGTCATGTGACCACACGTTAAAGTCTCCAAGAATGAGAACCTTGGAAGAAGATTTAACAACAGAATGTAATAATAGAAAAGGTCCTTCAAACGTAGCAGTGATACGAGGCAGTTTATAGGAAAGAAACGATACGGCTACACCACGCCGGGGATAACCAATAGCTTGAGAAAAAGTCATTCAGGGGCTTCAGGGGCTTCCACATCAACTTGGTAAATGTGCAGGGATTTAGGATAAATAATAGAAACCCCTGCCCCGCACCAGCAGTTCTATCGACATTGAGAATTAGATAACCTTGTGGCGCTGCCAAAGCTAAAACGGGGACCTGAGGTAGAAGGGAGCCAAGTTTCAGTGAAGGAAGCAATACCTCTGCCGCTCTCCTGAATGCAGTCCAACACCCCACTAGTGAACGGGCGTGTAATGGGATGCAGCAAAGCTGAGGAGCAAGAGAATCCCCTGTCCAAATCATCAAGACGAAGGCTGCTTGCACGAGTATGGAAATCCAAAATGGAGGGCTGCACATTGGATGGCAATTCCTGTGCAAGAATATGCACAGCTGTCTGCTTCCAGTCACTATCAACATAATTATATACAGCGACGGGTGTTAGAGTAGAGAATGGATCAAGAGCCCTTTAAGAGGAGCAGACCAAAGCCAGAGGGGGAGGCGGGAGGAGGGAGCAAGGGGAGGCGGGTAGGGTGGAAGGGGCCAGTTGTTGTAAGGGAAATAAAGAAGTAGGATGCAACATCCGTGAGTCCTGTGTCGTCCGTGAACGTTGTTCGTTGGGGCCTAAGAACTGGCGATCAGGCGCCACGACCCACACTGCACCCACGCGAAGACTACTACAGGTGGAAGTACCCAGCACTGTGCGGACCAGAGAGAGAACGGCCGCTCGTCAACGAGCACTGCCGGGCAGGTGAGAGGACACCGACGGAGGAGGCTGGACAATGAAGGGAAGAGCAGCAGAGGACCTGCACTGGGGGGCCGCGTGTGAGCAGCAGACCGGGAGGAGCCAGCGTAGGAGGACCGACCTCCATCCGTCAGTGATGCAGGCATAGACGTGCAAGGAGGGCACGCGTGGAACGGCGACACAGTGGCCCACTAAAACACAATGCCGTAAGGATGCCTGCCCCGAGGGACACACGAGGAGGGTAAACGAAGGAGCAGGAATCAGCAGGAAAGCAGACCACCATGCAGCAGAGCCTGCAAGCAGGGCCGACTAGTACCTGAAATACACGTGGCCTTGCCCCCCAAAAACATCTAAAAATAATCATAAATACCCGGAAGGGCAATTGAAGCAAATACAAAAGAGAAAGCAGCAATAATCTCCCCCATAACTAAAGGAGTAAGAACATCAAGAGGAAAATAGTAAAAACAAGAGAAAGCAGAAGGTGACCCAGAGAGGGGAGAGCACAAACAGCCCACGGAGAGAACACAGATAACAACCGGTATCTGACCTACCCAGATAAGAGTGATAAGACAACCTCCCACATAGGCACGAGGAGGAAGAGCCAGAGCTCGCACCCACAGTATAGGGCCATGAAGGAGCTGACCAACCTGCCACACAAGACAGACAAGCCGCCACAAGTAAACCGAAGCAACCAGAAAAATGTCAGGAGTGCAAGTGGCAGCGGGAGCAGAGGCCCAAGCCGCCATCGGGTAAAATATAGCATCCAGAGCCACATTCCTATGGCACCCCAACCCATTTACACTGCAACCACACCACAGCCAAGGGCAGAGGTGGGAAGAATGGATGGAGGAGCTTGAAGACTTTATGAGAGCCATAGGTGACCAGGACTCACCGAACAAAATGGACATTTTCGCAAACCTAGCCGGGAAAGAGATCAACGGAATCTTGAAGACCATCCCAGTGCCAAGGAAAGCCACATACCAACGCCTCATTGCTGCTGTTAGCATGAAGCTGATAATTCTCCCCAACAGAGACTACGAGAGATACACATTTAACCAATATGCAGAGTTGCCACACAAAACAATCGGCAAATTGATTCGCCAACTTCAGAAAAATAAATTACATACTGCGTCTTCGCCAAATTCAATGATGTTGAAGTAATCAGGCTGAGAGTAATAGAAGGATTCATGTCCTCACAGTTCCGAAAACACTTGCTGAAGAAACCCCTCCCGCTGCAGGAAATAGTGGACCTAGCAAGGGTGTACGAAAGAGTAAACATGCAAGCAGAAGCTATAGAAAACCCAAAGAAAAGCAACATCATTGCAGCCATAGCCACTAGCCCTCTGGGATACACCCGATACCCAGGACCACCAGGCTGACAGGAACCCCGAAGCCCAAACCACCGCACCCTAGGGGAAAGACAATGCTACAGGTGCAGGTTCGAATTTCCCCAAAAAGGACACTGCCCAAAACATAGGGCAGATGTGTATGAGGTGTGGACAAGAGAACCACTTTCAAACGATGTGTAAGGAAAATGTTTTGATGCTTGTGGCATACAGACCAACGCCATCACCCGGCCCAACCAGGAGATATGACCTATGGAGAGGATCCATTCCCTGGCCATTCCAAGAGAGAGACGTCAGGAGAACATTCCCAAGCAGAAATGCCCCGACATACCCCGCCCACCAGGGATTCATAAGGGAGGTCAAAAACCTCAATATTGATCTGCCAATGAGATACTCTAACGCGTATGACTATGCACCTAGCCCGCAAGCAAATTACGCGCTGGTGCAAGGCCCTATGCAGGAATATGGTGTCCATGACTCCTACAAACCCAACACCCAACGAAGAAGAACACTCAGTGGATGAACCATACTACACTCATGACAGGTACAGCAAAGAATATGTGCGACTCATCTGCGACACCTCGGATGACCGCACAGCACCAAAGATCGCAGTCCAGATAGGGGGATTAAATAACCAGTTCATTGTAGACACCGGAGGGACAGTCAATGTCATCACGATGGTGTGTACAGTGCCATAGAAGGTGTCTACCCGGTATGCCCATCCCAGGCCTGTATATTTCAATGGGGAGCAGCCCTCCCGCTCTAGTCCGAAGGCCAATTTCACTGCAACCTACTCCACAGAGGACGACGAGTGCCCACCACCATCCATGTCATCCACAGTCCGATGACTGGGAGATGTCTCCTCAGATACAGGACGGCCAGAGGCCTAACTCTAATTGACATCCAGTACGACCCATCTTTGATAGTCCAAGGCCTATCTCCAGGGGATCAGATCCTGAGAGCCATATCACACCAAGAGCTTGACATGGAGGAACTCAAATGCACCTACCCAAAACTGTTTGAAGGAGTAGGAATGATAAAAGACATTGTCATAACTCTCCACAGTGATTCGTCAGTGTGCCGAGTGCCTCAACACAACTGCAGAACAGGATTTCATCTACAGGCTCAAGTCACACATAAACTACAACTCATCCTCGACAATGACATCATTGAGAGAGTGAATGGCCCCACACATGGGTATCCCTCCTAGTAGTTGTGCCCAAGGCCAACTGCCGCCTGTGCCTCTGTGTGGACATGCGAACCCCCAACACCGCAATCCAGAGGGAGAAACATCCAGGACACAACATCAAAGACATGCTGGTGAGACTCAACCAGGCCACCCGGTTTTCCAAATTAGACTTGAACCAAGGGTATCACCAGCTAGTCATTGATCCTGCCTCCAGACCAATTACCACCTTCACGACACATGAGGGACTGTTCCACTACAAGTGGCTCAACATTAGGATATCGTCTGCCACAGAGATATTTCAGGAGACCATCCGCAGACTGATATCCCACGTGTCCATTGCGCTCAACTACAGCGACAACATCCTTGTCTTCGGCATAACCCAAGAACAACGCCATGCAGCACTAAAATCAGTATGTGACATCCTCCACAAAGCTGGACTCACCCTCAATGGGCCCAAGTGTGCCATCAACAAATGAAGCCTACGCTTCTTCAGACACATCTTTTTGGATTGAGGCATTACGGCTGAACCCGTCAAAATTAGTGCCATCGTCAACTTCGATGCCCCCACCGGGGTTGCTGAACTACGATTATTCCTGGGGATGGCAGGGTACTGTGCCCGCTACTTGCTGAACTATGCCACAGTGACGGACACCCTCCAGAGACTCCTCAAGAAAGTCTTCCCATTCCAATGGGACCCACAGTGCCAGGAAGCATTTGGCACCAAAGACAAACTTGCCAACAATCGTCATCTGCCCTACTTCAACCCGAAGTGGGTCACATAAATTATGGTTAATGCCAGCCCAGTAGGCTTGCGGGCCATACTGGCCCGGATGGACCCAGACGAACCCAGCAAGACAGAGATAGTGGCATACGCCAGCAGAGCACTGTCGCCTTTCGAACAAGCATACTCCGAAGCAGAAAGGGAAAGTCTGGTAGCAGTATGAGCAAAATTCCATCATTTCATCATTGGCAGAAAAGTCATTATCATCACGGACCACCAGGCATTGCTCTCCCTGTTTGGGAACCCCAAAACCAAAATGCCCCCACACATCGAAAGATGGGGCATCAGACTTCAGGAATATGATTACCGGATTGTCCACCAAACTGGTGGTGACGCCAACCCAGCAGACTACTTGACCAGACACCCGTAAGGCAAGGTGGGCGATGTGATGGGAATAGAAGCGGAGGACTACCCATATCATATTTGTCGCTCAATGCCCTCCCGCCCGCCATCACGTGCAAGACATTTGCCGACAAGGGCAGGGCCGACTCGATGATCCAAGCAGCAATACGCCTTACAGACACCAACAAGTGGAAACACCTCAACAAGGAACAATTTGCGAATGGAGAGGTGAACAGAAAGGATCTGTACAGGATGGCAAAGATACAGAACAAACTAGCCCCAACCAACCAAGGAACACTGCTACGGGGAAACTGCCTAGTAGCCCCCAAGAGCCTGAGGAAAGCGCTAGTGATCATAGCACACAAAGGTAACAGCAGGGCTGCGAATACAAAGAAGATATTGAGAAATCAAGTACGGTTCCCATACATGGACACCATTGTAGAAGACACCTTGACACGCTGCATACCTTGCCAAATGACAGCGGCAAACATTCCCCCGTGTCCACTACAGACAGAAGGACGATAGCAAAGAGTAGCCATGGATATCTATGGGCCCCTGGAAGAAGGAGGACACTTCCTGGTGACAATAGATGAATATTCATGCTTCCCACTCATATAACATGTACAGTCCACAGCATTTTAGCACATCGTGGGAGTAATCAACGAGCTGTTCAGTGAATGGGAGATTCCCAACACTGTAAATATTGACAATGGCCTGCCATTCAGGCACAAGACTTCCACAGATTTGCCACCCACCTGGGCTTCCACCACCAGGGAACCACCCCACAATGGCCACAAGCCAACTGCATTTGTAGAACGATTCATGGCACCATCAAGTGGACCCGTGAGAAGGCAACCACTGATCAAACGTCGCTACCACATGCCATCTGCCAAATTCTAAGAAGCTATCGAAACACCCCACATGAGACCACAGGACGGACGCCCCTCAATCTCATGATAAAGTTCAAGCCTAGGACTCGGCTTCCACAAGTAGGAGACTACATGCCAGCGCAGGACGCAGAGATTAAAGAAAGAGATGCAGAAAAGAAAAAGAAGGCAAAGGAGTGGGCGGGCAGGTAGAGGAGAGCGAAGGAACCTCAACTCCCAATAGCTGAAGTTGTGTTGGTAAAATAAAGGCAGCAGAAGAAGGCCGACCCAAGATATGGCTCGGAACCACTCCTGGTCACAGAAGTGAAGGGACCAATGGTCACTGTGATGGGGGCGGAGGAGACATAATCTGCGACACCTCTTTTTTCCGCAAGTTGTACAAGAAGAGCCCGAGCTGACAGAAAAAACAGCAAAGAGAAGAAGAAGAACTGAGAGAGGAGGAAGCCCAAGACCCGCCAGACACAGAACAGGCTGGTGAAACCTGTGAATTACCAGGCCACCCACAAGGGAACACACAGACACCTGCACGCCTAATTGAGCAAATGTAGACTGCGAACCTCCCTGCTAAGCAAGGTGGAGATGTTAACTTAGAGAATGTAGCAAGAGCCATTTAAGAGGGGCGGACCAAAGCCAAAGGGGGGAGGTGGGAGGAAGGGGAGGAGGGTAGCTAGGAAGTGGTTAGTTGTTGTAAGGGAAATAAAGAAGTAGGACGCAACATCCATGAGTCCCGTGTCATCTGTGGACTCTATTCATTGCGGCCTAACAACATGTCTGCAGTAAAGATGGTTTCTTCAGGCATTGGGGAAGACTGCAGTGAACCTGATCAGCTGTCTGAGCGGCCGGGTCACATACATTGTCAGTTCACTTCTCAGTTTTGCTTGCAGAGGGCAATGCATTGCATCAAGGTTCAGCACCAGGAGGGGAATGCTGCTTTAACACGCACCCTAGATTTTTGAAGCCATACCGGCTTAGAAACCTCCTGAATGGTATTCTTGGACTCAGGGGGTGCTACGAAAGACCCCCATGTCCAGAAATCTTTGCAATCATGCAGGCACCCCAGAGTAGCAAGGCAATCAAGTTCAAAAATCAAATACAGCAAGAACTTTATACCGAAGGGCCCAACAGTGGAGGCTCATGGGTTATGTAGTCCCAATGTAATCACAACATCCAAAAGAAACTCCTTCCTACAAAGCCCAGCCAGCCGCGCAAGCGTGTGGCTTACAATATTCTCTCACCAAGCACACACAAAGGACACACCTGTGCTTACTGATGAAGACGGAATTAAATTCACTGTCAGATCAAAGCAGACCCACCTTCTTTGCCTGTGGATTAAGACCCTCAGGGGTGATCTCGTGCCCTAAGAGGTTCACTTGGGTCGTAAACCACTGTGCCTTCTGAAAGGACAGCTTTGCTCTGGCTTTCTGCAATGGGGTCAGAACATAGCAGATTTCTGCTATATGTTCCTCCACAGTTGAGCTCTTGATCAAGACATCATCCACATAGGCCAGGTTTCCCCTTTCGACCAAAAGGGGCATGGCCTTATATAGGAAGATGTTCAACTAATTGCTGGAGTTTATGTATCCAAAGGGGGTTCGGATCCACGTGTACTGCTGCCCCCCGGAGGTAAAGGCAAGCTTGTACTGGTCTTCCATACTCACGGGTACTGTTCAGTAACCGTTGGTCAGGTCATTGGCAGTGTACACCTTGGACCCTTGGATCTGGGCAAGTCCCTGATCGATGTAGGAAAGGGGCCATCTTGACATACGGACCATTTGTTCAACTCCCACAGGTCTGCACATAGTCTCCACTGGCCGTTTGATTTGAGTATCCCCAGCACTGGGTTATTGACGCTGCTGTGGATAGGACAAATTATCCCACAGCATTCAATGTTCTTGAAAATCTCTATGAGTGACTCCATAGACGCAAGCGGTAACCAGTATTGTTTCACAAATACTGGAGCCACCTCAGGGTCCGTGAGAATGGTCGTTGAATGAATGGATGTGCGTCCACCGTCGTATGAGCCCACTGAAAAGACACCTTGGAATTCAAGGAAGCCCTGTTTTAGATTTTGTCTCTGCTCCTCATTCTCACAGGCATCATCAGCAGGAGTGATCCTTTCCTTGAGCATCTGCTTGAAACCTGGAAAGACCTCAGGCTTGGCAATTTCAGCGATATCCTCCAGTTGTGTGGAGCGCTCCCTTTTGATGATGTTGATGTGGATAGGGGATTCAAGGTCCTTGACTGTGAACACTATCTCCTCCCTCCTAATGTCACAAGTCACCTCTTCCACCCCGTAGGGGCAGAAAGAGTGCACCATCAAATTCCCCCATTCCTAGTAAAAATCTTTTCTAGAGGAATACCGTCACTGAGGCCATTTTGGACAGGAGCATGGTTTAGGATCTAGTATCCACCAGATCTGATAATTCACACTGACCCTGCACCTTGACCGTTGCATAAAATCGGCCTTCTTTTCCTCCAAGGTGCAAAGAAAGAGTTATTTGACAGCCCGGTGGTCATTTTCTTAATATTGGAGTTTGGGAATCTGTAAAAATAACCTCTGCAACTCACAATGGGAGTGTGTAAAGACCAGAGGGGGGGGTCTGCACTTCTGCTCTCTTTATGGTAGAGGGGAGGCACAGAGACCCCTGCCAAGATTCTCTATTATTGGTAGTTGTGGTCGAGCAATCAAGGCCTAGCTTCTCAGGAGGTGATGTGAGCTGGTTCTTAAGTACAGTGTAGTCCCCAAGCACCCACAAAGGAATGTCCACACACTGTATCAGTACAACACAGTCTTTATAATTAATTAATTAATGTTCAAAGGTATATACAATATCACGATAACTCACTTTGTACTCCGAAAATCAGCAATGGTAAATATACACAGTTTCTAAAGTGGTACCACTAACGTTATTAGATCTCATTAAAGTGCATATGGTCAGAATGACACACAGAATGACACACAGATCAGAATAAAGAGGAAACCAGCAGTAGAGAGAGGAAGGAAAGCAATCTGGTTGAGCAATTGGCAGAATACTGGCCCCGTACCACTAGACACAGTTCTGTGTGGGGATCCCCTCACCTGGGCAACCTGTAGAAGAAAGATACAAGCCCAGTCCATATATTATTCACACTAGACTTTCCAATAGTTCTGCAACCCCAAAGTACCTTCGCGTTGTAGCGTTCTGTGTCGGGGAATCGACGGCCCTTCTTGAGCGTCCTCCCTTTCAGGCAGGAGTCACAGTGACGGAGAACAGGTCGAGCTACTATGGTGAAGTGGCCGCATCGTTCCTAGAGGTGCTCGTTGACGGGGAAGCATAAACGTCCTGCCAGGAAGAGGCGTGCGGGGCACCTCAGTGTTGATAGTTCTAGACCGCAAAGAGTGGAAGAACTGTGGCCCAGCAAGGGCGTCGAGTCGTCAGCGTCTCTGTGGTCTTTGGGTGGCGGGAAACCCACCGGTGGATGCTCCTCGGCACGTCGATGGTCAGGCATTCTCCAGCAGGATACAGCAGCGACGATGCGGACGAGAGCGTCCTTGGATCAATGAAGTTCTTAGGCAACAGGAGCACAGCGGCTCGCTTCTCATTGGAGTTCCGCAGCAATCCCTGTATCGGGTCGGCAGCCTATCGAAGGTCTGTCTACCAGGGAGCTTAGGCAAAGATCAGCTCTGCACGATGGTCAGTCGTAGCTCGGGAAGAGGGCGTCTTGCCAGGTCCTCTCTGGGTCAGTTCTTGAAGCACAGCCGCTTTCAGATTGAGAAGGAGAGCAACAACAATTCTTCTCGTCCAGCAGGGCTTCAGGATCAAGCTTCAGTTACTCCAGTTACTCGTCGTAGTGGACTTCAGCTTCTGAACACGATTCCTAGCAGTGAGAGGTCCCCAGATATACTGTTGATCTCCCATTCATTCCGCTGGGTCATACTCAAGCATCCAATCATGACCACGGTCATTCATGCAGGCAGGCAGCCAATCAGGCACACGGGCATTCAGGAAATTCATTTCTCTCCAGACACTCACAACAAGTTATGTGATTGGGACAAGTACTGAGCCATTCAACACTCCAAGCTGCATTCATACCGGTTTCGGGCAGGGCTGTCTCAACCGTTGTGTCAACCACCAGATACTAGACAGCCACAACATAGAATGTATATTCGTCACACACTCCATTCACCCAGGTCCCACCCACAGGCGTACCCACAACATACGGTCATTGAGAAGGTTCCACCCAGTCTGGTCGGCACTTCCCCACACTACCATATACAGAACTTACACCCAACAGCCAGTCAGGGGGAAGGGACAGAGGCAGGGCTTCCCGGGACTTTGGGAAGATCAAGGTAACAGGTGATGGAAGGCAAGAGGCCATGGGTGCCATTTTGTCTCCACCCTGAATCTACCGATTCCAATGACAGGGCCTGGGCACCCCAAAATGGAGGACGCTCAGGGCACGAGTCATTTCAGTCAAAACATACACTGGGGGAACATGGTTGCACCCCTACCCATGGGTGCCATACCATAAGGGTATCCCATGGGTCTGTTCACCAAACCAAAAGAGAGAGCTCTGCACCGCCATGAGTCCCACATGAACTCCTGTGCGTAAAACACGACAGAACACATGATAAAAAGCAGTAAATGACAAGGATACGGAGGCTCTCTCCCTGCGATACATTTCCAGCATCACAGAGTGGTTGGGAAATCCTCCTTTTCCCCTGTTCCTTGGCTGTTCACCTTTACCTAGCGACAGTTCTCTTCACCTTTACCTAGCGACAGTTCTCAGAACCTGGTCAGAAAAAGGACACCCACTCTATTTCAATTCTGTCTGACTCACCCTTAGGAGTTGAAGCGTTTCCTATTCTGGGTCAGTCTCTATACTTATCCTGTCCCACTCAAGGTCTTTTAGGACCCATTTTTCTTTGGGAGGGATCCCCCCATTGTTGAAAGAGAGACGGTCTGCTTACCTGAATCCTCCAGGGATTCTTTTCTTTCAAAGGGGATGATCCAGAGTTCCTCCACAAAGGGGATTCTTCTTTGGCCTCTCCTACTTACGCTTTGCTCTTTGGCTTCAAATATTTTAGGGGGTAGAAGATACACTTTCAGGCTGAGAGGTCCTTAGTGGTTCTGTTTGGGTGAGAAAGGAAGCTTCCTCTATGGCTTGGAATCCCCCCTCCACCCAAACCCCCTCCCCTCCTCAGGAACCTGTGGTTTGTCGGAGGTATCCTTCCATCATACTCCACCCCCCACCCCGCCTGAGGCATCAGCCCTGGGTGTTAGAGAATTCTGGGAAGTAGGGTTAGGTTGAGAGTCAGACTGAGCCCTCCGCATGCACCCCAGGTTATCAATCAGTCGGTGGATCTGTTGCTCCAGTTGTAAGACCTGGTCTGGGTGGTAAGGAGATCTCAAGTCATACCTCGCTGCTCCCGAAAAGTGTAACTGTCCCTTCTCCCGGAATAGCTCAGGTACTGGAAATTTCCCCCATCATTTTCTATCCTGAATCTCCCTTCTCCCGGGTTCATGAATCTATTGTCCTGGAACCGGGGAGAGAGAGAGACTTTTTTTGGAAGTTCTGATTCGGGGGATATCTGGGGAAAAAGTTCAGATTGGGAGGTGGAGTGATACTTCTCTCCTGAGGTAAGTTTGGAGGGAAGTTTCCTGGGGCAGTACTTACCTGATTATTTACCCCCTGTGGCCAGGGGAGTGTATACATACCCTAGGATTGGTTTGGTACCCTTGTACCTAGGACTTATATAGGTGACAGTGTCATAGGGATCATTGTTCTGGGCCCATGCCTGACTACCATTCAATTGGGCATGGTTGCGGGTCCCTTATGCTTTCCATTTTGCTTGTTGGCAGGAGGGTTACTTTTAGGAGCCCTGTCTCCAGACCCAATGGAGGGATCGTTTTTACCTCTGCCACCTTTGCAGCAACAGGGGTGTACAATGGTTTGGGAGTGTTGTAAAGTGACTTGCAGGCTTAACTTGGGTTATATTTTAGGTTTATCCAAGGCACTTAAGTTACAGTTACATGAAAGAAAATACAGGAGTATGGAGTATAATCATCACTGGCCCCATCACCCAGGCAGGGGAGCTCTAACTGCCTGCCTCAGTATGGAACCCTCAGATCAGCATTCCATCATTCAACCAACAACATTCCATGTGACATCACACACTCACATATGTCAGACTAACACAGACAGTCACTATATAACACATCTCCTTCCTTTACCAGACCCACATACACAGAAGGTCACAACATAACACATCTCCTTCCTTTACCAGATCCACACACATGCACAAAACAGTCACAACATGACACCTTGCTGGACCCATCTCAAATCACGCATCTAATTCCAAACCGAAAACAGAAACACTCACAACGTGACACAACACAACTCCCTCATTCAAACACCAAATAGACTCAGCCTGTTGGGTATGACCTACTTAGCCAATCCAATCAAATACTGCTGATAAATCTGAGACACTGGCCAGACATCCCAAATCCATCTGCATACCCGGTAAATGACCACTGATAACCCAATGGCAGTATTGCGGAGTCTGCCATGCCAAAACCCACACTGGAGAAGGCAAAGGCTTTTGCACAACAACATATAAGAAAATATCACTTACGAAGGCGCTACCTCCTTTAACAATTGTGGAAACAATCCGGTGTGGGACTGATCCACTCAGATCCCTGCCCTACTTCATACTGGCAGAGGCGCTACCGCTCGCACATCGCAGTGTTCCACAAATCAGAGGCGCTACCTCCCTCACATACACTTGCGTCCATGCACACCAGAGGCGCTACCTCTCTCCAATACAGTTATTTGCATGAACCGGAGGCGCTTCCTCCCTCAATTACCCCAGCGACAATTATTAGCATAAACCAGAGGCACTATATCCCTCAATTACCCTAGCGACATTTATTCGCATAAACTGGAGGCGCTACCTCCCTCAATTACCCTAGCGACACACACATCAGAGGCGCTACCTCACTCAAATGCCAAATGTGTCACAAACCGGAGGTTCCAATGGATTGCCAACACACCAGGGCCCTCATTGACATCATCAATGCTGCACAGAGGCCGGCACCTAACGGAGCTCTCCGTTCCTGACCGCCACACATACACAGCGAGAGACTGGTGACTGTTACAATTCGAACAGACCAACTTTTACACTATGTGCGCAGCACGCAATATGCTGCAAAGAGTTCATAAAACGTCCCTGTGTGGAAGGGTCTTTTCTAACTCGCTCAGGACCTCTCATTTTCTCCGCCTATATTAAAACGGGACTTCGCACTTGTAGCATTGTGGGATTCCCACTGCTCCTCCCCTCTCCTGCTATTGGGCGGCCCATCAGGACATGCAGATTCCACTTGCTCTTGAGGTGAAAGCAGGAACGGGTGCAACGCTTCCCTCGGGACAGCTGCCCTCAACCACAGTTCAATCTTCACTCTGTTTTGCCCATGGGATTCTGTTCACCTAGGGAGTCTCACATATGGGATGACTGTCCCCATCTTAACCAACAGACTTCTCGCTTCCTTCTCCAACTGACTTCTTGCTTCAGGGGCCCTTTATATTGCCAGTTTTCTCTGCCTGCAGACTTCACCTTAAGGGCGCAGCTCCCTTCCTGAGCTTCCCTTAAAGGCCCTGCTTCATTCTTCAGCCCCCTTGGGACCAGCTCTCCCTCTCACTAGTGAGCAGCTAATGGGTCTTTATTATTTTCTTCCTGCTACCCCTTAATGCCCTGGGTGATGGGTCTTACTTGTCTTGTCGGGCAGTGCTGATATCCGCTATGTCGTCCTCTCTACTGCACCCCCCGCAGCAGGCTCCTTCATCTTCAGCTTCTTCCTGTGTGCAGATTCTTCTTTAAAGACCAACTCGTTGCCAATGTTGTAAAGTGACTTGCAGGCTTAACTTGGGTTATATCTTAGGTTTATTCAAGGCACTTAAGTTACAGTTACATGAAAGAAAATACAGGAGTATGGAGTATATTCAGCACTGGCCCCATCACCCAGGCAGGGGAGCTCTAACGGCCTGCCTCAGTATGGAACCCTCAGATCAGCATTCCATCATTCACCCAACAACATTCCATGTAACATCACACACTCACATATTTCAGACTAACACAGACAGTCACTATACAACAGGGAATGTTGGCAGTATTTTCACTCAGTAGGCTTTTGGACCTCATATATTC
This sequence comes from Ambystoma mexicanum, assembly GCF_040938575.1. NCBI lineage: Eukaryota > Metazoa > Chordata > Amphibia > Caudata > Ambystomatidae > Ambystoma > Ambystoma mexicanum. The sequence continues at coordinate 1,468,633,978 of NC_090924.1, read as the reverse complement.
TGGTGGCCTATTCAATCACCCAATCCAGGGTCCTATGGTCGTGAAAAAAAATGCACCAACTGAGTCAGGATGTATTTGGGGAGTACATGGAACTATGTAGTTATGAACTCCCTACTATTTGTGTTCACCCACCGGAAAGTCTGAGCAATTGAGCGCTTTATCTCCTACACAAAATCCCCAGGCACCTGATCCTCCCAACATTGCACATTATGTGCAGCCTCATGGCCCTCCTGTGGCTTTCTGTGTGAAGAGAAATGTTTTTAAAGGGTTGCCTTATAAATGGTTGCTTTATAGGTGGACCCTTTATAATGTCCTGGTTCTCCAGTCCCGCAAAGAAACTGGAATATGCAGGTGAGAAAGTCCATTTAGCAAATGCTGAACAATTCACATCATTTCTGATCTGGAATGATGCCATCCTCTGCTCATAAAGTTCCAGGTGCTCCCATACCGAATACTTGGCATTCTTCTGTTATAGGGTCAGGAAACTCAAAACTCTTTATAGCCTTGATTTGTCTTCATGGGTCTTTCACAAAACACTTTCTCTGTTTCCCTGTCTTTCTTCCGCTGCGCCTGAGTCAATTCATCTTCTGACTCAGAGCTGCTATTTGCACTCCATTACCTGTCCTCTAGGCACTGCCTATCCCTATGAGACTGGGAATATATCCCAGAACAACAAGGTCTTGACTCCTCTCACCTGGGCAAAAGTGAACTCTCCCTGTAGTTGTTTTTAAGCTCAGGATAGAAACCAGTTTCCACATCCCTCCTTCCAGGGAGTCTGGGGAATTCCCCCTTCCCCTGAATATACAGAGTTTTTTAGAATGACCCTCCTAGGCTGAGGGTCTGGCTTTAATCCTTCAGTGAAGCTGGCAAGGTGGTCTCTTTGCATTCTCACCTTCAGACAATCTAACTTCCTGACTTTCTCATCATAAGAGTTTTCATGGTCTGAAGTACTTACAGTATTATTCCTTACTTCCCAGGACACACTGGTCTGGCCACTTTCCCTACTGTGTGGTAAAGATGAATACACGTCAATGTCAGACAGGGACTGGCCTTCTGGATCAGTTGAGCTAGGCCTGGCTAAGTCTAACTACCTCATGTCACACTGTTCTTGCATGGGGTAGGTTCCCATTTGTGCACAAGAGTTTGTAAATGACTGGCATGAGGCCCTGCTGGAAGGGGCACCTCACCTTGATCTGTGGGCCTTTTTCCATATCCTGATTGGTCAGGGTACCTCAGCGCCTGTTCATATTTTTCAATGTCCTTGGTGAGACTCTCATACATATGTCTCTCTTCCCTTAGTTCCTGCTGGTAGTCAGAGAGCTGGCTTTATTAATTCTGACACTAAGGCCTGATAAGCATCAAGCACCCTGCTCTGAGCTACCAACCAATTGTTTCATTCTCCCTCTGTGAGCCTTGTATGCTCTGTGCATATTCAAGTCACATTTCCTTCAGGAGACTAATCTCTCTCTCTCGCTCATCCCTACAATGCGCTGCCTCGGATAATTCTGCTTCTATTTGTATCACACACCTTTCCAGCACATTCCTTTCTTCTCTAATTCCAGTCAGTTCTTGGGAACTTGAATGTTCCATTTCTACTTCCATTTCCAACAGATTTATCCTCTTTAATAGGATTCTGTGATCCTGATTCAAGAGTCATTTTTCCTGAAACGGCTGCGTGCTCTGTTGTTTCTGAGTACTTATACTTTGGTGCATTTCATCAAATCCTTTTGTGAGTTATTTTTTTTTAATGATAAACAGACTATTTTCCCTTTCTAAGGTCTTCATTTGTTGTTTGAGGCCCACAATGTCATCTAACAACCCTCTCTTATGACCAATTTGATAATTTAATTGGCTGTAAAGATGGCTTACAATATGTTTCCCTTCTTTACGTGTATCTCACCGTGCAGAAAGCTGCATTTCTCGCTCTGCCCTATCTTGCCGCAGTATTTTCAGCTCATTTTTGAGTTGTTGAACAAGATCATGGGCTTGTGACAGGTCTCCAGCCTGATTCATCTAACTAACCCCACTATTTTGCCCACACTCTTCCGCTAACAGCAAATGAAAAAACAACAGAACAGTTAGCTGAGCCATATGTAGCTGTTCATCATAAGCAGTTGTGGTTATATAAAATGCCTCAAGCGCCTGGTGTAACATTCCACCTTCAGGCAAAATAGCATTGCTTACTGAGGTAACCTCCCGCACAATTCTGCTTTGCCAGTTTCCAGCATCGCCCTCATCCTATTCTCCATTAAGAAATTATTTAGCTAGGAGATGTTCCCTGGCTTTACCAATTTGTACAGTAGTCCTTTTTACAATGGCTTTTTGCACTTTAGTAAAACTTTCTTTACCCAGGAGCAGCATCCCCCTGTGCCTGCTTGATTTCTTCACACAAATCAATTCTTACACAATATTAATTTGTTCACCTTTACACCTCCCTGTAACTCAGGGTTCAAATCCTTGTGGCACTTTAACAAAACAAAAATGATTTTCCCTCCCATTGCATCTAAATGAACAGTCTGTCCCAATGCACTTGCCCTGAGTTAGAAGTAGCCAGATAAATCCCGGTCACAGGCCCCCAATTCATAACAGTTTATTGAGAGGCCACCCTCAACACAATGAGTTCCTTTCCTCCCCACTCAAGGTGTCATGCAAAAAAATGTTTAATGGATTGTTTTATACAGCCCTATCTCCAATTCATCTAATACCTCTTGGATCCCTCCCCCTGAGCTACCAATGAGCCAAGAACCAGGCAAGTGTACAGGAAATATAAGTGTATGTATTTAATCTATAAATAATAGAAATCACACTCAACTACACACGCCACCTTCTTTGTGGATCGCAATTAACTTGTTACACAAGTGAGTCACACCCATGGGTTAGGAAAAACACAAATTACAATACTTTTCTTTCTACAAATTTCAAATCAAATCATCATCAACACTGGTTCATGCCTAAAATCACTTTACATTTGCAATGCTGTACAATTTCGATTTTGTGCAAATGCATATTGCAATTATTATTTCACCCACCCTTTTAGTTTAAAATAAACACAGAGTGATTTAGCATTTTGATTTTCATCAGCCCCTCGCTGCTTTGCTCTGGATTGGGGAAGTGTGACAGAAACATTAGGATGATTGAAGAATTTTTGATTTCAGGCCACCCTCCACTGAAAGGCCTGTGTTTGGGAAAGTTGGCCAAACAGATTGGACCGATTTAAGAACAAAGATACCTCTCTTCCTTGAAGAAGTCAGGATCAACAGGAAAAAAGGATGACCAACTTAAATTATAGGCTATAGCTTTTCACCACACACTGGGAAGGGAGCTTGTACATTTCAAATTTTAACATAAATCACCCTGTAGTGTTCCACCAAATGGGGAATTGATAAATTCATATTTTTAGTTAGGTAGGTTAAGGATCTTAACAGTTTTGCCCCCCTACCCACTATAAAGGGAAAGGATTCAAGACAAGCAGACGCCCCCACATTTTGGTTTTCCAGGGCTTAGTTTTACTTACTTATAAAGCCTCAGCTTAAAGTTCAGGAAAGCCATCTGTACTTCAGGACACTCTGGAAAGATATGGCAGGGGTCTGGTCACTCCACTCTCAAGGATGGCCTCCCGTTCTCCACCATAGGATCCAGTCAGCTCTTTTAGGACTTCCTATAAATAAACAGCCTTACCCAGATGCACTGTCAGCAATTTCCTCTGGTGTCTCCTTGCAGCTGCCAGATGATAAGTTTCGGTAGTCCTCTTGACAGTAAATTTGAAGAGCTCTCTATTCCTCCTAGTGCATTCCTTCTTATATAGTAGCGTTGGCACCATCAAGTTTACAATCTTTGGGTAGTTCCCTGCAAGAGGTTTTGCAAATAGGATTGGACAGTTACCCTTCTCTCACCTCCCAAATCCAGCCTCCCTCTAAGGATTGGTTTAGGGGTTTGGAGCAGACATATGGTAATTCCCATTTGCAATCCCCATTTGTTCTCATGTCAAATTTTGGCAAAAATCTAGTTTTGTGACCAAACTTTATAATTTTACTCACAACTGCCATAATATATATACATTACATACATTATAATAAGAATCCCTTGTACACATATTTCATGAAAAGTACACACACATGTGATGTCATCAGTGATGTCATCAATGACATTTGTGATGTCATCTTTGATGTCCTGGGTGTTAGTCTTAGCAGTGCACGGTGGTGTCGCGAGTTATGGTTGCTTAGCTTATCATAACTGGCAAATTTCAAGATTTTTTCGGTTTTACTTGGAACCATAACGTCCCTTTGACAAAGTTTTTTCACTGAATTTCATAGGTTTTTAGTAGCGCAACTTAACCAAAACGTCCCTTTAACAACGTTTTTTCACTGAATTTCATAGGTTTTTAGTAGCGCAACTTAACCATAACGTCCCTTTAACAAAGTTTTTTCATTGAATTTCATAGGTTTTTATTAGTGCAACTTAACCATAACGTCCCTGTAACACAATTTATTTTTACTGCATTTCATAGGTTTTTATTAGTGCAACGTCACCATAACATCCTTTTCAATAGATGAAGACCACTAGCATCTTAGGTCCTCAAAGTGGGAACCCCAGGTGGTAAAAAAAAGATTTTTCTTCCCAAACCGGGACGGCTGCGGCGTCCCGGTGCAGGAAGGAAAATCTTTTACCAAGATGGCCACCATGGAAAGGGAAGGCAGGGTGTATAAAGAGAACACAACAGGGCATGAGCAGGCGGTGGGCGGGAGGGGATAGACACACACAGGGCATGAGCGGGGGGTGGGCGGGAGGGGATAGACACACACGGGGCATGAGCGGGGGAGGGCGGGAGAGGATAGACACATGGGGCATGAGCGAGGGGGTGGGCGGGAGGGATAGAGACACACAGGGCATGAGCGGGGGGTGGGGCGGGAGGGATAGAGACACAGGGGGCATGAGCGGGGGACAGATAGAGACATACGGGGCATGACCGGGGGGTGGGCGGGAGGGATAGAGACACACGGGGCATGAGCGGGGGGTGGGCGGGAGGGGATAGAGACACACAGGGCATGAGCAGGGGGTGGGGGAGAGGGATAGAGACACATGGGGCATGAGCGGGGGGTGGGTGGGAGGGATAGAGACACACAGGGCATGAGCGGGGGGTGGGTGGGAGGGATAGAGATACACGCTTCTTAAATATCTGTGGAGGTGAATGGAGTCACACTACGAGCACAGAACCATATTTTAATGAAGAAGCCTACAAACAAAAGCAAACAAATACAATTGCCATAAATAGCAGTGATCGAGGTTATGAAAAAGTGAATAATACCATAATGGAACAAGAAGTACTCCTTACAAAAATATGCCCTGAAAACTTAGAATTACCCCTCCATTCAACTGAATCAGAACGTCTAGTGTACAAATGGCCATGCACGTCAATGTGTAACATTCCCAAACAATGTTTCAAATCTTTACGCCAATTCCTCAATAAATATGTAAAAAGCAAAGACAAAATCAAAATTAAACTACTGCAAAATATAGATACCTGTCCAGTGCGCAAGTACACAGGACTACAAGGACATTCATTGGCCTGCATTACAGGACCTACTTGTAAAACCACTTTCCATGATATCAAAAGGATATCAACACATCATTCAACTATAAGAAATCTAGTCTATAAACTGTACTATGCTAAAAGTCCTGCTTTAGCACTAGCAAAGTTAAATAACATCCTTCTACATGGTACAGCAAAAGACCTACTTGAAGAAATTCACTATATCCAGAAAAAATATTTTGGAAGTGAAACCCATTTACAGAATGAAATAGCTTTAAACCAATTAAGCAACAATTCTACACATGGCAACCTTTTGCTAAACACATACAAAAAAGAAATACTAAAATTTAAAAGTACATCTGCTGAAGTACCAAACCATGTAATGTTGCTGTAGAATTTTTTATAAAAGTAACACAAAAACTGTGGACCTATCATACAAAATAGAAGACAATGAAGATTCTAAATGGTTTGAATTAGCTCTCTACCTTGTAGCAGAAAACAAATACGAAATAACTGACCCCGTAATACTTTGCAGTTATTGCACTACAAAACTTGACAACAACCAAACTCCTTCACGTTCTATCACAAATAATTTGGAATTATACCCAGTACCAAAACCTCTACAACAACTTAATTTATATGAGAGAATCATAATTCAAACAGTACACCCATTTCAAGCAATAATACGCCTTCAACCAAAACCAGCAAAATTACCTCCCTCTGAATTGGTAAAAGGCATTCGTGGGAAAGTAGTTTATTTACCATTAAATCTAAAAGAAAATGTGCATACTCTAGGAGTGCAACGTCCAATGCAGCAATCTTTAATTATATTAGTAAATGGAGTACCTACAAAAGACAAAAAAATATGGCAACAGCTGGTAGATTTATATAAAGTTAGACAAGCCTTCCAATATCTTAAAGAGAATAATGAATATTACAAAGAAATTAATATTGAAGAAAACTTGAAAGATACAACTGAAATAATTCAAGAAACACAAGAAGCTGGTCAATTTGAGCTACTAGATCCTGCTACAATATCAAATACTTTAGACCATTATACAATTCATCCTTTGCACTGTAATGACACCATACAAGATCTACTGGAAACTTACCAAATGCGTAAAAAAAAAGGATCGCCAATCAGTATATGGGAAAAAAGTATAGAAGCACATGCTTTTCCTCTACTCTTTCCTACTGGAAAAGGAGGAAGGTATGATGATAGACCTGTTCAAATATCAGCTTCAGAATACCGCTCATTACGGATGTATTCTGAAGATCCCAGATTTAGACAAAATGTGGAATAGATATTCCACCTTCTCTTTGAAAGTGAACTAGCAACTTTACGTTACGGAGTTGCACACATATTAAAATCAGGATCACACTTTCAAAATATGACAGCTACACAATTATTAGAGAAAGTGCAACAAAAGGATGAGGTTTTACAATCAAATATTACAAATCTATTAGCAAATATGCGTGGTACTAAAGAGTACTGGTTTCGACGTCATGGAGATGTACGTTGTCTGATCAGAAACCTTGGCCCACCCACTTGGTTTGTTACATTAAGTTGTGCAGAATATGCATGGGAAGATTTACATGACTTCCTACGCATATCAAATAAAAACAAAACAAACATAGATATTCTAACACCTGGAGAACTTTGTTCTTTGGATCCTGTTAATGTTTCAAGATATTTTCACCATCGCTTCATTGCTATGCTACATTTTATTTGTAATAAAACTGTTCCTCCCCTTGGAGAAGTGCAACACTTCTTTTGGAGAAAAGAATACCAAGCCAGAGGAGCACCACATATCCACATGCTTTTATGGATTAAAGATGCTCCTAAATTTGGTCAAGACAGTGATGCCACTGTTTTACAGTTTATTGAAAAATATGTCACTTATGAAATTCCATCAGAAGCCACAAATATTGTTGTCGCAAATACAAAAACAAAGGCAAAGGTTCCCAGTCAATTGGTCTAAAAAATTTGGTTGACAGGACAATTGGTCGACACCATTTGGTCGAATGCCAAATGGTCGAATTTTTTTTTTTTTTTTACACTTTTTTTTTTTTTTTTTTGGGGGGGCCCCCCCCAACCCCCTTTTTTTCTATTTTTTTTTTTTTCGACACACGAAAACCCACAAAACACATATATATATATAAAAAAAAAAAAATTCGACCATTTGGCATTCGACCAAATGGTGTCGACCAAATGTCCTGTCGACCAGTTTGCTGTCGACCAATTGACTGGACACCAAGGCAAATACTACACCAAATGCCGATTTGGTTTCCCTAGATCAGTTACAAATACAGGTCAAGTAAACAACCTCATGTCTTCAGTTAGACATAGTGTTAAAGGTAAGTCACCTAAAAATACATATTACATAAAAAGAAAAGAAGAGGAAAAATATATCAATGATTATAATGCAATCATTGCCCACTTATGGAATGCAAACATAGATGTGCAGTACATTGCAGACAATTCTACTGCAGTTGCACAATATGTCACAGCATACTTACCTAAAGCAGAAAAGACAGAGCTCCAAGACCTCTGGAATGACCTGTCATCAGATAAAACAGTATCTCAGAAATTATACAGCTTGGGCATAAACATTCTCACCCATAGAGAATGTGGATCTTATGAAGCAGCTGATCGTTTAACTGGTACTTCATTGTATGGTAAATCTGAAAATATAGTATGGCTAAGTCTTGGTCCAGCTAAATCTAGAAAAAGAGTTCTAAAATCATATGAAGATATAGAAACAATAGCCACACATGATCCCAACAGCCAAGACATTTTAAAAAACAATTTATTGGACACATACTACCCAAACAGAAGTAATACTTTGGAAAACATGTGTCTATACCAAATAGCCCAAAACTACACATACAAAAATAATATGAAACCTGATGAAAAAAAAGGTAAATATAGAGTGACAGACTGTGAAGGCAGCTTAGTTAAACTCACTAAACCAAATGTAATTAATCATATCAAATTGTCATTGAAGACTCCTCAACATAAAGAAGTATATTACATGTCCCTGCTACAACTCTTCAAACCATGGAGAAAAGAAGAACAATTACTAGATAACTATGACTCATATGAGGATGCTTTCAAAGCAAATGAAAGCACTATAACTGATGTAAACTTTACACAGTACAAAACAATCTTGCACAAGGAACAGCAACATGAAGAAGAACTCCAAGCCCAACTAGATAATGATACTCCTGACAGCAGTCAACCTTCTGTAACAGGAAGCCAAGAACCACTGGGAGAACCACTAATAACAAATGAGGCAGAATTAGCTGTGATAGAAGTAGAAAACACCATGTGTCACTATGAAGATAAGGAAGACTTAACTATACTACAATCAAAACTAAACAATGAGCAAAGTAGCATTTTTCAAGAAGTAACAAAACAAATTGCACATGGTGTAAAACATGAAAATAATGATTGTTCCTGCCATAATTATAAACCTATACTACTGTACGTCAGTGGTGAAGCTGGTTCCGTTAAAACATTCCTAATCAAAATCATTAGTAAGTTCCTTCAACAATTGACAAACAAACTGTCAGCTGTTGTCACTGCCCCCACAGGTTTAGCTGCCTACAACATAGGTGGTGTTACATTACACCGATTACTACTATTACCAGTAGAACACCAGAACAAATTAGACTATTACAAACTTTCTGCAGAAGCTGCAATGGAATTACGCAGAGTATTGAAACAAATGAAAATGCTACTAATAGATGAAGTGAGCATGGTCTCCAACCTGATGTTAGCTTTGATTCACCTCAGATTACAAGAAGTACTCAAAACAGACTATGAAGAGCTCTTTGCAGGAAAACACATTATTGTTTTTGGAGATCTGCTTCAATTAACACCAGTAAAAGGTGAACCTATTTTTAAAACATTAGGGCACAAACTCTGCCGTAAAACTGTTGGCAGCATTGGAAATGTCAACCTTTGGCAACATTTCCAATACAGAGAATTAACAGAAAACATGCGCCAATCTGAAGATCTAACTTATGCCAACATTTTAAAAAGTTTGAGAGTTGGTATACTTTCTAAAGAAGCAGAAGCAACATTGAAAACCCGGCACATTAATGCACTTTATGGCGATAATGCATGTGCTACAGATGTTATGGAACAATTAGCCCACAAAAATGTCAATTGTATGGCCTTAATGCCAACTCTTGCAAGCTGTCTCAAATTCAATGAAATAATGTTAAGTAAAGAAATGCAACCAATAATGGAAATTAGCGCCACAGACAAACTAGATGTACATGGTATGACACTACCCATGTGGGAGCAAGCCACAACAAGACTAAATAATTTAGAAAAATCAACCTCAAACACAGCAGGCTTAGAAAAGATGTTAAAATTATCCTTATAATGCAGAGTAATGCTTAAACGTAACCTTGACGTGGACCAAGGACTAGTTAATGGAGCACTGGGTACAGTTGTTGGCTTTCAAACATACCCACGTGACAACAAAATTCAGTTTGTCAATATACTCTTTGACAAACTTTCAGAAGTAAAACGGATAGGACGCTCAACAGCTAGATTCCTTCTCTTCAAAGATATGTATGTACGCAGAGAACAATTTTCTCTAACTCTTGCATACGCAGTCACGATTCATAAATCACAAGGTCTTACCCTAGACAATGATAGATATTGGTAACACAGTCTTTAAAGAAGTCATGAGCTACGTAGCACTATCACGCTTACGTACACTTGACGGTCTATTTCTAATCAACTTTGATGCAAGTAAAGTAAACGCTGATATTCCTTGCATTTTAGAATATAATAGACTTCGCTCACTATATACTCCCCATCTAAACACATATTCTGTTCCACAAAAACTAAAACGTTGTAAAAGAAAACTAAATCAAACAGAAATGCAACAGGACGTCACTACAAATCCTCCAAAGAGAGTAAAAGAAACTAATACTTCATCAAGTACCACAAACAAAAAAGAATCAATTAGAGAAAGTAAACCAGGTACTTCTTTAAAGAAGGAAGACAAACTCCAAAAAAGCAGTTAGATACAGAACTACCTGGACCATTTAAATTCTCAAATATAGTTGGTGTAAGTTGCTATGCAAATGTAGCAAAGAATATTCTATTTCAATTACCACCAATTGTTGACAACATTTACTTACACAGTACAGACCCTTTGTGTTTGCTAATGTTAGTACTTCACAGAAATGCAGCAAACAATCCTGACAACACATATACTGTTTTTGGAGTAAGACGACAATTGGACTACTGTGCTGGAATGGTGAAATTCACTATAAACTCACAGGAAGATCCACAAGAATTTCTAATGTACTTACTATTAGTACTGGAAAACAAAAACATACCTATAAATGAAATCTTCCAGATTTCATACATGTGGAAACATACATGCACTCTCTGCAACAATGTGACACAAGAAGAAATCCCCAATGAACGCTTCATATATATATCAATACCTAATTGTGAATCCGTTCCATTTCAGCAACTTGTACAAAATGCAAACCATGGTAGATTATGCTCTACCTGCAATTCAGATAATCGCTCCACGTTAGTAATACAAACACATAGTAAATACGTAATACTAATGCTTCTACGTTACAATGCAGATGGTACCAAAAACAACTGCAAGCTGACTGGATTCACACAGTCAAATATCACTTGGTAAGAAAACCTTCACAACAATAAGTATAATCTACCACGCAGGAGCCACAACCAATTCAGGGCACTACACGGCATATATAAAAAAGAAATGTGGATGGTTTGAATGTAATGATAGTACCATTACTCTAAAGCAGAGATTAACAGCAAATTTTACAAACGCTTATTTGATGTTCTTAAAACCAAAATTTGATAAATAAACTGTATTTAAACCTTTAAGTAAATTTGTGTTAAAAAAATATAAACTGTTAGAATTCTCCAAAAGCTATCTAACTGCTCAAAGATTCTACAACTAATCAGATAAATGAATACCACTAAATTAGACCAAAAAATCCACAGTTACAATACGCCAATTGGTATCTAACTGTCCCAAAATTATAAATTTGTCTTAAAATAATATAAACTGTTAGAATACTCCAAAAGCTATCTAACAGCTCAAAGATTCTACAACAACTAATCAGATAAATGAATACCACTAAATTAGGCCAAAAAATACACAGTTAGAATACGCCAATTGGTATCTAACTGTCCCAAAATTTAACAATATCCAAATAGTTCAATCAAAACCACTAAAATATATTAAAAAAATAGACAGTTAGAATACGCCAATTGGTATCTAACTGCTCCAAAATTTTATAATATCAAAACAAATTAAGAATCTGTTACTGCTCCAAAAAAAATACAACAAAGCAAAGTATAAAGCATTAGCCAGAAACAAAAAGTGAACACTGAAAACAAACAAACAAATAAACTGTAGCATAACAGAAAAAGGTTTTTTTTTAATCCAACATGGATTTTTTTTTCTCCCACAGACCCAATGATTTTAGCAACAAATACAGAAACTGAGCAAATTGCACAGTACTCTGATTTGTACTCTACTAAATATGAGGGTCGAAAAAAAAATAAAAGTATATTGCTTATACAATGTAATAAGTCATTACAAAATACTAATACTAACATGCTATTTTCTTTTATCACAGAAATGAAGAAGAAAAACATGGACTCCCATTACTAAACCAAACAGTAAGTATACAATAATAAGGACAACCATAGCAGCATATCACATCCATAGTATCTAATACCTTTGTTCCTTATGCATTTGTTTTTCACCCAAAGTTATAAACAAATATGAATGTGATATGCTGCGGTGGTTGTTGCCAGGGCATAGAGTCTTGGGTGCATGGCCAAATGGCCATGCACCCAAGACTCTATACCCTGGCAACTACCACCGCAGCATATCACATCCATAGAGTCAAACATTTCAACTATAATCTATGGGAAACTTTTAATGTCCGCGAACAATGTGAGTGTTCTTAGAACACTTTGAACTTTCCAGCGAACAATACGAACACCGTTTTCAGGACACCCCCTACGAACATTTCAGAACAACGCGATAGTTCTTAGAACACTTTCAACTTAACAATGAACAATACGGACAGCGTCCTAAGGACACCCCCTACGAACATTCCAGGACACCGGGAGTGTTCTCAAAAACGTCTTCAGAACACCCCCATTTTGTTTATTTGCGAACATTTCAGGACACCGCGGGTGTTCTTAGAACACATTCAACTTGACAGAGAACAATACGGACAGTGTCCTCAGGACACCCCCTACAAACACTCCCCAGACACCGCAAGTGTTCTTAGACGCGTCTTCAGAACACCACCATCTTGTTTATTTGCGAACATTCCAGGACACCGCGAGTGTTCTTAGGACACATTCAACTTGACAGAGAACAATACGGACAGCGTCCTCAGGGCACCCCCTACGAACATTCCAGGACACCGGGAGTGTTCTTAGAAGCTTCTTCAGAACACCACCATCTTGTTTATTTGTGAACATTTCAGGACACCGCGAGTGTTCTTAGGACACATTCAACTTGACAGAGAACAATACAGACAGCGTCCTCAGGACACCCCCTACGAACACTCCCCAGACACCGCGAGTGTTCTTAGAAGCGTCTTCAGAACACCACCATCTTGTTTATTTGCGAACATTTCAGGACACCGCGAGTGTTCTTAGGACACATTCAACTTGACAGAGAACAATACGGACAGCGTCCTCAGGACACCCCCTACGAACACTCCCCAGACACCGTGAGTGTTCTTAGAAGCGTCTTCAGAACACCCCCATTTTGTTTATTTGCGAACATTTCAGGACACCGCGAGTGTTCTTAGGACACATTCAACTTGACAGAGAACAATATGGACAGCGTCCTCAGGACACCCCCTACGAACACTCCCCAGACACCGCGAGTGTTCTTAGAAGCATCTTCAGAACACCCCCATTTTGTTTACTTGCGAACATTTCAGGACACCGCGGGTGTTCTTAGAACACATTCAACTTGACAGAGAACAATACGGACAGCGTCCTCAGGACACCCCCTACGAACATTCCAGGACACCGGGAGTGTTCTTAGAAGCGTCTTCAGAACACCACCATCTTGTTTATTTGCGAACATTTCAGGACTCCGCGAGTGTTCTTAGGACACATTCAACTTGACAGAGAACAATACGGACAGCGTCCTCAGGACACCCCCTACGAACACTCCACGGACACCGCGAGTGTTCTTAGAAGCGTCTTCAGAACACCTCCATTTTGTTTATTTGCGAACATTTCAGGACACCGCGGGTGTTCTTAGAACACATTCAACTTGACAGAGAACAATACGGACAGCGTCCTCAGGACACCCCCTACGAACATTTCAGGACACCGGGAGTGTTCTCAAAAACGTCTTCAGAGCACCCCCATTTTGTTTATTTGCGAACATTTCAGGACACCGCGGGTGTTCTTAGAACACATTCAACTTGACAGAGAACAATACGGACAGCGTCCTCAGGACACCCCCTACGAACATTTCAGGACACCGGGAGTGTTCTCAAAAACGTCTTCAGAACACCCCCATTTTGTTTATTTGCAAACATTTCAGGACACCGCGGGTGTTCTTAGAACACATTCAACTTGACAGAGAACAATATGGACAGCGTCCTCAGGACACCCCCTACGAACACTCCCCGGACACCGGGAGTGTTCTTAGAACAGTTTCACTTTGCTTGCGAACAAAAAGGACACATATTGAGTCCTTAGAACACCCCCCAGTCAGTTTATTTAGAACATTTCAGAACACCTGTGATGTCTGCAAACAAATTGAACACAAAAAGAACGTCTAACACATAAAAAACACAACTTTCATCCTATCTCATACACTCCCACCCTCCCCAAACACTCCTACACACCAACACACTTTACAAAATACACATTTTGAACAAAGTTTCACCGCGCTGTCCGGGCACGTCCGCGAATCCAAGATGGCGGGCGCTACCGAAAAATCTGACGCGCTTCACGCTCCACGCCGTCCAATCAGCGAACATTTTGCATGTCCGCGAACATCACGCAAGACGATTGGCCAATCAGGACACTGTCCGCGGAGCGAACAGGGAAGTGTGTCCGCGAACCAAACACAGATATCACTAATTTTTGTTTACCTACTTTTTGGTCATTTTAAAAAAAACTACTGGACGGATTTTCACCACATTTGCAAAAGCACGCTTTCGGGACCAAGCCGCTGCTCCTGGTCCAAATTTGGTGGAAATCCATCCAGCGGTTTGGGCTGTAGGCGCGAGCAAATTTTTTTTCCCATTCAGTCTATGGGAAAAAAAAAAGTTTTGGGACCCCCCTATAACTTTTCCCCCCCTGGACGAATCCTCACCAACCTTTGCAAAAAAATTCAGAGTGACCCAAATACTTTTTTTGCAAAGTTTGGTGAGGATCCGTCCAGGGAGAGCGAAGTTATAAGCCACCCAAAAAGTGCTCTTCCTATGGAAACAGCAACTTAACCATAACTATATGGCCACTAACGTGGCCATGTAATATATATATATATATATATATATATATATATATATATATATATATATATATATATATATATATATATATATATATATAGTGATTCAGCTGATTATGGGGAATTAAATAAGAATACGACCAGGATCGCACCATTTTGCACGGCCGTGTGGCAATTTACTACCGTTTTCACAGAATGTACAATCATTAGAAAAATGCCATTCATTCCCCATATTCCTAATTTTACAATACACCTATTCACCAACTCTCAGATTTGGAACATTTTCCAATCAGCCCAAATCCCATTTTAGATCGCCATTATAGTTCCCTGAGTCACAAGTGATTGAATTTTATATTGCCTGGAAATTGCATAAAATATGACACATACAATTAAAAAAATCCAATTCATGGTTGCTGGATAAAGGGCCTAAATTATAATAGTCCTTTTAAATTAATTGTACATCTGCATGTTCATAAATGGCAATTCTGCTTCATCCAGCCATTTGGCCAGAGTTTTTATGACTCTCTTTGAAGTTGGTTGCTTGCTTTTGGAAGTTGGAGTTTCAGCCTCCCTTAATTGAATTGTCTTCACAGCTCCCCCATCTACACACCTCACGTCTACATTCTGGTCATACTCCAGACAAAGGGAAATTGTCCTGCAGAGACAAGTCTAAAGGACAATTGGTTTCCACACCTTCCAGGGGCCACATATAATTGCAGTTGTAAAATAGCTGGAGGATGTAAAAACCAGCCTTCCAGTGGGACAGTTATTTGTGACATGTGTCCCACAGCCAGCAAAAGGGTTTGTCTCTGGCCTACAGAAACTTTTTCATGAAAACAAGTGGCTTTTCTTTTCAAATGTCTGCTGGTATTTTGCATGCGTAACATAATATACATTACTTTTTTTCAACATGCACCATGTCTTTTTCCCTGACATTTTTATGTTGGCTGGGGTACATTTTTCACATTTAAATTGCAAACCCACATGCAAAGCCGTTTTTGTGTCAGTGTTTACAAATCCTGTTTTTTATGTCAAAGGGAACTTTGAATTCCCCTTCCTTTGTGAATTAAAATGCTGCTTTTCCTTGGGCAATGACAGGTAGGCCTTTTTCACAATGCCCTTTAGTTTTCATTTACAGCCACATATGCAAAGCCGGTTTTCGTGTCAGTGTTGAAGAATCCTACTTTTCATGTAAAAGAGACCTTCAGTTTGGGGCCTGTGAATGCACCCCACAACACACTTTAATATTACTGCAAACTGTTGGTAGGTGTTGAGTAGATGCATGAATCAATAATGTTAAGCAAATGGATTAAGCAGGTGAAATATGCAATCAATGTCTCTAATTATGCTCCCCATATTTTGAAATGAAAGGGGTTCTCGATTACAGAAACCATGCTGATACTCTAGAATAGACTAGGTCGAGCTGAGAACTCCTGGGCTGAGTAACTTACTTCTGTTACTTGGCCTGTGGGGGTCAAGGACCTGTTTTGGGTATTTTCAAGTTCTGAATGTGGTTCTTTATTTCCCTTCCTCGAGTATGCTCTTGCTGAAAATAGGCTAGCCCTGGCATATGGTGACCAGACCAGGCATACAAAGGCATCATCCGGGCTTTTGAAGGCTGCATATTGCACAGGATGGTATATCATGATATGTGGTGACCACACCAGGCATATGAAGGCATCATCCAGGCTTTTTTTGGCTGTGCATGGCACAGGATGGTATATCATGGCATATGGTGACCACACCAGGCATATGAAGACATCATCCAGGCTTTTGAAGGCTGCACATGGCACAGGATGGTATCTCATTGCATATGGTGACCACACCAAGCATATTAAAGCATTATCCGGGCTTTTGAAGGCTGTACATGGCACAGGATGGTATATCATGGCATGTTAGCAGCATTGGAGGCTGCACCAGAGCTATGCCAGTCGAAAACAACTGCCTTTACCAATTCTTCGTGGTTTTCTGAGATGCCGTTCATCCTAAGAATGTCTTCAAGTGGCCAACATGGAGATTTACACTGTTCACTGGTGTGAATAGAGTCTCTTTAACTGCATCTAAAGTGAGAATAATGTAGGCATTGAGGGTTTGGGCTCAGTTAGATCATTTTGTGGTTGATCACTTTTTGTCCTGTGTTCCAATTCACAACAAGTAATAGTATTATTATTGTTATTATTATTATTATTATTATTATTATTATTATTATTATTAACAGTAATGTGTAAACTGGAAAGGGAGCCAGATTACTGGTTATTTTCCAGATTCACAGGAAGGCAGGACCATGGAGAACTGACAGGTTTGAAGGCTCGGGCAGAGCCATTCACATTTTAGTGAAATCAGTGACAGGTCAATGAGGCTGGGGAATAATCAGTGCCATTTCAGGTGATGTGAGCCTCTGCATGGCTTGACTCTCCAGGGTGAGAGTCAGTCATATGCTCAACTCACTCAGAGGCCAGGGTGTTTGGGGACTCATTGTCACATGTCAAGTAATCCTGCAGATAACAGATGGGCTGGAGCAGAGTCAGTGTGTCTCAAATCAGGGGAGTTTGGGGGCAGGGGCCATTTATACGGCTGATAGTTCATGGGCAAAGTCAGTCACTTGTCAGGCTGGTAGTCCAGGGTTGGATATTCATCAAGTCACTGAGAGGCCACGATGGTTGGAGACTAGTCAGTCATATGGGAAGTAATCCTATAAAAAGCAGCAGGGCTGGGGCGGAGTCAGGACAAAGTCAGGGACATGTCAGTGGACTGTGAAAGGCTGGTATTGGGAGGTGAGAGTCATTTACATGTTCAGCAAGTCTAACAGAGGCAAAGATGGCTGTTAGAGTCCATTACGAGTCCGTCGAGACCTAATTAGCCGGTCACATGTAAGTTGAAAGGTGGCCATACTAACTCTGCATGTTTGACTCCCTAGATTACCTGCAGAAGGTGCTGAAGAATCACACTGCTAACGGCTGCGACGGGGGGCAGCTGGGGATCACGTGCCCCCACAAGACCTCCATCAGCGTCCTGTCAGCATTCTATGGCCGGCGGGTACCCAGCCAGAACCTGTGCCCCGGTCCAGCCAGCAACACCAGCGAGGACACTTTCTGCTCCTCACCTGTGGCCGTTCAGGTACAAAACACACCTTGATAACAGCCCTAGACACTGCTCCTCTCCAGTGGGCATATTTCATGTCATTGGGGTTAATGATCATGTGAGGTTGCTAGCAGGTCCAACCTTGGTGTGATTTAACTTTCTGTGATGTCATTGCATATGCTAATTATGCCTCGTTTCTGAGCTCCATATGAGGTACAAGGGTGACTGCCAGCAGGACTGGCACAGTGCGGCGGACAGTTAGGGCACAGGATCAGACTTACAATGCATATCACAATATATGTATTTCCTATAATGAATTTGCAGGTGGGTGTTGGGAAACGTGTATTCACTCAAAGGAGCTTTGCATTCAATGTCAGAGAGAGGGCCCTACCAGGAGGCCCCACAGGACAGGGGTGCACAACCCAATGGGTCTAGCAAGCCTTTGATGGCGGGATGGATAGACTGGAAGATTCCCAATGGGTCTAATAAGCCTTCCATGGTGGGATGGATAGACTGGAAGATTCCCAATGGGTCTAACAAGCCTTCCATGGTGGGATGGATAGAATGGAAGATTTCCAATGGGTCTAGCAAGACTTCGATGGCGGGATGGATAAACTGGAAGATTCCCAATGGGTCTAACAAGCCTTCCATGGTGGGATGGATAGACTGGAAGATTCCCAATGGGTCTAACAAGACTTCCATGGTGGGATGGATAGAATGGAAGATTTCCAATGGGTCTAGCAAGCCTTCCATGGCGGGATGGATAGACTGGAAGATTCCCAAATGGGTCTAACAAGCCTTCCATGGTGGGATGGAGAGACTGGAAGATTCCCAATGGGTCTAACAAGCCTTCCATGGTGGGATGGATAGACTGGAAGATTTCCAATGGGTCTAACAAGCCTTCCATGGTGGGATGGATGGACTGAAAGATTCCCAATGGGTCTAACAAGCCTTCCATGGAGGGATGGATAGACTGGAAGAGTTCCAATGGGTCTAACAAGACTTCCATGGACGGATGGCAAGACTGGAAGATTTCCAATGAGTCTAATAAGCCTTCCATGGTGGGATGGATAGACTGGAAGATTTCCAATGGGTCTAACAAGCCTTCCATGGTGGGATGGCAAGACTGGAAGATTTACAATGGATCTAACAAGCCTTCCATGGTGGGATGGATAGACTGGTATATTTCCAATGGGTCTAACAAGGCTTCAATGGTGGGATGGATAGACTGGAAGATATCCAATGGGTCTAACAAGCCTTCCATGGTGGGATGGCAAGACTGGAAGATTTACAATGGATCTAACAAGCCTTCCATGGTGGGATGGATAGACTGGTATATTTCCAATGGTCTAACAAGCCTTCCATGGTGTGATGGATAGAGTGGAAGATTCCCAATGGGTCTAACAAGACTTCCATGGCGGGATGATAGACTGGAAGAAATCCAATGGGTCTAATAAGCCTTCCATGGCGGGATGGATAGACAGGAAAAATTTCCAATGGGTCTCACAAGCCTTCCATGGTGGGATGGATAGACTGGAAGATTTCCAATGGGTCTAACAAGACTTCCATGGACGGATGGCAAGACTGGAAGATTTCCAATGGGTTGGATGGATGGACTGGAAGATTTCCAATGGGTCTAACAAGACTTCCATGGTGGGATGGATAGACTGGAAGATTTCCAATGGGTCTAATAAGCCTTCCATGGTGGGATGGATAGACTGGAAGATTTCTAATGGGTCTAACAAGCCTTCCATGGTGGGATGGATAGACTGGAAGATTTCTAATGGGTCTAACAAGCCGTCCATGGTGGGATGGTTAGACTGGAAGATTTCCAATGGGTTTAACAAGCCTTCCATGGCGGGTTGGATAGACTGGAAGATTTCCAATGGGTCTAACAAGCCTTCCATGGTGGGATGGATAGACTGGAAGATTTCTAATGGGTCTAACAAGCCTTCCATGGTGGGATGGAGAGACTGGAAGATTTCCAATGGGTCTAACAAGCCTTCCATGGCGGGATGGATAGACTGGAAGATTTCCAATGGGTCTAATAAGCCTTCCATGGTTGGATGGATGGACTGGATGATTTCCAATGGGTCTAACAAGCCTTCCATGGTGGGATGGATGGACTGGATGATTTCCAATGGGTCTATCAAGCCTTCTATGGTGGGATGGATAGACTGGGCGATTTACACACATATTAAGAAAAAGAACCATTGGGATATGTACTTTGCAAAGTCCTATTGACTGGTCTATCAGCAACATGTGAAATTGCAGAGGAGGATGTCTTCAGGGCCCGTTCCTAGGGTTGCACTTCTTTGTGACCACCTTGTGCATAAAAGGCGCCCAACCGAGTGCTCCTCTGCTCGGACACACCCATCTCCTTGTGCCCCTACAGATGCAGTGCACCAGAGGAGGTATGACTGGTTGCCTGAGGGGGGGGTGGACGCAACAGCATACACTACCATGCCCGCATATCCAAAAACCCTAGAGAGGAGGAGGAAAAGTTACTAAGCCAAGAAACAAGCTCCCTCTTATTATACAAACACCCTAGTGTGTGATCACACTCCAGTTCTGGGTAACAGCTGGATGCGTGATTTCGAGGCCTCCAAACCTTGACCACAGAAGTGAGAGATATAGCGTACGAAATACCAGAGGACCCTTACCCACTTACCCGGATCTAAAGCAGAAACTGAATGATAATTTCCTAATTCACAAAAAATGTAGTCTACGAATGCCACATGTTCCACACTATCACTCAACTATCACTCAACGAAAATGGGCAAAGATGGGCTGCTCCATAACCCGACTTTGCACACGTGTGAAGCATTGAGATGTCAACATATGCTGCAATGAGGAAGCTATCAAGTCACAAATAATTGCAGGGAATGAATCACTCAAGAAAAATCTTCTACTAAAACCATATACATTACCTGAAATTCTCACAATGGCCCAGGCTAACATGAACATTTATAGGCAAGTCACTTCAATGGAGAGACCTAATATTGCGCCACACCTGCTGACGATTGTACATCAAATAGTCTCAAAGCAAATGCCAGAGAAATGCATCAAATTACTTTGTTACAGATGTGGCTATGATTTCCCACATGAAGGGGTCTGCGCTGCTCTTGGACGGGAGTGTTCTGCATGCGGAAGGGAAAACCACTTCCGTTCAGTCTTTCAAACACCAAGAACCAACTCTACTTATGCTCCAGACAGCAACGTTTTCAGTAACAATGCCCCTAAGCACAAGCTGAAGAGGGTCAGAAGATCGACAGAAATCGGGAGATACCCTCATCCAGAGAAACAAACACAAAGCAGACGCTCGATATCTCCTAATCGATGACACAAACCAGAAAGGAGAATACATCATCTGAGAACTACCACCCTGTCAGCATTAAGACAGGAGAGGAGAGAACTGTGAACCCAACGGCAATAGAACATAGCCCCATCCTACGACTGAATATAAACAAACACACACACCAGTTACTAAATGACACCGGTGCTGCCATAGACATCATGTTTGAAGAAGAATTAAAGAAATTACCTAGAGCCCTAAAATTAAGAGCCCAGGTAGGCCTGTATGCGTATGGCTCTGAAGAACTGGTGCATTGTAAATGTACGTACACAGCCAAGTGTTCATACAAAGAACAATCTGATAAAATACTAATACATTAATATTGGGGTTCAAATCAGCGACCCAACGGGTCTTATACACGTGTTATACACGTGCTATACTAACTAATGGCGAATAAGTATATACCTATGTCTGGCAAAATAATAAAACATGTTCCCATCACTATTCAGAGGAATTAGAAAATTGAAAGGACGTCAAGTCAAGCTACACATTGATCCGAACATAACACCAGTGGCACAGCATTACAAGGGTATTCTTTTTAATAGCCAAGAGCAAGTAGAAAAATACCTACACTCCCTCTTCAAGACAGACATCCCAGAACCTGCAAAAGGCCCCACTCCATGGGTGTCACCCACAGTGACTGCATGAATGCCCTCTGTATGATTGGCTGCTGAGAGTGACCCAGCAGTGTGATGAGAGACAGAATAGTATATTTAGGGACCTCTCACCACTGGAAATTGTTCAGAAGCGTTCAGAAGCGTTCAAAAGCTGTGTCTACACTTTAAGAGTAACTGGAACTGCAGATCCTCGATGCCCCGCTGGAAGAAGAAGACTCAAGAAAGATAAAAAAAATCACAAAAGCCTGTGTGATGCTGGAAATGCATCGGAGGGACAGAGCCTCTGTATCCTCGTCCTTTACTGCCTTTTTATCGTGTGTTCTGTCATATTTTCTGTGCAGGAGTTCATGTGGGACTCCTGGCGGTGCAGCTCTCTCTCTTTTGGTTTGGTGAACAGACCCGTGGGATACCCTTACGGCACCCATGGGTGGTGGTACAACCCTGTGCCCCTAGTGTATGTTTTTGGGCACCTGGTGGCAGCCCCATGCTGAATTTGACAGGTGCTCTGGGTGTCCTCCATTTTGGGATACCCAGGCCCTGCCATTGGAATCAGTTGATTCCTGATAGGAAACAAGATGGCCCCTGTGGCCTCTTGCTTTCTATTGCCTGTTACCTTGTTTTCCCAAAATCCTGGGAAGCCCTGACTCTGTCCCTTCCCCCTGATTGGCTGTTGGGTGGAAGTGCCATATATGGTGTTGTTGTGAAGGCCAGGCCAGACTAGCTGGAGCCTTCCCAGTGACTGTATGTTGTGGGTACCTCCTGTGGGTGGGACCTGGGTGAATGGAGTGTGTGACCAATATGCACTTCTTGTTGTGGTTGTCTGGTTTCTGGCATGAGAGACAAAGACTGAGACAGCCCTGCCCGAAACTGGCCTGAATGCAGTGTGTAGTGTTGAATGGCTGGGTACTTGTCCCAATCCACATTCCTTGTTGCGAGTGTCTGAGAGGGAGGAGGATGGCCTGAATGCACTGTGTGCCTGATTGGCTGACCGACTGCATGAATGCCCTCTGTATGATTGGCTGCTGAGAGTGACCCAGCAGTGTGATGAGAGACAGAATAGTATATTTAGGGACCTCTCACCACTGGAAATTGTTCAGAAGCGTTCAGAAGCGTTCAGAAGCTGTGTCTACACTTTAAGAGTAACTGGAACTGCAGATCCTCGATGCCCCGCTGGAAGAAGAAGACTTGCTGTTGCATTTGCTTTGACCGATCTGAAAGCTGCCGAATCCGTCGAAGACTGATCCGAGAGAGGACCTGGTAAGGCGCCCTCTTCCCGTGCTCCGAGGGACCATCGAGCACCGCTAAACCTTCGCCGAAGCTCCGTGGATGCCAGACCCTCGAAAGGCTGTCGACCAGAGACAGGGACCGCCGAGGAGACCGAAGTGAAGCACCCGGACTTCGCCGCCGTCGAAGTCCATTGCCGTCGACCAGGATTCGCAGGTTTGTGTAACCTCTGGAGGCCCGTCGAAGTTGTGTTGCCCAGCCGTTGGGACCACTTGACGTTGTGCCGCCGATGACCAGAGCCGCCCCCTCCTTTGCCTAAGAACATTTGAATCGAAGCACTCCCTTGTCCGCACCGTCGACCACTTTATCCCGGCAGAGAAAGTCGAGGATGACCAACGCGCCGAGGAGAATCCGCTGGTGGGTTTCCCGCCACCTCACGACCACAAAGACTTCGATGACTCGACTCCCTTGCTGGGCCACAGTTCTTTACAATCTTTGTGGTCCAGAACTATCGTCACCGAGGTGCCCCGCATGCCTCTTCCTTGCAGGATGCCAACGCTCCGTCGTCGACAAGCACCGCTCGGATTGAAGCTGCCGCCTCATCGACGCCGTTCTACCCTGTTCACCGTCGGACGTTCGATGACCCGTGACTCCTGCTTTAAAGGGAGGGCATTCAAGAACGGTCGTCGATTCCCCAACGCCGAACGCCCAGTTCGCCTTCCTCAACGCCTCTCGACGATCCGTGATTCCTGCTTTAAAGGGGGTCACTCAAGAAGGATCTGTCGACGCCTCTTCGAAGAACTCAACTCCACCAGGTACATGGGGGGGATAAAAACATTATAGGAGGGAATGAGACTATTGAACAATATACGGACTGGGCTTGTGCTATATATCTTATTTTACAGGTTCTCCAGGTGGGGGGATCTCCACACAGAACTGTGCCTAGTGGTAGGGGCCAGTATTCTGCCTATTGTAAGAACCATTTTCTATTGTTGGTGTCCTTGTTATTGATCTGTGTGACATTTTAACCGTACAGTTGATGCACTTTAATGAGATTTGATAACATTGGTGGTACCACTTTTGAATTCTATATATTTATCATTGTTGATTTCCGAGTACAAAGTGCATTATTGTGATCGTGTACATAGCTTTGAATATTAATTATATAAAGACTGTGTTTTCAGTAATACAGTGTGCAGACATTCCTTTGTGGGGGTTCGGGGACTACACTGTACTTAAGAACCAGCCTGCATCACCTCCTGAGAAGCTAGGCCTTGATTGCTTGACTATGTTACCAATAATAGAGAATCTTGGCTGGGGTCCTCTGTGCCTCTCCTCTACCATATAGAGAGCGGAAGTACAGACAGCCCCCTCCAGTCTTTACAGCCTGTGTATAGACATGAGAATACTGAACCATGCAGTCACCAGAGAGAGAGAAAACAAGATGCACCTCCTAAACAAAGCCTCAGTATTTTCAAGACTAGACTTTAATAGAGGTTACCATCAAGTGGAAATCAGTGAAGATTCCAGCTACATTACTACACGCATTACACACATAGGCTTATTTCGATAAAAGCAGCTTAATTCTGGAATAGTATCGAGATATTCTAAGAGGAAATACATAAGGTAATCCACCATACACCAAATTTTCTAAATTATAGCGGCAATATGCTTGTCTTTGCATGTCACAAGACAAACAATGCCATGCACTTCCACATCTGCAAGGCTCTTGAAAATGGAAACCTCACCCTCTATTGAGATAAATGAGATTTTAACAAATCGACTCTCAAATTCTTTGGCCATATATATTCATCGAAAGTCATTGAGCCTGATCCTGACAAAACCAAGGCTCTGATGGAAGTGCCTCAACCACTCAACATCGCCCAGTTGAGGTCTTTTCTAGGCCTTGCAAGCTACTGTACACATTATCTCTATGACTTTGTGTCTGTAGTGCTCCATGACATCACCGTCCGAAAAAAGAAAAGGAATTTGTATGGTCTTGTGACCTCCAAGACGTGACACAACATGGCGTCTGCTACCTGCATGTCATATTTTGACCGAGATCTCAACATGTAAATCACAGTGGATGCCAGCCTCATGGGACTGGGGCCATCTTGGCCCGATACTCTAAGTCGACATACTGAGACAGATTGTTTTCACATGCGAGCAGGAGCCACACGGAGAAAGCTACTCATTGGTATAAAAAGAGAGCTTAGCCGTAGCGTGGGTTTGTGAGCATTTTTATTTATTTATGTTTGGGAAATCATTCAACATAATAATGGACTATGAAGCCCTGAAGACTATCCACTGGCGCACATGCCTCCATGCATAGTGCATTGGGGTCTGCGTTTGCAAGACTACAAATTCAACATCATGCATAAGTCTGTGAATCCTGCAGATTTCTTATCACGACATCCACAGCCCTCCTAAAAAATAAAGGTGTTGGTAGCAGGCCAATACATCAATTACGTCACACATAATGTGTGTCCACTGCGATTATCAATGGACGACAATGTACAGCAGAAGACCCAACAGTGAACATAATCATCACCTGCCTCAAATTGGGACGTGGAAACACGTGAGACGGCTGGGGGAGGCGAGCACATGCCATACAAACACTACTAGTGTACAAGACAGTCATTCCTTCCACACTTCATCAACGAGTGATAACCCTGGCTCATGAGAGACATCGGGGGAAAGTATCAAGGAAATGCCTACTAAGGAAAAAGGGTATGGTTCCCCAGGATAGACCACTTACTAGAATAGACCCTGAAAGGATGCACCTTTTTTTTTTTTTAATTCTTATAACACGCCGCATGCACGTAGGCCTCAGGGCGCACAAAAATCACAGACATAGACAGGACAACAAGAGAGAGCAAGCAGGATCAGAAAGGGGTCATAAGGATTACTCCATGTTAAAAAGATAGGTTTTATGGCTTTTTTAAATAGGAGGTCATTTTTGATTTGTCGTAGCCCTGCTGGCGTGCATTCCAGAGTAGAGGGCCCTGGACGTCAAGTGTGGTGGCTCCAAATTTTGCGGTCTTAAATCTGGGGGATGCACGGACTGTGGCAGAGGATGAACGAAGATTTCTTCCATTGCTCTTGATGTTAATGCGTTCAGACAAGTAGATGGGACTGCTGAAAGAGAGGCATGTATTTGTCGTAGTGAGCATTTTATGTGGAATGCGATGTTTGAATGGTAGCCAATGAAGCTTCTTCCTGAAGATGGAGATATGGGAGCGACGAGATTTAGTGATAGTTCTGGGCCACTTGTAAGGACTGTATATTTGCGGCAGTAGTACCAGACAATAGGCTATTGCAATAGTCCAGTCTGGAGTTTATCAACGCCGTGGATAGAAGAGCACAGTTTTCGGCTGTTAGAAATGGACGGATGTAATTGATTTGCTTATTGATCAGTCCGCAGCAAGACCTGATGTAAGAGACATGCAGCTTCATGGATAATTCATCGTCTGAGACAACTCCTAGAGTTTTTACCTTCCTCTGGACTGTGATGATGTTTCCTGCAATAAGGAAGTTGGAGTAATCAGTATCTAGTTTGCTCCGGGTGTTCTTGGAGGATACTATCATTAGTTCAGTTTTATTTTTGTTTAAGGCTAGAGAGTTACAAGCCATCCAATCCTGGATGGCTTTGTAGATGTTATTGATGGCCTCAACATCATTTCTGTACTGACCACTAAGCTGTAGGACCACCTGTGTGTCATCTGCTTAGTTGGTATACTGAACACCAAGTTTGTTTAAGAGGTCCAGGAGAGGGCAAATTTACAAATTAAAAAGCAGTGGAGACAGGCAGGAGGCCTGTGGGACACCACAGGTTTGAGAGACAGGAGTGGAGTGGTGACTCCCTACACAAACCCTAACCATGCGAGGGCCCAGAAAGGAGGCGATCCAGTTAGATGCCATTGAGTAACAATTTGTGACCTCTCCGAGCCTTGTCACTAGTAAGCTGTGATCTACCAGATCAAAGGCTGCGGAGAGGTCAAGAAGCATCAGTAGTGCGGCTTGATTCTTGTCAGCAATGTTCGCCAGTGTGGACTTAAGGTCGAGCATGGCTGTTTCAGTACCATGCCGAGCCCTATATACTGACTGTCGAGTGCCGAGGATCTTGTGTTCTTCAACATGAGCTTGGAGTTGTTTGTAGGCTAGTTTGTCCATTATCTTCAGTATAAAAGGCACGTTGGTTATTGGCCTATAATTATCCTTGTTGGTGGGGTCTAAATTTTCTTTTTTCAGCAAGGGTGTTATCCAAGCTGATTTTAGCACATCTGGTACTACACCTTCGTCAAAAGATAGGTTTATCAACTTGGTGATCCAGGGTACTAGCAAGTCAGTCGATTCTTTGAAAATGTTTGTGGGATAGTCGTCACCAGGGCAGGAAGTAGTTTAAGTTGTGCTACTAAAAACCTATGAAATTCAGTAAAAAAACTTTGTTAAAGGGACGTTATGGTTAAGTTGTGCTACTAAAAACCTATGAAATTCAGTGAAAAAACTTTGTTAAAGGGACGTTATGGTTCAAAGTAAAACCGAAAAACCCCTGAAATTCGGCAGTTATGGTAACATAAGCAACCATAACTCGCGCCACCGTGCACTGCTAACACTAACACCCAGGACATGACGGCATTGATGACATCACTGATGACATCACATGTGCATTTACTTTTCATAAAAACTCTGTACAAGGGATTCTTATAATGCTGACCAAAAACTGTCAAGGATCATTGGGATAAATATCATGAGCTAATTAGTGCATTAAGCAATGCATTGATATAAATAGCATTCTATTATGAAGTTCTATCCAGTATACTAAGCTACTCATGCAGAAACATAGGCAGTGTGTGCAGCATACATGATGAAGGTGCCATATTCATAATCTTGCCATGTTGAATACTGAAATGATAACTGCTTTCTTATTAGAGTTTTGCGTACTGTGAAACATGTAATAAGTAGATAATAAAACCCACTTAATACAGAATTATTACAGACAAAACACAAAGAGACAACAACACATACAAATATGAGTATATACAGGGACAGTGAAGTAAACAAAAAGCAGAAGTAGTAGCAGAAAGAGTTCATAACCTAACTGATTGTCTTTATGCAGAGAAACTATTGCTCTGTTTCAAAGCTGCTACTTACCATATGTATGTGTATCACATGATGTGACTGCACCCAAAGGAAAGGAGAGTGAGTATAATGTATAAAAATATGAGCATATACAGGGAAGGTAGAGTAATAAAAATAAAACTATGAGAAAGTGTTGATAACCCTAATGATTATCTTCATGCACAGAAAGGATTGCTCTCTTTGAAGCCTGTGTCTTCAGCTATGTATATGTTTCATATGATGTGACTTGACCCTAAGTCTACAAATATAGTACCTTTTCAATTTTTACTTCCTGACAGTTACTGAAGAAAACTATGTGGCTTAGATATGTCAGTAAAGGGAAAAAAGGGAGTGCCAGACATGTGATGTGATCAGTGATGCCATCAATGACATTTGTGATGTCATCTTTGATGTCCTGGGTGTTAGTGTTAGCAGTGCACGGTGGCGCGAGTTATGGTTGCTTATGTTACCATAACTGCCGAGTTTCAGGGGTTTTTCGGTTTTACTTTGAACCATAACGTCCCTTTAACACAGTTTTTTCACTGAATTTCATAGGTTTTTAGTAGCGCAATGTAACCATAACGTCCCTTTAACAAAGTTTTTTTACTGAATTTCATAGGTTTTTAGTAGCACAACTTATCCATAATATCCCGGACTTCATATACATGTAACATAGAACATACTAACCCCCTCGTAGTGATTTTCATGTCCGCGGACTACCGCCATGTCCGAGGACATATCGAAAATCTGAGCGTGGTGAATGTAAATTTAAATAGTGTGCCCCATTTCCCCTTTGAAGTTGGCTCTGAAAAGAGCCGTTTTTTTTTTTACAGACTTTACAGATGCTTGACAGACACCTGTTATTTTGTATTTTTTTCTTGTTTTTTTTTCTTACTTTACTCCTAAAATCTTCACATAACCTTCTCCAAAGCAACCCTTACATTCCAAAATAGAAAGGCATTTCCCGTAAAAGATAAAGAAATGCCATCTTCTTTAAAATTAACAGCATTGCTGGCATCAATATTCTCATTATTACAAAAGAACATACCAGCTCTAAGCATGGAGGCACACATGCCTCGGTTGATGACACACCTAGCAATGTTTTGCTGAGGACAAAAAACTGAACTATTGTCCCATATTGACCTAGGTAGTAATCCAGAAAAAATTACTTTCGCATTTGGAAGGATCTTCATTACGGCTTGAACCAAGCGTTCCAAATCAGCCAACAAAGTAGGGGCACTGACGTTGCCCAAATGGAAAGCACCATAGTGCAAAACTACCACATGCGGACTGTTCATTGTGGCCATATCCTCACAAACTTGTACAATTCCCTGTACATTGCAATCAGGCACAGTGCTCCACACCACCTCCACTCCTTTCACATCAAAGTTCTTTGCAACATGCCTGCATTGAGCATACTGTTGTAAACCATACACAAACATATCTCCAAGCACCAACACCCTGACTTTCTCTACTTCTGACATCTCCACACACACAGTCTCTTTCAACACAAATCCACAACCTCGACATCTGATTGGCTGATCCGTACAGTCTTCTTTCCATGTTGGATTTCCTGGAAAAACCAGGATGTAGCATGCCCTGTCCACGAACAGCCGCGGTGTCCGCGGACGGCGTCCACTTTACTCTCTGTGCCATTCCCTCATTGCATACAGCTAAGCAATCACACAATACGAATAACTTCCTCAGAACACCACCATTTTGTGAATTTTCGAACATTTCAGGACAATTATCATTTCATTATTCAACATATTAACATTACAAATATTATACTTTCATCTTGTACTCTGCACACAATGCTATGTTTCTCCATTAGTAGCTCAGTATACTAGATAGAATCCCATAATACAATGCTATTTATATCAATGCATCGTTCAAAGCACTAATAACGGTATGATATTTATTGCAATATCCTTGACACTTTTTTCGCAACATTATAATAAAAATCCCTAGTACACAAATTCCATGAAAAGTACATACACATGTGATGTCATCAGTGATTTCATCAATGACATTTGCGATGTCATCTTTGATGTCCTGGGTGTTAGTCTTAGCAGTGCACGGTGGTGGCGCGAGTTATTTTTCATAGCTTACCATAACTTGCGATTTTCAGTGGTCTTTCGGCTGTACTTAGAACCATAACGTCCCTTAAACAAACTTTTTTTAATATCACACAAACAATATACAAACATGGCGTGCAAAAACCAACTTCTACAAATGGCTTTACACAGAATGTTGCAAAGTAAGAATGTATGCTCATTCACAGTGAAGGTCAGCTGCTTCCATTTTTTTCTCGGGCCCCGGAGAGGCTCACGAAGCGGACTATAAGGTTGTATTGTGTTTTGACCTTGACAGACAGAGATTGTGATGAAAGACTTCTCTTCAAGGAGTGTTGCTAAAACGTAAGAGAAGATAAAGATGACATTTCTGAAACGAAACCACCTTTATATATTATATCACCTTGCGAAAGATCGTTCCCACACACGGAGTCGTATTTTGGGCTGCACCACTCGTAGACAATGGAAATTGCAATTGTACTGTAAGTAACCCTTTAGATTATTTTATACCAAATATAATTACAATAGCGTAGCATTAAAGACCGCTCAAGTTGAACTTGTTCTTTGAAAGTGGCATAATGTTTTCTACCGCGCACTATCACCGCTGAATTGATCCCCTGTCGTTTAGAGGGCTCTGAAAAAGGCAGATGACACAGGGTGGGTTAATAGAAATAATTTAACCGGTCTATAGGCGGTCAAGCGCTCTACTCGCTGTGCCACTTCACTATAGCCTGTCAAGTGGCACAGCGAGTACAACGCTCGCTTTGACATCCATGCACAGCTTGCTAACGCAAGTTCGAATCCCGGCAAGGCCAAACTCAGCCTTTCATCCTTCCGTGGTCGATAAATGGGCACCACACACCGTGGTTAATAATAAGCACCGCTTAGATACCTCACGGTTCTTAGCGCTATATGAATGGGAAAATATTATTATTTTATTATTAACATACTCCGTTGCACTATCTTCGATAGCAAATAGTTTCGCGCCCTAATAAATAAAATGATGATTTTTAATGAAGATGGGCTGGTGAGACTAATTTATGTTTTTTAAAATGGGTATGTGGCCCCATTTTGCCTATCTCATGATTTACAGACTCCAGCGGATGGGGTCTTCAACTGACAGGTGCAGGTCCAAATATGCAACTTCATGACCCTCACCATTTTATGGGACAATCGCCAAGGGCCCTTACGCAGTACTAGCGGCTACAAACAACATACCAACCAATAGGGTGGTCTAATGGCTCGTTGTTGGAGCAAACTTCCGATTATCAGAGCGACCATTTACTGCTTTTATCATAAACCAACAGCCTATCTACCGCAAAGGAACAATGTGTGGCTCCAAATAAACTTTTCCTGATCGACAGCAGAGACAATAGCAAATCGCTGAATATTCACTAAACATTTCATGTGAAATAAATGTACTTTACCAAATGTACAATCCTGCTGTTTACTTTTAAACCACAGTTTCATATTCCGAATTGTGGCGCATTGAGTTGTAAGCTGATCTAACACCCTCTGTACCGCAAAGGAACATCGCGTGCCTCAACATGAACTTTTGCGGATTGACAACAAAGACAAATGCAAATTGCTGAATATTCACTAAACATTTGATGTCAAATAAATGTACTTTACAAAATTTACAATCTTGCTGTTTGCTTTTAAATCACTGTTTCATATTCCGAATTGTGGCGCGCTGTGTTGTGACATAATATGTGTTGTCTTCTGGGTTCTGTGTAAAGTCACTTAGGACTGCAGAGAACTGGGCGCGTTTGATGACGCACCCTGTAACGTCACGGAGAGAGGCGGGGAATATGAATGCTTTGATAATATCAGGCTTAGGGGCGGGAGATATGATTTAGTGTCGCAAAAGCAAGTCAGCCAGGTCAGCGCCAATCATAGGATTATCACATAATGTCGGCGCACACCAGCCGGATTTATCTTTTCTTTAGTGGACAAAAAGTCGGTTGACGCCCATAGGAAATTGTACTATTAGCGGACAAAAGGAGTGGTCTTAAAACACTTTCACCCTGACAACGAACAATACAAACAACGTTCTCAGAACACCCCCATTTTGTGTAATTGCAACCATTTCGGGACACCGCGAGTGTTCTTAGAACACATTCAACTAGACAGATTACAATACGGACAGCGTCCTGAGGACACCCCCAGTTTGTGTATTTACGAACAATTAAGTACACCGCGAGTGTTCATAGCTCATTTTTACCTTCCTTGCGAACAAAAATGACACATACTCCGTCCTCTAAACACCCCACTATTTAGTTTATTTACAAAATGTCAGAACAGCTGTGTTCTCCGCGGACAAATCGAATGCAACAAAAACGTCTAGCACATAAAAAAACAAAACATTGAACCTATCTCATACACCCCACCCTCCCCAAACACTCTTACACACCAACACACGGCACTAAATACAATTTTTATCCACGTTTCACCGCGCTGTACGCGTTCGACGGCGAATACAAGATGGCGGGCGCCACAGTAAATCTAACGCGCTCCACGCCCCTCGCCGTCCAATCAGCGAACACGTTGCATGTCTGCGGACATGACGCAAGGCCATGGGCCAATCGGGGTGCTGTCCGCGGAGCGAACAGGGAAGTCCGTCCGCGAAGCGAACACAGATATCACTGATTTTTTTGCCTTACATTTTGGTCATTTTTAAAAAAAACTACTGGACGGATTTACACCAAATTTGCAAAAGCACGCTTTCGGGACCAGGCCGCCACTCCTGGCGCACATTTGGTGTAAATCCGTCCAGCGGTTCGGGCTGTAGCCGTGCGAAAGTTTATTCCCATTCAGTCTATGGGAAAAAAAAAGTTTTGGGACCCCCCTATAACTTTTACCCCCCTGGACGAATCCTCAACAAACTTTGCAAAAGAATTCAGAGTTGGCCATATACTTTTTTTGCAAGGTTTCGCGAGGATCCGTCCAGGGAGAGCGAAGTTATAAGCTGCCCAAAAAGTGCTCTTCCTATGGAAACAGCAACTTAACCATAACTACATGGCAGCTACTGTGGCCATGTAATATTTATATATATATATATATCTCAATAAGAAAAAAGAGGAAAAGGGAGAGACTGCACTCTCCGCGGATCATATGGCAGGATCCAATCAAATATAATGCGCAACTCACACGGGGAAGAGGTCGTAAAGTAAGTATATTCAATAAAAAAACATTGTTAGGGGAGGTTATGGTTAAGTTGCACTGATTAAAACCTATGAAATACACTGAAGAAACGTTCAAGGGACATTATGGTTAAGTTGAACTAATAAAAACCTATGAAATTCAATGAAAAAACTTTGTTAAAGGGACGTTATGGTTACGTTGCACTAATAAAAACCTATGAAATGAAGTAAAAAAAACGTTGTTAAAAGGATGTTATGGTTACAAGTAAAATCGAAAACCCCCTGAAATTCACCAGTTATGGTAAGCTAAGCAACCATAACTCGCGCCACCACTGTGCACTACTAAGACAAACACCCAGGACTTCAAAGATGACATCACAAATATGGCCATATCCAATCCAATCCTCATCCCCCCCACATCCCCAGAGATTGTTTGTTGAGTTTGACAAGTGAAATGCTGCTTTTTAAAAAAAATTTCACTGCGCTATCTGCGGACCCCAAAAAGTCTGCGAATCCAAGATGGCGGGCGCTTCAGGAAAACCAACGCATTTCACGTTTTCCCACCAGCCAATCAGCGAGCGTGTCCCGATGTCCGTGGACCACGCAAAAGTCCGGGAATTTTCTGGCCAATCGGAGGCCAGCTCGCAGACACTACAGCCAATTAGAGGCCAGTCCGCGGACCGAACAGGGAAGTGAGTCCGCGGAGCGTACATAGATATCACAAATGTATTTGCCTCACATTTTAGTCATTTAAAAAATAACTACTGGACCGATTAGCAAATTAACAAAAGCACGCTTTCGGGACCAAGCCGCCGCTCCTGCTGCACATTTTGGGAAAATCTGTCTAGAGGTTTGGGCTGTAGACGTGAGCAAAGTTTTTTCCCATTACGTCTATGGGAAAAAAAAAAATTTGGGACCCCACCTAAAACTTTGCCCCCCTGGACCAAATCTCACCAGACTTTGCAAAACAATTCAGAGTGGGCATATACTTTGCAAAGTTTGGTGAGGATTCGTCCAGGGGGAGCGAAGTTATAAGCCGCCCAAAAAGTGCTCTTCCTATTGGAGTAGCAATTTAACCATAACTACATGTCCGCTACTGCAGGCCATGTAATATATATTTTTGTGAAAGTGTGTTTGTATGTTCGGGTTTGGCTCCAGCCCCATAACATGTGGGCTGACATTTTGACCAACAGTCAGCATACTAGCCTGGGATGTACTGGCGATAGTGAAATTTGACCAACCCCACCCATTCGCCCTGCACAGGAAGGGGTCCGGCTCTGTGCTATCAGTATAGGCGATCTTGGTAGATTGCCCATTTTGCGATTGTTGGCTCCAGCCCCATAACAGTAGGTGGACTGAAATTTTGGCCCAAGTTCGGCATGCCAGTCTGGGGTGTACTGGCAATAATGAAATGTGTCCAACCCTACCCATTCGTGCTGCACAGGGGTGGAGCGGCGTCCAGCCCTGTGCTATCAGTATAGGCGATTTCCGGAGAGTTATGACAGCAAAACATACACAAGGCTATAGCAGACCTCCACGTGCATGTCAACTACAGACCCGTGCAACGCCGGGTGGTACTGCTAGTATCTTATAAATGGAGACCACCGTTCGACCCAAGGCCCATAATGATGACGGATACAAATAGGCTCATGATAACAGCGGAGCAGCGTGACAAAAGGAACTTGATACAGCCACCACCTCAGAGCACAGACGAAGAAGAAGATGACATGCAGTGCAGCGTTACACCCGAGGAATCAGGATATACAGGTGATGAAGAATGGGCCAATCATGAAGATGGGAATGGAAATGAAAGAAGTGAGCCCTCTGAGGATGAGAACAATCGGCCTATCAGGTCTGATGAGATGGAGGGCGGAGACTGGCTACTAGTTAATCGAGGGGGAGAATGCAGTGTCTTGTTGATTGATCTATCAGTGTCATTATGCATAGAGAGTGGGTGAACCCTGAAGGAAATGGAATAGAGGGCGGGGAAAGGGAATACAGGCTCAGCATTGTCACGTGATAGCGCTGTTCTAGTGCTATCATGAAACACAGTAGCCCTGGGGTACATGGCCGAATCTGCCTAACAAGCCTTCCATGGTGGGATAGATAGTCTGGAAGATTTCTCAAAATATTGAGAAAAGGAGCCATTTTAGAGATGTACTTATTGACTGTATTGCTTTCTTTTCTACCTTGAACATTTTACTAACAATGTAATATCCAAGTACAATTCTTAATGGTTATGGAAACACAATGAAAACATGACCTCACACAGGTTTAAAGAGAGAATGGGCCTCATTACGACCCTGGTGCTAATGGTTTAACAGTGCCGTAAAAGGCTGCAGCGCCGTTAACCCATTAGCGCCTTACTACGAGGTCCCTTTGCGGGACCCGACCTAAACAGCTGGTCTAGACCAGCCATTAAAGTAGGGACCCGCAAAGGGACCTTGGTGCTAAGTACGGTACAGCAATTTGCGGTACCGTACTTAGAACCTTCCCCAGTCCCATTGAGCCCTATGGGGCAAAAATGGGAATGGGGAAGGGCCAATGTTCACTGGGGAATTACCGCCCCGCCAACCTTGGAATGGGGTGGTAATTCCCCATTGAACATTGGCGGACTCGTTACTAATAGCGCCATGGTTTAGCGCTAGTATCGTAATGAGGGGCAATGTGTGGCATATGATAAATAAAACATGGAAGCAGACGAAAGGACCCCCAAATCAGTAAACTAGTGCTGGCCAGTATCTGTTAAAAAATCCCAAAACAGAATCTTAAGTACTTGCATTCATTTGAATAACACAGTTTGAAAAAGAAATGACTAGGGCCTCATTACGACTCCGGCGCTGGACCATGGTGCTATTAGCACCATGGTCCATGCCGGAGTCCGGCATGGTGGATGGCGGAATTACCGCCCCATTCCAAGGTGAGTGGGGCGGTAATTCCCCATTCACCATTTGCCCTTCCCCATTCCCATTTTTGCCCCATAGGGCATAATGGGGATGGGGAAGGCGCTAATTACGGCACCGTAAATTACGGTGCCGTAATTAGCACCAAGTTCGCTTAGCGCCTTGGACTTTAACGCCTGCAAAAAGCAGGTGTTAAAGTGTGAATCAGGCGTTAAGGGTTAACGGCGCCGATGGCACCGTTAAACCCTTAACGCCTGACTTGTAATGAGGGCCTTGCATTCACACCTGTCAGAGGCCTATCCATGGAGGGTGCCTCTACAATAGCATGAAGGTGAGACCATGCGGTGGGCCCGTTTATGAGGCTGCGAACAGTGTGGGACACAGACCAGAGACAAAACAACATAACAACACAGGTGATTTACAAAGGTGACATTTGCCTAGGGAGCAGGTACTGCAAACTAAAGACAAGTACTGAACACATATACACGATGGCACTATTGTGAGACACTGGAAGGAGCAAATTGGTTAGGTCGGTAGGGTGGAGGGGGGAGTTCAAATAAACCTGTTGGGTGGTTTGTGTCCCTTTGAGTTAGAGCCAAAGGTGAGAGCAGAGGAAGATTAAGTCATAAGAACCTGCCCCTGCTCAGTGCGCATGTCCATGAATCCTGAGCCGGTCCTGAGCCCAGAGGATGCTGGGAGAAGGTAGGCCACACCTGCATGCTGGGTTAGCAGGAATATGTGAGGTTCAGGAGGAAGCCCCCACAGAACGAAAGGCACCCGCACAGTCTTGTGTGTTATGTTACACAATGGCCACACAAAAACCTCAGAATATAATTTGACCAAGATCACAAGGTTGTACTAAATCCTTCCATCCCCCGTACTGTCTACTGTGCAGAATGATTGAAACAGAAGCACTAGGAATATACTCTTCATCAAAAATCACAAGACCGGTCTGCTTTGAACCTCCATTTGCCATTTCCTTTTCTCCCCCCCCATGGAAAACAAGAACACAAAACATACTGCTTAACCATGCTCAATAGACTGCACAGTAATGAGTTCCTACACCCCACAGTGACCACTGCTTGCCGAGGATCGCAAGTCAAATCTGCACTGTAATGAGTTCCTTCATTCCACACTGACCACTGCCTGACCAGGATCACAATTCTGCATTGTAATAAGTTCCTACACCCCCACACTGACCACTGCTTGACCATTAATACACGCTGCACTGTAATGAGTTCCTCCACCCCACAGTGTCCACTGCTTGCCGAGGATCGCAAGTCAAGTCTGCACTGTAATGAGTTCCTCCACTCCACACTGACCACTGCTTGACCAAGATCACAAGTTTGCACTGTAATGAGTTCCTTCATCCCATAGGGTGACTGGTGTGCTGATTTATTTCATCTCTATGGTTGGATACTTTCCCAGATTGCCTGAAGAACACACCAACTATCAAAGACAGTTGAAGGTAGTTTATTGAAATACTTGAGAAGGGGCTCATTTGGGTCATCCCTCCCTCCCTTGTCGCCAATGGGAAGTTCCCTCCCTTGCGCAGGTGTCCGTAAACCGCAAGATGATCACTAAAGAGCGGTATCCATTACTGCCTAATATCTGAATGGCTTCCATGATGGCCAAAGGGCAAACACCATTTCTATCTCCCTGCCTCTGGGATCAAGATGGGTGGGTCCTGCCCTAAGACCCATGGTAAGCATGTTATCAAGAAGAGGTGCTTTCCACTTACCCAGATTGACTTAGTTGTCTCCTTGTATGTTGTTGTATTCCTTGCCATGACGGTCTATCAGTCCTCTATCTTCCTACTACTCTCCTCCCTTCCCTTCCTCCCTCTCTACTCGGCCTCCCAGTCTCTTTCTCACTTCCCCTCAGTCCCTCTGATATTCTCTTCTTTACTCCTACTCTCCTAAGATCCTTACTACTTACTTACTCCCCACACTGCTACTCTTCCCTTACCACAGTACTATTCTCCCCTCTCCACTTTATGACTCTCCCCTCTCTGCATTATTATTCTCCCCCTCGCCTAGAGTAGTGTACACTAGACTACACTGCACCCACACCTTCTCCCTCAGTCACTCTCCTTTCTCTCACCTTCCCATTCACTCTCATTCACACTGTACTCTCCCCTATTAGCATAACAGAACCAATGTGCACCCATTCTCTGGCCCAAGTAATACTTCTCCCATCAAGCAATACTTCAGCTTGAACAGACTTACAGCAATCCTCCTTCCCGTTCCTCTGACCGTCCTTCCTCTGCTTGTGTTTTTGGTCCTCTTTTACTCCCCCCACCTCCCTTCCCTCTACATTGGTTCTCACCCTTAGCTGGTTCCCTGGGCCAACTACTGTCTTCCTTCTCCAGAGGGGCTTTGTTACACATAAAGAAACCCCATATAATTGGCTGTATGCCCAACCCCCTTTTCGTACTTGAGTTCAATGGCATTTGGTAATGTTGGTTAATGCTCTCCAGGGGGCTGATTGCTTTTCTTCATAAGTACTTAGAATATGCTGCAGGTGGCTGGCCCAACAAACTTCTAGATTAAGAACAGGAAGCAGGTTAGTCCTCCGTGAACGACGCTTCAGTGGACTTTTATCCTAATTAATCAAAGCTAGAAGAAGGAGAACATGTGCAGAAGTTGCTGTTGAAAGCCAAGCAGCGTGACCATGAGATGTTGCTGAGGAAGTCTCTTCTTGATGTTCAGAGGCCAATCAATTCCAAACCACCTGGAACCTTCTTGGCGGGAGCTTGAGATGCTGCAATGGTATTGCTCTGGTAGTGCCACCTGGCAATGCCTTTTGCTTGGAACGATTCGGTCCAACAGTGATGACGTGTATGATCAAGCCACCCATTCTGAAGGTGTTTGACAATGCATGAAGTAAGTCATGCTAGTGTGGGTGCACGGGAACCCAACCACTCATAGCCTTGATGGTCTTTCTGTGACCCTGAGGAGACACGGCCTCCAGTACTGGTCTCGTCTTTCTGCGACCCTGAGGACGCGCTGCCTCCAGTACTGGGCTTGTCTTTCTGCGACCCTGAGAACGCGCTGCCTCCGGAACTGGGCTTGTCTTTCTGTGACCCTGAGGAGATGCGACCTCCAGTACTGGTCTCGTCTTTCTGCGACCCTGAGGACGCACTGCCTCCAGTACTGGGCTTGTCTTTCTGTGACCCTGAGGACGCGCAGCCTCCAGTACTGGGCTCGTCTTTCTGCGACCCTGAGGACGCGCTGCCTCCAGTACTGGGCTTGTCTTTCTGTGACCCTGAGGACGCGCTGCCTCCAGTACTGGGCTTGTCTTTCTGCAACCCTGAGATCGCGCTGCCTCCGGAACTGGGCTCGTCTTCTGTGACCTTGAGGACGTGCTGCCTCCAGTACTGGGCTCATCTTTCTGTCACCCTGAATATGTGCAGCCTTCAGATAGTTTTGATCCTGATCCTGAGAACTGTCCATGTTCCTTTTGCGTGCTGGGGTTGCTGTACTGCCCCAGGCCAGATCAGAGGGACAATGTTAGTTGGCCTTGGGGCCGCAGTAATCTGCGGAGGCTACTGTCCAGTGTTTCACCAAAGCTCGGAGCATCTCTGCGATATGGTGAGCTAGA
This sequence comes from Ambystoma mexicanum, assembly GCF_040938575.1. Classification (NCBI taxonomy): domain Eukaryota; kingdom Metazoa; phylum Chordata; class Amphibia; order Caudata; family Ambystomatidae; genus Ambystoma; species Ambystoma mexicanum. Next base: position 1,468,593,799 of record NC_090924.1, on the reverse strand, counting down.
CAGATTTGTTTCATGATGCACAAATATGCAGCTGGGGTTTAAACCCAAGCCTGTAACAATTGATCAGTGGCCAGTGCTGAAACGTTTGGTATCCTGCAAGAGCTCTTTTGGGGACTTTCATCAGGTTTTAGCTCATCATTGTTTGTGGAACATTATATACTACTCATCATATTTTCCATCATGTGTTCAATTAGACCAGCTTTAGCAGGGATAGAGAGGGGCCATTTGCTAGTGTGTCCCGGTCATGAGGCTTTGATATTTAGGGGAAACAATGGCAATTTCTTGACTCAGTGGCAACAGTTATCTGACCTTTAAAGCACATCTAAAGCATGAGGTTTGGTTTTAAAAGGCACTCGTGTTGCTTGCAATATTCTCCTTCAATCATCATCACTGTCAGGTTGTTAGTGAGGGCTACACAGCCCGCCCACATCGTTAGGTGGGCAGACCGCCGTTGCAGTCTTAGTTCCCGGCACAAGGGAAGTGACGTTGGGCTAGGGAGGGGGAGGGACATGGGGAGGGCAGTTCGTGTTGGGAAAGAGAATAAAGAGGTTGCACCGTACCCCGGCTCGCGTGTGACTCTGTTCCGAGCGGTTAAGGGACCTGCGCAAAACCCGACATTTGGCGACGAGGGGTACATCGTACCCACTCGCAACCCCGGAGGCCCGCAGGCGCGCGGGTGCTGCGCGTCGGCGCACCTCCGCCCTGAAAGCCAGGGGTGCCACGGAGGTCCGCGGTCGAGCGGCGTGGCGCGTCGGCACACCTCCCGAACACAGGAACCGCCGGAGAGGCCGCAGGCACGGAGTGCCAAAGGGGGAGGAGGCACCCCCCCCACAAACACCGCGTGGGAGCGGCCGAAGCTGCGGGGGAGCGACCACAGGGCACGGAGCGCCGAAGGGGGAGGAGGCCCCCCCCACAAACACTGCGTGGGAGCGGCCGAAGCGGCCGAAGCCGCGGGGGAGTGGCCACAGGCGCGCTCGTAGAAGCGAACGCAAGCCCGCGGGCAAATTGCCGTGGGTCCCGCCCCCCCCCGCACATCAACCCGCGATTGGCGGGAGGCCCCGAGACGGGCCGAAGAGCCAGGGGACAGCGCCAAGAACACGCGCCAGCCCGGGAAGAGGCCAAGGACACGCCAGAGCCGGTGAAGAGGCTGCTCATCGCCTACACGGGCCGCGGGCGGCCACACAGCACAACACAAGGCTGCACAGAGGTACCTGGCGTCCACCACAGTCGCAGCGGACATGTCGGCCCCAGTGAGCCCCGTAGCCTCCACGTCGGACGGATCTGGAGCCGTGGAGGATGGCCATCAACAGGCACCAACGTCAGGTACCGCCGCTCACAATTTACCGCTACCGGGCCCCTTTGATGTTAGAGACACATCCAACCTAGGACCCAGATGGGTCTTATGGCTCAGGGATTTCAAATTCTACACGGGGGCAATCGGCTTGACCAACAACGCGATGCTGAAAAACACCCTATTCATGACAGTAGGCCCCACTGTCAGGGACATCGCAGGCGAACTGATGAACGTAGACACGGTCACCTATGCGGAGCTACATGGGAAGCTATCTGAATATTTCAGGCCCCATACAAACATTGACTACGAGCGCCACGTCTTTCACACTACGAGACAGGAGAAAGGAGAGTCCCTTGACAACTTTGTGATGCGCCTACGCATCAAGCTAAAGTACTGTGAGTTCCATAGGTACTCAAATGACGAGGCGCTAAGATCTCAAGTCATAGCAGGCTGCATCTCGCAGACGTTCAGGAAGCAGCTCCTCCAAAAGCAAAGGTCCCTCGAAGAAATCCTTGCACTGGCCAGGATGGAAGCAGCAGTCGAGTCGCAGCTCGACAGCCTAGGCAAGGTTACCATTCAACACCCGCCGCTGACTGCTGAGACCATTAACAGACTGCATACCGCGCCCTCACCGGGTGGAAAAGGAACAGACGCCACGTGCTACCGATGCGGATTCGAGTATCCGCACGTGGGTGACTGCCCTGCTGTAGGACAAAAGTGCGCCGCCTGTGGCGGAATGGACCACTACAGAGCCGTCTGCAAAAATCCGCCGGGACAGGGACCCAGCAGAACGAGACAACAAGAGAGAAGGAGAAGCTCGCGACACAGCCCACCAGCAGGCAGAGGAGAAGAAGACCAGCCAGGAACCCGGAGAGAAGAAAAACCTCGAAGGAGCTCCTACGCCAGAGACGACAGAAGGCAATCGGACGGATCGAGGCGATCGCAAAGAAGACGGTTCGTCCGGTACATTGAGATGAGATCCCCATCAGGCAGTGAATCCCAGTCATCAGAGGACGATCAATGGAAAAAAGGATACGTGTGGGCGCTCAACAACGCCACAGCCACCCAACACAGTCCGACGCTCCTGCTACAAATCAACAACACACCGGTGGAATTCCTCATAGACACGGGGGCGATGGTTAATATAATAAGCGAACAGGCGTACAACTCACTCCCCAGCCCCCCAAAGATCCGAAAGGCGTCAGTGGACATATACCCCTATGGAGCCACAACCCCGCTGCCATGCAAAGGAACAATATCGGCATGGTGCGTGCATAAATCGCACGCTGCAAAGATCACGCTTCACATCCTGAAGACGGAAGCCAACAGCGGGTGCATCCTCAGTTTTAAGACAGCCGTCGAGATGGGTCTGGTGCACATCCTATACCAGCTGATGGCCCATAAATACTTCGCCAGACCGGACGCCATCGAACAAACATTTCCCAGCCTATTCAGCGGCCTAGGAAAACTAAAACACCGGAAGGTACAGTTGCACATAAACCCGAAGATACCACCCGTCGCCCAGCACTACAGGGGCATTCCGATAAATATACAACACCAAGTCGAAGAGGAGCTGGACAAGCTAATCAAGCTCAACGTTATTGAACCAGTCTCAGGGCCCACTCCATGTGTGTCCCCCATCGTTCCCGTCCCCAAGAAGTCACCGGACGGATCGATACGCCTGTGTGTCGACATGAGGAGAGCCAACGTGGCCATTGAGAGGGAAAGACACCAGGCGCCCAGGATCACCGACATGATACACCTGCTCCACGGGGCACAGGTCTTCTCGAAACTGGACCTCACTAAAGGCTATCATCAGATTGAGATCGCTCCCGAATCCAGGTACATCACGACATTTGTCACACACTTGGGTCTGTTCCAATATAAAAGGCTCAGTTTTGGGATATCCTCCACAGCAGAAATTTTCCAGGTTGAAATACATAGAGTCATCAGGCACGTGCCCAACTGCCTGAATTACTCGGATGACATTCTCGTATTCGGAAAGACCAAAGAAGAGCACGACACCGCTCTCCACAGAGTGTGCGCGGCACTGCAAGAGGCCGGACTAACGCTCAACAAGGCCAAATGCGAGTTCGGGAAAGGCTCCCTACGATTCTTCGGCCACATTTTCAATGACAAAGGGATGCGACCAGACCCGGAGAAGGTGGCGGCACTCAACTCAGCCGCACCCCCAACGAACACGACAGAGCTTCGCTCGTTCCTAGGACTGGCCAGCTATTGCTCCAGATACCTAAAGGACTATGCAACCATCAGCAACCCGCTGCACCTCCTAACGTGCAAGGATCAACCCTACACATGGTCCACAGACTGTCAAAAGGCCTTTGAGGCGATACGAGACGCCATTTCCAAGGCAGAGGACAAGGCGTACTATGACGCCAAAAGGCACACCGAGGTGATAGTGGACGCCAGCCCCGTAGGTCTGGGAGCCATACTAACGCAAATAGACCCACTGGAACCCGCAAAAATATACGTGGTCGCATACGCCAGCAGGAGCCTAAACCCGACAGAACAGGCCTATTCCCAGGCGGAAAAAGAGAGCCTAGCGGTGGTATGGGCATGCGAGTACTTTCACCTGTTCGTGTACGGCAAGGAGTTCACCATCATCACTGACCACCAGGCACTGATCACAATATATGGAGACCCCAAGTCAAGGATGCCGCCCAGAATAGCCACATGGTGCCTACGATTGCAGGACTACAAATTTATCATCAAGCACCGGCCTGGGAAAGAAGATAATCCAGCAGACTATCTGTCACGCCACCCGACTGGCCCAGCCACACCACAACCTTCCATCGCCGACGAATACCTCAATTACGTGGTGCATCACCTACAGCCATTACCAGTGGGGTGGGCAGACATCATGGCACACTCAGAACAAGACCCAGCTCTACGCATCGTACGACACTGCATACAAGAAGACAGAAGGGCGCACATGCGTCAACAGGCGCTGCACGAATCGGAAGAGGTCCGAGAGGACGTCAAACTAATAGACCATGTCCAGGACAAGCTCTCCATCGTCGACGACCACATAATACTAAAAGGGTGCAAAGTACTCCTCCCGAAGTCACTGCGCACCAGAACAATCCAGGTAGCACACGAAAGTCACCGAGGAGTGGTGGCCACCAAGAGACTATTAAGGGAAAAAGTGTGGTTCCCCAAAATGGACATGATGGTGGAGGAAACCAAAGGGCAATGCACGACGTGCGCACAGGTAGCACCGCCCCCGCACCCTAACCCACTCCAAATGTCGCCACTACCGAAAAAGGTATGGGAAGAACTGGCGGTGGACTTCTTTGGACCCCTAAGAAATGGTACATACATGTTAGTGCTAATAGATGAACACTCCCGATTCCCTGACGCACAAATCGTGGACAGCACGGCAGCATCCAGCGTCATCCCGGTAATGGACCGCATGTTGTCCACATACGGAATACCCAGGATCATAAAATCCGACAATGGAGCACCATTCATGAGCACAGATTTCGAGAACTTCGCGAGGTATATGGGCTTCCACCATCGGAAGATAACGCCGAGATGGCCACAGGCCAACGGGATGGTCGAGAGGTTCATGGCCAACATCAAAAGAACCCTGCAAATAGCGACCATCCTCCACAAACCGTTCGAACAAGCACTATATCAGTTCCTCAGGGACTATCGCCACACTCCCCACAGCACGACGGGCGTATGCCCCGCTGACTTGATGTTCCGCAGACCAGTACAGACACGACTGCCGGAAGACGCACGTGCAACAGAGGCCACGCCTCTGGAACAAGAGGCCAGAGACAAGGACGACACGGCCAAAGCCAAAATGAAGGACACGGCTGATCACAAAAGAAAGGCACAGGAGTCGAACGTGGAACTGGGAAACCAAGTGTGGTTACGGCAACCCAAACAGCGCAAGGAGGACGCCACGTTCGCGCCGGAACCGCTGACGGTCACGCACAAGAAAGGAACGATGGTTACGGCCCAGAGAGCCGACCAGTCCTCCGTCACGAGAAATGTGTCGTACTTCAAACCCAAGAAGGGCTACATGGAGGATACACAGGATCAAGAAGCAGACAGCGAGGATGACCACGCTCAGGACAGATATTACGGGGAGGTGAGCGAGGCCTCAGAAGGGGAAGACAGGTCATCACCACAGGGCCTGACTGAGCACACACCGGGTCACAGAGGTCGGCCTCAGAGAAGTCGTTTCAAGCCTCATAGACTCATAGAAGAAATGGAGTAAGGAGGAGAGAGCCGTGTGGTTGTTAAAAAGGGGGGAGATGTCAGGTTGTTAGTGAGGGCTACACAGCCCGCCCACATCGTTAGGTAGGCAGACCGCCGTTGCGGTCTTAGTTCCCGGCACAAGGGAAGTGACGTTGGGCTAGGGAGGGGGCGGGACATGGGGAGGGCAGTTCGTGTTGGGAAAGAGAATAAAGAGGTTGCACCATACCCCGGCTCCCGTGTGACTCTGTTCCGAGCGGTTAAGGGACCCGCGCAAAACCCAACAATCACAGTCTCTTCCTAGTGTCTTGAATCTGTAATGATGATGTCATCATGAAAAACTGACGCAGTAAGTCCTCATCATTATCATCAGCACCAGGTCAGCCACCAGAGAAGAGGAGACACCCTATGCCTCCATTCTGACTGTTGCTGCCCCCTGGCACGGGGACGGATATGTCGACGACTGATACGAACTGACGCAGGGCTGGGAGACACAGCTTCACCGGCGCCAAGAGCCTCTCTGCCGGATGAAGTGGGATCTTTTAATTCCATGATTGCATGGGCTTCTGAGCTTTTTCAGCTCACCCCGGAGGAGGGATTCCTGTACCAACACCGGGAGGCGAAGAGGAAGACTATCCTGTCGGTACTGCTCCTGGACGACATCTGGGATGAGGGGCTGGCGTTGCTGAAGAACCCTTCTTCAGCTCCAGGCAAGAGAGACCGGCTTCAGAAAAAGTACTGGGTGCCGGAGTCTGTGCCCAAGTGCCTGCGGTCTCAACCGTCGCCGGACTCAGTGGTCTCAGCAGCTGCCAGGAAGAAGTCATCAAGTAAATTGTCTTCATCTACCCCTGACAACGTGGGGAAGAAATTGGATTCCATGGGTAGAAAGGTAATCTATACAACGACTGTGAAAGTGGTCAATTCCTTGGCGATCGTGGCCAGGTACAACCAGGAGGTTTGGTACAAGATGGCTCCACTTCTAGATTTTCTCTCCGATGACAAGCGGGCCGAGTCTTTGGAGATCCTCCGGGAAGGTGAGGTAGCGTCAGACCACACCATCACGGTGGCACTGGACATTGCGGACACTGGTTTCCACCAAATGGGCAACAGGGTTTGCCTTCGCTGTCGTAGCTGGCTCAAAGCCACCAACTTTAGGCAGGAAGACCAAACGAGGGTCCTGGACATGCCATTCGACAGACAACCTGTTTGGGAAGGCCATCGATAAATCCCTCCAGGCCCTCAAGACTGACATGGAGACGGCCCATGCTTTGGGCACCCTGCAGCAACACCGGCTGTCCTTTTGTTCGTCAGGAGGAAGTCCAGCAGGTCTTGGAAGGGTTTCGGTAGGGGCTCCTCTTAACGCCAACCCTCTGATCTTCGACCCAGGAAGCCAATGGGGGTTTCTCCAAGACCTTCAGAGGTGGCCGTTATCAAGGGCCCCAAGGCAGTCCTACCTCCAAACAAGATTGAACTGGCCAGGACGTCAGGCCCCCACCCATGCACCCCGGTGGGAGGCCGGCTGGTGAACTTCGTCAGTGTGTGGGAGACATCTCCACTGATCGATGGGTGCTGGACGCTCTCGACCCACGGACACACCTTGGAATTTCAACAACATTGTCTGCGAATTCCACCGGTGGCACAACAGGAAAATCACATCCCTCAGCTGCTGCTGGAGGTTTGGGCCATGTTATGAAAAAGAGCGATGGAGCTGCTTCTACGGCAACTCCGGGGCTCCGGTGTCTACTCAAGATACTTTCTCATAAGAAAGAAGACCATGGGCTGGAGGCCCATTCTTGACCTACGATGACTCAAATATATTAAGTCCCAGAAGTTCAGGATGGTCATGCTGCAGCACGTGCTCGGCCAGCTAGTGTAGGGGGGCTTTCTGTTGTTGGATCTAGAGGACGTGTATTAGCATGTCCCAGCATGTCCCACACCTAGACGGAATTGTGAATGCTAGCATGTCACACGCTTAGATGGACTTTTAGATGGAAGCATGTGCCTCACTTAGATGAAGTCACAAACATTAGCCTGAGTCGCATCTAGACAGAAATGAAAATGTAAAGGTTAGCATGCCCCACTCGTGTGTCACTGTTCCCCATGCTATTGCTATATATCCGTATGCCCCTCCTGTCGCTGTAAGGCCAGCCCCCTGTCACAATGTGTCTGTGTGTCGCTGTGTTCTCTGCCACCCTGTTCACATGCCTGGTCTTGGGTGCTTTAAAGATAACCATCATGTCACATCACTATGCTTACTCTCTGCTATACTCCATCACACAACTAGAACACAGCTATTCCCCTGACAAATTCGGCCTAGCTGTTCACATACGAATACTACCCATGAACACCTCATCACCCTAATAAAATGCAGCTAGCCAAGCACAGTCCGGCTTAGTTGCACACATGCACACATATGCATCCTTCAGGCCTAACGCAGCCAACCCCAGTCTGGGTGTCCACCCATCAGACTGCACATATCCAACTGATATCTTCAGCACCTCACCCAACGCTAGGATGCAGCTACCATCCAGAAATTCATCAGCTGCACACATAACCAGTGCACACACACACCGGACGACTCTATCTTTCTCTACTGACCAGAACTGCGGTTCCCGAGGGCGTTCAACCTGCCAGCGCTTTGAGATCATACCAGTGATATAGAGCGCTATATAAATGCCAAGTAACATGACATTATTTCCACTAACCACCTAGACTTTATCGCCATCACGGAGACATGGCTCCACCCAGCAGCCGGTCTCACAATAGCTCTAGCCACTCCAGACAACTACAACATCATCCGAGCTGACAGGAAAAATGGAATAGGAGGAGGAATAGCAATTATTGCGAAATCCACCCTAATCCTCAGAGAAGTAACCTGCACAACCCTACCTTCAGCCGAACATTTATCCGTCAAACTCCCATTATCTGACACACAAACCATCCTGCTCCATATTATATACAGACCCCCACAACCCCCTCCACCTTTGAAGAGGATATCTCTCTCCTACTCACTACCAATTTGAAACCGAAATCCCAAATCATCATTCTGGGGGATTTCAACTTGGGACTCAATTACCCCAATGACAACCAAGCCACTTCCCTTAATGACACAATTACTCATCTAGGCTTCACCCAACACATTAATCAACCTACACATACAAAAGGAGGATCCTTGGATTGGCTAGCAGAGGCCAACTGCAACCTCTCACTGACTGACATCACTCCCTGTGCTTGGACTGACCATCATCCTATTACCTTCTCTTTACCTAGATCCTTACCATCTACCACACAATCCACAAAGTTACCTCAAATAATCTCCAGAAACAACCGCAACATCACTATAGAGAACCTCAAACCTCTTCTCGCGCCTATCAGTAAAGCTAATCTGCCCACGCAAAAAAACAAGCCAGCAGCCATAGTAGACCTATATAACAATACTTTAGAACTAGCCCTCATCCAGATAGCTCCTCTCAAACAACGAAAAGCCAAACCTATTGCCCACTCCAACAAATGGTTCTCAGCAGAATTAAAAGCTCTCCGTAATATTAAAAGAACTGCAGAAACCAGCTGGAGAAAAGCCCCTTCTCTCGCCACTAAAGACAAATTTGCTTCAGCTGCTTCCGCCATCTTAAATTCTAAGAAAGAGACCTATAACTTGAGAATGCAAAATGCCAAATCTGGCACCAAAGAACTCTTCTCTATACTAAGAGAACTTGAATCACCATTGCCTCCTACAGAGGACTGCATCAAAGACAAGGCCTGGTGTAATAATATCCAGCTCGCCCTCGCTAACAAAATTTCCCTCCTACAAACTAAGATAGAAGCAAAAAAAATTAGCCTTGCCTCCAAGCAGAACCCCAGCAGCAAAATTAACCACACTATCCCTATCTGCCCATCCTTCCACTTCTCACCAGTCACAGAAGAGGAAGTAACCAAGATAATCGCCAGCCTCAAACCATCCAACTGCAAAGGTGACATTTGCCCAGCATCTGTCATCAAAGATGGTGCTAATGAGTTAGCCCCTCTCATCAGCTTGCTGATCAACTCCTCTTTCAAAAACTCAGTGGTCCCCAACAACCTTAAAGAAGCGTGGGTCCTACCCCTGCTCAAAAAACCCAACCCAGATCCCAACATCCCCACAAATTACAGACCCATCACTACAGTCCCATTTCTTCTCAAAATCTTGGACAGGGTAGCCTATCTCCAAATACAACAACATTTGGAAGACAACAACCTCCTAGGCCTGCGACAATCCGGCTTCAGACCAAGGCACGGGACTGAAACTGCCCTCTAAAAATCCAAATGGATGACGCCAAAGACAAGGGCAAACTGGCCATCCTGCTCTTGTTGGATCTCTCTGCTGCCTTTGATCTGGTTGACCACCAGATCCTCACTCAACACCTCTCCTCGGCTGCTGCATTCTCTCAGAATGCCACTAAGTGGATCCAGTCATTTCTGTCTGACAGGTTGACTAGAGTCTTCGCCCCCACCGCGGCTGCGGACCCTATCCCAATCACATGTGGAGTGCCGCAAGGCTCCTGCATTTCTCCCACACTTTACAACATCTTCACAAAGCTCCTATTTGACCGTCTGGGTGTCAGCTACACTAATTATGCAGACGACATCCAGGTCCTCATCACACTCACTGGTAGCTATGAAGAAGATGCTGCAAAGCTTAATGATATCTATTTAGAATCCAAGCCTGGGTGGCCACACACAGTCTTTGCCTTAACAACGTAAGACAGAATTGCTTATCGTAGGCTCCCAGGCTCGCCCCAACAAACTTGACCAAAGGTACCAATCCTTTACCATTGATAGCAACATCATAAAAGTTTCCAAAGAGGTTAAAACACTAGGTGTATACCTCGACTCTACCTTATCACTAAAGAAACAAATAAACTCTACCATCTCAGCTACCTCATACACCAATAAATTGATCAATGCCTGCAGGCCTTTTCTCTCCACCTCTAGCTGCCTCACCCTATCTAGAGCGCTGATATTGTCTAAATTACACTATTGCAACACACTCTACTTAGGCACTACCACTAAGAACTTGAATAGACTCCAGATCCTGCAAAATAATGCACTTAGATGTGCCCTCAACCTCCCGCACAAGGCACACATATCCACAGTTAGAAAAGAAGGCCACTGGCTCCCGATCCATGACAGAATTAAGCTAAGAACACTGGTCATCACCCACAAATGCCTATCACGTACTGCCCCACGTTACCTTTCTGACAAATTCTCTAGACACTGCCCCATTAGACCCACCAGAACACCGTACCTGCACCAACTAAAGATCCCTAATTATAACCTAAAAACAGCAGGAGGCTACAGTTTTCCAGTGCTCGCAGCACAATGTTGGAACACCCACCCCACTACAATTAGATCGGAAGCCGCATTCTGGCCATTCAGAGCCATGGTAAAATCATGGCTATTAGCCTAAACATCCAGACTCTCACTGACACGACCGGCTAGCCGCCGCTCTCTACCTGTAGTAATGTTTACTCTATCTACAGCCTATTCAGGACCAACCTGTAACCCGGTCCGCATTAGCCATTGTAACTTTTTTTGTGTCTATTCTCTGTACATACTCTCCTCGGTATATTCTACTCTTGTATGTAAACATTCAGAGCCGGGACTAATGTATGCTCTGTCTGTAGTATTATGATGTTCGTTTAATGATATGTAACTCTGCTGTGCACATGATTATGCGCCCAGCTACCTGAGGGTTCGGACGCGCTTTATAAATAAACAAACTAAACTAAAACTAAACTAAACTAAACATAACATAACATCATGTGTGGCCCTGGTGGCGGCCACATACTGGATCTGCACTAACTCTTCAAACCTGCTCGATCACTGGCAGACATGCTACCATTAGCAAGCATGGCAAAGCCAATAGGCCTGCCTTTTGTTGGTCTTTCTAACATGCAGAGAGCTGTGTGCTCTATTTTGTAGGACTATGTGGGAAAATGAGTACTGCACACGTTATAAGTGCAGCATGTGTTTGGCAATGAGAGGTTGCACTTTGTTTGTCTAGCAAAGTGTCCCTGGTTGCACTTTGCTTATGAACCTTGAGCTGTTTGTAAGTGCTTGCAACTTAAAGTGATTTGTCTAGGATAACACAACTTGGCTAGATGGGGAAGCTGGAAGGTTGTGACTGGACCAAGATGTCCTAATTTAGTCAACTGTGGAGGCTGACGACGCACCCACTAAATCATATCTGGACTGCCCTGAGTGTTGGGGGTCTGTTACACTTTTTGATTGACCTTTCTGCCAGTATATGGCCGGTTTATTGTGTCTATTTATTCATTGGGTATTTATAATGCGCCTATACAGCCAAATGCAGTTTCAAGGCTCATCAAGACAAGGGATGGGGAGGTACAGGGGAGAAAAACAAAATGTTCCTACTAGGTCTTGAGGCATTAGGATCGTACAAGTGCCGGCCACAAGAAGGAAGGAGATGGGGACGATGGGAGGGGAAGGAAGGGGGGGTGAGGATGAGGGGGTGAACAAGGAAGAAGGTACACAGTAACGTTCCTACTAGGTCGTGAGACAATTCCGAGCGTGAAAGTGCAGTAGCAGAGGAGAGGGGAGAGGTGGGGACATGTAAGTTGGGATAAACAGGGAAGAGGACAAACAATCCTAACGGCCCCTCCACTTTTGGAAGATAATTAGAGTGTGGTATTGAAAGATAAAGAACTTCCCTGTTTCATACTGCTTGGCTAAGTCAAGAAGTAGAGACACAATGATTAACCAGAAAACAGACACCACAGTTTGAGGTGATAGTTCAGTTAGGCCTTGCTGCATAAGGACCTGTGTGTGGCCTGTACATTAGGGAAAGTTCCCCACGGCAGACATATTCATCCGTTTCGCTGGTACTGGAATCTGTGGCCCACAGTCGCTTACAGAGTTCTGCAGCAGGTGCCTTGACTGGCTGTGATGCTCTGCATATATGATATGAAATTATATTTTATTTATATCGCGCTTATACGCAAGTGTTTTATGTTGAGGCGAGGCCAAGTTCCATTGTTTTGGTTGTTTTTCTGCCATTACAAATGGGGCGCTCAAATCAGCAAATCAGTATTACTACATGGAGGAATTCAGACCATGTCCCCGCCACACTGGAGAGTCCAGCGGGAAAAGCAACCAGGCATGTTCTCAGCAGGCATCTACCTAGATGCCAGTCCCTGGCCAAGGAAATAAAGAGGCATTTAATGGTGGAGGCCCCACAAAGCAACACCAGGTCTGAGGGTGCTGGTGCAGAGCATGTGTGCTAGGTGGGTGGGATCCAACTCTGAGGGACCCATAAACCTTCCCGCCCTTCCATCCCCTCCCAGGGGAGGGTCCATGCTGCCTCTCTAGGCACCCTTCAGCTTCTCGGATATTTCTTAAGAGCCAAGACAGCATGGTGGAGGAGCCAATGAGGACAGCCCAATAGCAGCAGTGTGGATCTGGCCACCCTAAGTCAACATCCTCACCGTCATTGGGAGGTGCCATCCTCCCTGAGTTCATCTCACCGTCATTGGGAGGTGCCATCCTCCCTGGGCTCATCTCACCGTCATTGGGAGGTGCCATCCTCCCATGGAGTATCTCACCATCATTGGGAGGTGCCATCCTCCCTGAGCTCATGTCACCGTCATTGGGAGGTGCCATCCTCCCTGGGCTCATCTCGCCGTCATTGGGAGGTGCCATCCTCCCTGGGCTCATCTCACCGTCATTGGGAGGTGCCATCCTCCCTGGGCTCATCTCACCGTCATTGGGAGGTGCCATCCTCCCTGGGCTCATCTCACCGTCATTGGGAGGCGCCATCCTCCCTGGGCTCATCTCACCGTCATTGGATGGTGCTATCCTCCCTGGTCTCATCTCACCGTCATTGGATGTGCCATCCTCCCTGGGCTGATCTCACCGTCATTGGGAGGTGCCATCCTCCCTGGGCTCTTCTCACCGTCATTGGGAGGTGCCACCCTCCCTGGGCTCATCTCACCGTCATTGGGAGGTGCCACCCTCCCTGGGCTCTTCTCACCGTCATTGGTAGGTGCCACCCTCCCTGGGCTCATCTCACCGTCATTGGATGGTGCCATCCTCCCTGGGCTCATCTCACCGTCATTGGGTGGTGTCACCCGCCCTGGGCTCATCTCACCGTCATTGGGTGGTGCCACCCTCCCTGGGCTCATCTCACCATCATTGGGAGGTGCCACCCTCCCTGGGCTCATCTCATCATTGGGAAGTGCCTTCATTGGGAGGTGCCATCCTCCCTGGGCTCATCTCACCGTCATTGGATGGTGCCATCCTCCCTGGGCTCTTCTCACCGTCATTGGATGGTGCCATCCTCCCTGGGCTCATCTGTCATTGGATGGTGCCACCCTCCCTGGGCTCATCTCACTGTCATTGGGTGGTGGCACCCTCCCTGGGCTCATCTCACCGTCATTGGGAGGTGCCATCCTCCCTGGGCTCATCTCACCATCATTGGGAGGTGCCATCCTCCCTGGGCTCATTTCATCGTCATTGGAAGGTGCCATCCTCCCTGGGCTCATCTCACCGTCATTGGGAGGTGCCATCCTCCCTGGGCTCATCTCACCGTCATTGGGAGGTGCCATCCTCCCTGGGCTCATCTCACCGTCATTGGGTGGTGCCATCCTCCCTGGGCTCATCTCACTGTCATTGGGAGGTGTCATCCTCCCTGGGCTCATCTCAACATCATTGGGAGGTGCCATCCGCACTGGGCTCATCTGACTATCATTGGGAGGTGCCATCCTCCCTGGGCTCATCTCACCATCATTGGGAGGTGCCATCCTCCCATGGATCATCTCACCATCATTGGGAGGTGCCATCCTCCCTGGGCTCATCTCACCATCATTGGGAGGTGCCATCCTCCCTGGGCTCTTCTCACTGTCATTGGGTGGTGCCATCCTGCCTGGGCTCATCTCACCATCATTGGGAGGTGCCATCCTCCCTGGGATCATCTCACCGTCATTGGGAGGTGCCATCTTCCCTGGGCTCATCTCACCGTCATTGGGAGGTGCCATCCTCCCTGGGCTCATCTCACTGTCATTGTGCGATGCCATCCTCCCTGGGATCATCTCACTGTCATTGGATGGTGCCATCCTCCCTGGGCTCATCTCACTGTCATTGGGAGGTGCCATCCTCCCTGGGCTCATCTCACCGTCATTGAGAGGTGCCATCCTCCCTGGGATCTTCTCACTGTCATTGGGTGGTGCCATCATCCTTGGGCTCATTTCACTGTCATTGGGAGGTGCCATCCTCCCTGGGCTCATCTCACCGTCATTGGGAGGTGCCATCCTCCCTGGGATCATCTCACCGTCTTTGGGAGGTGCCATCCTCCCTGGGCTCATCTCACTGTCATTGGGTTGTGCCATCCTCCCATGGATCATAGATCATCTCACCGTCATTGGGAGGTGCCATCCTCCCTGCGATCATCTCACCATCATTGGGAGGTGCCACCCTCCCTGGGCTCATCTCACCGTCATTGGGAGGTGCCATCCTCCCTGGGCTCATCTCACTGTCATTGTGCGATGCCATCCTCCGTGGGATCATCTCACTGGCATTGGATGGTGCCATGCTCCCTGGGCTCATCTCACTGTCATTGGGAGGTGCCATCCTCCCTGGGCTCATCTCACCGTCATTGAGAAGTGCCATCCTCCCTGGGATCTTCTCACTGTCATTGGGTGGTGCCATCCTCCCTGGGCTCATTTCACTGTCATTGGGAGGTGCCATCCTCCCTGGGCTCATCTCACCGTCAATGGGAGGTGCCATCCTCCCTGGGATCATCTCACCGTCATTGGGAGGTGCCATCCTCCCTGGGCTCATCTCACCACCATTGGGAGGTGCAATCCTCCCATGGATCATGGATCATCTCACCGTCATTGGGAGGTGCCATCCTCCTTGCGATCATCTCACCATCATTGGGAGGTGCCATCCTCCCTGGGCTCATTTCACTGTCATTGGGTGGTACCATCCTCCTTGTGCTCATCTCACCATCATTGGGAGGTGCCATCCTCCCTGGGCTCATTTCACTGTCATTGGGTGGTACCATCCTCCCTGGGCTCATCTCACCGTCATTGGTGGGTGCCATCCTCCCTGGGCTCATTTCATTGTCATTGGGAGGTGCCATCCTCCCTGGGCTCATTTCATTGTCATTGGGAGGTGCCATCCTCACTGGGCTCATCTCACCGTCATTGGGAGGTGCCATCCTCCCTGGGCTCTTCTCCCTGTCATTGAGAGGGGCCATCCTCCCTGGGCTCATCTCACCGTCATTGGGAGGTGCCATCCTCCCTGGGCTCATTTCACTGTCATTGGGTGGTACCATCCTCCTTGTGCTCATCTCACCATCATTGGGTGGTGCCATCCTGCCTGGGCTCATCTCACCATCATTGGGAGGTGCCATCCTCCCTGGTATCATCTCACTGTCATTGGGAGGTGCCATCTTCCCTGGGCTCATCTCACCGTCATTGGGAGGTGCCATCCTCCCTGGGCTCATCTCACTGTCATTGTGCGATGCCATCCTCCCTGGGCTCATCTCACTATCATTGGATGGTGCCATCCTCCCTGGGCTCATCTCACTGTCATTGGGTGGTGCCATCCTCCCTGGGCTCATCTCACTGTCATTGGATGGTGCCATCCTCCCTGGGCTCATCTCACTGTCATTGGGAGGTGCCATCCTCCCTGGGCTCATCTCACCGTCATTGGGAGGTGCCATCCTCCCTGGGCTCATCTCACTGTCCTTGTGCGATGCCATCCTCCCTGGGCTCATTTCACTGTCATTGGGAGGTGCCATCCTCCCTGGGATCATCTCACCGTCATTGGAAGGTGCCATCCTCCCTGGGCTCATCTCACCGTCATTGGGAGGTGCCATCCTCCCATGGATCATCTCACCATCATTGGGAGGTGCCATCCTCCCTGAGCTCATCTCACCGTCATTGGGAGGTGCCATCCTCCCTGGGCTCATCTCGCCGTCATTGGGAGGTGCCATCCTCCCTGGGCTCATCTCACCGTCATTGGGAGGTGCCATCCTCCCTGGTCTCATCTCACCGTCATTGGATGTGCCATCCTCCCTGGGCTGATCTCACCGTCATTGGGAGGTGCCATCCTCCCTGGGCTCTTCTCACCATCATTGGGAGGTGCCACCCTCCCTGGGCTCATCTCACCGTCATTGGGAGGTGCCACCCTCCCTGGGCTCTTCTCACCGTCATTGGTAGGTGCCACCCTCCCTGGGCTCATCTCACCGTCATTGGATGGTGCCATCCTCCCTGGGCTCATCTCACCGTCATTGGGTGGTGTCACCCGCCCTGGGCTCATCTCACCGTCATTGGGTGGTGCCACCCTCCCTGGGCTCATCTCACCATCATTGGGAGGTGCCACCCTCCCTGGGCTCATCTCATCATTGGGAAGTGCCTTCATTGGGAGGTGCCATCCTCCCTGGGCTCATCTCACCGTCATTGGATGGTGCCATCCTCCCTGGGCTCTTCTCACCGTCATTGGATGGTGCCATCCTCCCTGGGCTCATCTGTCATTGGATGGTGCCACCCTCCCTGGGCTCATCTCACTGTCATTGGGTGGTGGCACCCTCCCTGGGCTCATCTCACCATCATTGGGAGGTGCCATCCTCCCTGGGCTCATCTCACCATCATTGGGAGGTGCCATCCTCCCAGGGCTCATTTCATCGTCATTGGAAGGTGCCATCCTCCCTGGGCTCATCTCACCGTCATTGGGAGGTGCCATCCTCCCTGGGCTCATCTCACCGTCATTGGGAGGTGCCATCCTCCCTGGGCTCATCTCACCGTCATTGGGAGGTGCCATCCTCCCTGGGCTCATCTCAACATCATTGGGAGGTGCCATCCGCACTGGGCTCATCTGACTATCATTGGGAGGTGCCATCCTCCCTGGGCTCATCTCACCATCATTGGGAGGTGCCATCCTCCCATGGATCATCTCACCATCATTGGGAGGTGCCATCCTCCCTGGGCTCATCTCACCATCATTGGGAGGTGCCATCCTCCCTGGGCTCTTCTCACTGTCATTGGGTGGTGCCATCCTGCCTGGGCTCATCTCACCATCATTGGGAGGTGCCATCCTCCCTGGGATCATCTCACCGTCATTGGGAGGTGCCATCTTCCCTGGGCTCATCTCACCGTCATTGGGAGGTGCCATCCTCCCTGGGCTCATCTCACTGTCATTGTGCGATGCCATCCTCCCTGGGATCATCTCACTGTCATTGGATGGTGCCATCCTCCCTGGGCTCATCTCACTGTCATTGGGAGGTGCCATCCTCCCTGGGCTCATCTCACCGTCATTGAGAGGTGCCATCCTCCCTTGGATCTTCTTACTGTCATTGGGTGGTGCCATCCTCCTTGGGCTCATTTCACTGTCATTGGGAGGTGCCATCCTCCCTGGGCTCATCTCACCGTCATTGGGAGGTGCCATCCTCCCTGGGATCATCTCACCGTCTTTGGGAGGTGCCATCCTCCCTGGGCTCATCTCACTGTCATTGGGTGGTGCCATCCTCCCATGGATCATAGATCATCTCACCGTCATTGGGAGGTGCCATCCTCCCTGCGATCATCTCACCATCATTGGGAGGTGCCACCCTCCCTGGGCTCATCTCACCGTCATTGGGAGGTGCCATCCTCCCTGGGCTCATCTCACTGTCATTGTGCGATGCCATCCTCCGTGGGATCATCTCACTGGCATTGGATGGTGCCATGCTCCCTGGGCTCATCTCACTGTCATTGGGAGGTGCCATCCTCCCTGGGCTCATCTCACCGTCATTGAGAAGTGCCATCCTCCCTGGGATCTTCTCACTGTCATTGGGTGGTGCCATCCTCCCTGGGCTCATTTCACTGTCATTGGGAGGTGCCATCCTCCCTGGGCTCATCTCACCGTCATTGGGAGGTGCCATCCTCCCTGGGATCATCTCACCGTCATTGGGAGGTGCCATCCTCCCTGGGCTCATCTCACCACCATTGGATGTGCCATCGTCCCTGGGCTGATCTCACCGTCATTGGGAGGTGCCATCCTCCCTGGGCTCTTCTCACCATCATTGGGAGGTGCCACCCTCCCTGGGCTCATCTCACCGTCATTGGGAGGTGCCACCCTCCCTGGGCTCTTCTCACCGTCATTGGTAGGTGCCACCCTCCCTGGGCTCATCTCACCGTCATTGGATGGTGCCATCCTCCCATGGATCATCTCACCATCATTGGGAGGTGCCATCCTCCCTGGGCTCATCTCACCATCATTGGGAGGTGCCATCCTCCCTGGGCTCTTCTCACTGTCATTGGGTGGTGCCATCCTGCCTGGGCTCATCTCACCATCATTGGGAGGTGCCATCCTCCCTGGGATCATCTCACCGTCATTGGGAGGTGCCATCTTCCCTGGGCTCATCTCACGGTCATTGGGAGGTGCCATCCTCCCTGGGCTCATCTCACTGTCATTGTGCGATGCCATCCTCCCTGGGATCATCTCACTGTCATTGGATGGTGCCATCCTCCCTGGGCTCATCTCACTGTCATTGGGAGGTGCCATCCTCCCTGGGCTCATCTCACCGTCATTGAGAGGTGCCATCCTCCCTTGGATCTTCTTACTGTCATTGGGTGGTGCCATCCTCCTTGGGCTCATTTCACTGTGCCATCCTCCCTGGGCTCATCTCACCGTCATTGGGAGGTGCCATCCTCCCTGGGATCATCTCACCGTCTTTGGGAGGTGCCATCCTCCCTGGGCTCATCTCACTGTCATTGGGTGGTGCCATCCTCCCATGGATCATAGATCATCTCACCGTCATTGGGAGGTGCCATCCTCCCTGCGATCATCTCACCATCATTGGGAGGTGCCACCCTCCCTGGGCTCATCTCACCGTCATTGGGAGGTGCCATCCTCCCTGGGCTCATCTCACTGTCATTGTGCGATGCCATCCTCCGTGGGATCATCTCACTGGCATTGGATGGTGCCATGCTCCCTGGGCTCATCTCACTGTCATTGGGAGGTGCCATCCTCCCTGGGCTCATCTCACCGTCATTGAGAAGTGCCATCCTCCCTGGGATCTTCTCACTGTCATTGGGTGGTGCCATCCTCCCTGGGCTCATTTCACTGTCATTGGGAGGTGCCATCCTCCCTGGGCTCATCTCACCGTCATTGGGAGGTGCCATCCTCCCTGGGATCATCTCACCGTCATTGGGAGGTGCCATCCTCCCTGGGCTCATCTCACCACCATTGGGAGGTGCAATCCTCCCATGGATCATGGATCATCTCACCGTCATTGGGAGGTGCCATCCTCCTTGCGATCATCTCACCCTCATTGGGAGGTGCCATCCTCCCTGGGCTCATCTCACCATCATTGGCAGGTGCCATCCTCCCTGGGCTCATCTCACCGTCATTGGGAGGTGCCATCCTCCCTGGGCTCTTCTCCCTGTCATTGAGAGGTGCCATCCTCCCTGGGCACATCTCAATGTCATTGGGAGGTGCCATCCTCCCTGGGCTCTTCTCACTGTCATTGGATGGTGCCATCCTCCCTGGGCTCTTCTCACCATCATTGGGAGGTGCCATCCTCCCTGGGCTCATTTCACTGTCATTGGGTGGTACCATCCTCCTTGTGCTCATCTCACCATCATTGGGAGGTGCCATCCTCCCTGGGCTCATTTCACTGTCATTGGGTGGTACCATCCTCCCTGGGCTCATCTCACCGTCATTGGTAGGTGCCATCCTCCCTGGGCTCATTTCATTGTCATTGGGAGGTGCCATCCTCCCTGGGCTCATTTCATTGTCATTGGGAGGTGCCATCCTCACTGGGCTCATCTCACCGTCATTGGGAGGTGCCATCCTCCCTGGGCTCTTCTCCCTGTCATTGAGAGGTGCCATCCTCCCTGGGCTCATCTCACCGTCATTGGGAGGTGCCATCCTCCCTGGGCTCATTTCACTGTCATTGGGTGGTACCATCCTCATTGTGCTCATCTCACCATCATTGGGTGGTGCCATCCTGCCTGGGCTCATCTCACCATCATTGGGAGGTGCCATCCTCCCTGGTATCATCTCACTGTCATTGGGAGGTGCCATCTTCCCTGGGCTCATCTCACCGTCATTGGGAGGTGCCATCCTCCCTGGGCTCATCTCACTGTCATTGTGCGATGCCATCCTCCCTGGGCTCATCTCACTATCATTGGATGGTGCCATCCTCCCTGGGCTCATCTCACTGTCATTGGGTGGTGCCATCCTCCCTGGGCTCATCTCACTGTCATTGGATGGTGCCATCCTCCCTGGGCTCATCTCACTGTCATTGGGAGGTGCCATCCTCCCTGGGCTCATCTCACCGTCATTGGGAGGTGCCATCCTCCCTGGGCTCATCTCACTGTCCTTGTGCGATGCCATCCTCCCTGGGCTCATTTCACTGTCATTGGGAGGTGCCATCCTCCCTGGGATCATCTCAAAGTCATTGGAAGGTGCCATCCTCCCTGGGCTCATCTCACCGTCATTGGGAGGTGCCATCCTCCCATGGATCATCTCACCATCATTGGGAGGTGCCATCCTCCCTGAGCTCATCTCACCGTCATTGGGAGGTGCCATCCTCCCTGGGCTCATCTCGCCGTCATTGGGAGGTGCCATCCTCCCTGGGCTCATCTCACCGTCATTGGGAGGTGCCATCCTCCCTGGGCTCATCTCACCGTCATTGGGAGGTGCCATCCTCCCTGGGCTCATCTCACCGTCATTGGGAGGTGCCATCCTCCCTGGGCTCATCTCACCGTCATTGGATGGTGCTATCCTCCCTGGTCTCATCTCACCGTCATTGGATGTGCCATCCTCCCTGGGCTGATCTCACCGTCATTGGGAGGTGCCATCCTCCCTGGGCTCTTCTCACCGTCATTGGGAGGTGCCACCCTCCCTGGGCTCATCTCACCGTCATTGGGAGGTGCCACCCTCCCTGGGCTCTTCTCACCGTCATTGGTAGGTGCCACCCTCCCTGGGCTCATCTCACCGTCATTGGATGGTGCCATCCTCCCTGGGCTCATCTCACAGTCATTGGGTGGTGTCACCCGCCCTGGGCTCATCTCACCGTCATTGGGTGGTGCCACCCTCCCTGGGCTCATCTCACCATCATTGGGAGGTGCCACCCTCCCTGGGCTCATCTCATCATTGGGAGGTGCCTTCATTGGGAGGTGCCATCCTCCCTGGGCTCATCTCACCGTCATTGGATGGTGCCATCCTCCCTGGGCTCTTCTCACCGTCATTGGATGGTGCCATCCTCCCTGGGCTCATCTGTCATTGGATGGTGCCACCCTCCCTGGGCTCATCTCACTGTCATTGGGTGGTGGCACCCTCCCTGGGCTCATCTCACCATCATTGGGAGGTGCCATCCTCCCTGGGATCATCTCACCGTCATTGGGAGGTGCCATCCTCCCTGGGCTCATTTCATCGTCATTGGAAGGTGCCATCCTCCCTGGGCTCATCTCACCGTCATTGGGAGGTGCCATCCTCCCTGGGCTCATCTCACCGTCATTGGGAGGTGCCATCCTCCCTGGGCTCATCTCACCGTCATTGGGTGGTGCCATCCTCCCTGGGCTCATCTCACTGTCATTGGGAGGTGCCATCCTCCCTGGGCTCATCTCACCATCATTGGGAGGTGCCATCCGCACTGGGCTTATCTGACTATCATTGGGAGGTGCCATCCTCCCTGGGCTCATCTCACCATCATTGGGAGGTGCCATCCTCCCATGGATCATCTCACCATCATTGGGAGGTGCCATCCTCCCTGGGCTCATCTCACCATCATTGGGAGGTGCCATCCTCCCTGGGCTCTTCTCACTGTCATTGGGTGGTGCCATCCTGCCTGGGCTCATCTCACCATCATTGGGAGGTGCCATCCTCCCTGGGATCATCTCACCGTCATTGGGAGGTGCCATCTTCCCTGGGCTCATCTCACCGTCATTGGGAGGTGCCATCCTCCCTGGGCTCATCTCACTGTCATTGTGCGATGCCATCCTCCCTGGGATCATCTCACTGTCATTGGATGGTGCCATCCTCCCTGGGCTCATCTCACTGTCATTGGGAGGTGCCATCCTCCCTGGGCTCATCTCACTGTCATTGAGAGGTGCCATCCTCCCTGGGATCTTCTCACTGTCATTGGGTGGTGCCATCCTCCTTGGGCTCATTTCACTGTCATTGGGAGGTGCCATCCTCCCTGGGCTCATCTCACCGTCATTGGGAGGTGCCATCCTCCCTGGGATCATCTCACCGTCTTTGGGAGGTGCCATCCTCCCTGGGCTCATCTCACTGTCATTGGGTGGTGCCATCCTCCCATGGATCATGGATCATCTCACCGTCATTGGGAGGTGCCATCCTCCCTGCGATCATCTCACCATCATTGGGAGGTGCCACCCTCCCTGGGCTCATCTCACCGTCATTGGGAGGTGCCATCCTCCCTGGGCTCATCTCACTGTCATTGTGCGATGCCATCCTCCCTGGGATCATCTCACTGGCATTGGATGGTGCCATGCTCCCTGGGCTCATCTCACTGTCATTGGGAGGTGCCATCCTCCCTGGGCTCATCTCACCGTCATTGAGAAGTGCCATCCTCCCTGGGATCTTCTCACTGTCATTGGGTGGTGCCATCCTCCCTGGGCTCATTTCACTGTCATTGGGAGGTGCCATCCTCCCTGGGCTCATCTCACCGTCATTGGGAGGTGCCATCCTCCCTGGGATCATCTCACCGTCATTGGGAGGTGCCATCCTCCCTGGGCTCATCTCACCACCATTGGGAGGTGCAATCCTCCCATGGATCATGGATCATCTCACCGTCATTGGGAGGTGCCATCCTCCTTGCGATCATCTCACCATCATTGGGAGGTGCCATCCTCCCTGGGCTCATCTCACCATCATTGGCAGGTGCCATCCTCCCTGGGCTCATCTCACCGTCATTGGGAGGTGCCATCCTCCCTGGGCTCTTCTCCCTGTCATTGAGAGGTGCCATCCTCCCTGGGCACATCTCAATGTCATTGGGAGGTGCCATCCTCCCTGGGCTCTTCTCACTGTCATTGGATGGTGCCATCCTCCCTGGGCTCTTCTCACCATCATTGGGAGGTGCCATCCTCCCTGGGCTCATTTCACTGTCATTGGGTGGTACCATCCTCCTTGTGCTCATCTCACCATCATTGGGAGGTGCCATCCTCCCTGGGCTCGTCTCACCATCATTGGGAGGTGTCATCCTCCCTGGGCTCATCTCACCGTCATTGGTAGGTGCCATCCTCCCTGGGCTCATTTCATTGTCATTGGGAGGTGCCATCCTCCCTGGGCTCATTTCATTGTCATTGGGAGGTGCCATCCTCACTGGGCTCATCTCACCATCATTGGGAGGTGCCATCCTCCCTGGGCTCTTCTCCCTGTCATTGAGAGGTGCCATCCTCCCTGGGCTCATCTCACCGTCATTGGGAGGTGCCATCCTCCCTGGGCTCATTTCACTGTCATTGGGTGGTACCATCCTCCTTGTGCTCATCTCACCATCATTGGGTGGTGCCATCCTGCCTGGGCTCATCTCACCATCATTGGGAGGTGCCATCCTCCCTGGTATCATCTCACTGTCATTGGGAGGTGCCATCTTCCCTGGGCTCATCTCACCGTCATTGGGAGGTGCCATCCTCCCTGGGCTCATCTCACCGTCATTGGGAGGTGCCATCCTCCCTGGGCTCATCTCACTGTCATTGTGCGATTCCATCCTCCCTGGGATCATCTCACTGTCATTGGATGGTGCCATCCTCCCTGGGCTCATCTCACTGTCATTGGGTGGTGCCATCCTCCCTGGGCTCATTTCACTGTCATTGGGTGGTACCATCCTCCTTGTGCTCATCTCACCATCATTTGGAGGTGCCATCCTCCCTGGGCTCGTCTCACCATCATTGGGAGGTGTCATCCTCCCTGGGCTCATCTCACCGTCATTGGTAGGTGCCATCCTCCCTGGGCTCATTTCATTGTCATTGGGAGGTGCCATCCTCCCTGGGCTCATTTCATTGTCATTGGGAGGTGCCATCCTCACTGGGCTCATCTCACCGTCATTGGGAGGTGCCATCCTCCCTGGGCTCTTCTCCCTGTCATTGAGAGGTGCCATCCTCCCTAGGCTCATCTCACCGTCATTGGGAGGTGCCATCCTCGCTGGGCTCATTTCACTGTCATTGAGTGGTACCATCCTCCTTGTGCTCATCTCACCATCATTGGGTGGTGCCATCCTGCCTGGGCTCATCTCACCATCATTGGGAGGTGCCATCCTCCCTGGTATCATCTCACTGTCATTGGGAGGTGCCATCTTCCCTGGGCTCATCTCACCGTCATTGGGAGGTGCCATCCTCCCTGGGCTCATCTCACCGTCATTGGGAGGTGCCATCCTCCTTGGGCTCATCTCACTGTCATTGTGCGATGCCATCCTCCCTGGGTTCATCTCACTGTCATTGGATGGTGCCATCCTCCCTGGGCTCATCTCACTGTCATTGGATGGTGCCATCCTCCATGGGCTCATCTCACTGTCATTGGGAGGTGCCATCCTCCCTGGGCTCATCTCACCGTCCTTGTGCGATGCCATCCTCCCTGGGCTCATTTCACTGTCATTGGGAGGTGCCATCCTCCCTGGGATCATCTCACCGTCATTGGAAGGTGCCATCCTCCCTGGGCTCATCTCACCATCATTGGGAGGTGCCATCCTCCCTGGGCTCATCTCACCGTCATTGGCAGGTGCCATCCTCCGTGGGCTCCTCTCACCGTCATTGGGAGGTGCCATCCTCCCTGGGCTCTTCTCCCTGTCATTGAGAGGTGCCATCCTCCCTGGGCTCATCTCAATGTCATTGGGAGGTGCCATCCTCCCTGGGCTCTTCTCACCATCATTGGGAGGTGCCATCCTCCCTGGGCTCATTTCACTGTCATTGGGTGGTACCATCCTCCTTGTGCTCATCTCACCATCATTGGGAGGTGCCATCCTCCCTGGGCTCATCTCACCATCATTGGGAGGTACCATCCTCCCTGGGCTCATCTCACCGTCATTGGGAGGTGCCATCCTCCCTGGGCTCATTTCACTGTCATTGGGAGGTGCCATCCTCCCTGGGCTCATTTCATTGTCATTGGGAGGTGCCATCCTCCATGGGCTCATCTCACCGTCATTGGGAGGTGCCATCCTCCCTGGGCTCTTCTCCCTGTCATTGAGAGGTGCCATCCTCCCTGGGCTCATCTCACTGTCATTGGGTGGTGCCATCCTCCCTGGGCTCATCTCACTGTCATTGGGAGGTGCCATCCTCCCTGGGCTCATTTCACTGTCATTGGATGGTGCCATCCTCCCTGGGCTCATCTCACCGTCATTGGGTGGTGCCATCCTCCCTGGGCTCATCTCACCGTTATTGGGAGGTGCCATCCTCCCTGGGCTCTTCTCACTGTCATTGGGAGGCTCATCTCACTGTCATTGGGAGGTGCCATCCTCCCTGGGCTCTTCTCACTGTCATTGGGATGCTCATCTCACTGTCATTGGGAGGTGCCATCCTCCCTGGGCTCATCTCACCATTATTGGGAGGTGCCATCCTCCATGGGCTCTTCTCACTGTCATTGGGAGGTGCCATCCTCCCTGGGCTCATATCACTGTCATTGGGAGGTGCCATCCTCCCTGGGCTTATTTCACTGTCATTGGGATGTGCCATCCTCCCTGGGCTCATTTCACTGTCATTGGGAGGTGCCATCCTCCCTGTGCTCATCTCACTGTCATTGGGAGGTGCCATCCTCCCTGGGCTCATCTCACCGTCATTGGGAGGTGCCATCCTCCCTGGGCTCATTTCACCGTCATTGGGAGGTGCCATCCTCCCTGGGCTCATTTCACCGTCATTGGGTGGTGCCGTCCTCCCTGGGCTCATCTCACCGTCATTGGGTGGTGCCATCATCCCTGGGCTCTTCTCACCGTCATTGGATGGTGCCGTCCTCCCTGGGCTCATCTCACCGTCATCGGGAGGTGCCGTCCTCCCTGGGCTCATCTCACCGTCATCGGGAGGTGCCGTCCTCCCTGGGCTCTTCTCACCGTCATCGGGAGGTGCCGTCCTCCCTGGGCTCATCTCACCGTCATCGGGAGGTGCCGTCCTCCCTGGGCTCATCTCACCGTCATTGGGAGGTGCCGTCCTCCCTGGGCTCATTTCACTGTCATTGGGAGGTGCCATCCTCCCTGGGCTCATCTCACCGTCATTCGGAGGTGCCATCCTCCCTGGGCTCATCTCAATGTCATTGGATGTTGCCATCCGC
This sequence comes from Ambystoma mexicanum, assembly GCF_040938575.1. Taxonomy (NCBI): domain Eukaryota; kingdom Metazoa; phylum Chordata; class Amphibia; order Caudata; family Ambystomatidae; genus Ambystoma; species Ambystoma mexicanum. The sequence continues at coordinate 1,468,567,014 of NC_090924.1, read as the reverse complement.
ACCTCCCTGGGCTCATCTCAATGTCATTGGATGTTGCCATCCTCTCTGGGATCATCTCACCGTCATTGGATGGTGCCATCCTCCCTGTGCTCATCTCACCATCATTGGGAGGTGCCATCTTCCCTGGGCTCTTCTCACCGTCATTGGGAGGTGCCATCCACCCTGGGCTCATCTCACTGTCATTGGGAGGTGCCATCCTCCCTGGGCTCATTTCACTGTCATTGGGAGGTGCCATCCTCCCTGGGCTCATTTCACTGTCATTGAGTGATGCCATCCTCCCTGGGCTCATCTCACCGTCATTGGGTGGTGCCATCCTCCATGCACTCATCTCACCGTCATTGGGAGGTGCCATCCTCCCTGCGCTATTCTCACTGTCATTGGGAGGTGCCATCCTCCCTGGGCTCATTTCACTGTCATTGGGAGTTGCCATCCTCCCTGGGCTCATCTCACTGTCATTGGGAGGTGCCATCCTCCCTGGGCTCATTTCACTGTCATTGGGTGGTACCATCCTCCCTGGGCTCATCTCACCGTCATTTGGTGGTGCCACCCTCCCTGGGCTCTTCTCATCGTCATTGGGTGGTGCCATCCTCCCTGGGCTCATCTCACCATCATTGCTTCGTTTAATCCTCCCTGGGCTCATCTCACCGTCATTGGGTGGTGCCATCATCCCTGGGCTCTTCTCACCGTCATTGGGTGGTGCCATCCTCCCTGGGCTCATCTCAATGTCATTGGTAGGTGCCATCCTCCCTGGGCTCATCTCACCGTCATTGGGAGGTGCCATCCTCTCTGGGCTCATCTCGCCGTCATTGGGAGGTGCCATCCTCCCTGGGCTCTTCTCACCGTCATTGGAAGGTGCCATCCTCTTTGGGCTCATTTCACTGTCATTGGGAGGTGCCATCCTCCCTGGGCTCATTTCACTGTCATTGGGCGGTGCCATCCTCCCTGGGCTCTTCTCGCCGTCATTGGGAGGTGCCATCCTCCCTGGGCTCATCTCACCGTCATTGGGAGGTGCCATCCTCCCTGGGCTCTTCTCACTGTCATTGGGAGGTGCCATCCTCCCTGGGCTCATTTCACCGTCATTGGGAGGCGCCATCCTCCCTGGGCTCATCTCATCATCATTGGGAGGTGCCATCCTCCCTAGGATCATCTCACCGTCATTGGATGGTGCCATCCTCCCTGTGCTCATCTCACTGTCATTGAGAGGTGACATCCTCCCTGCGATCATCTCACCATCATTGGGAGGTGCCATCCTCCCTGTGCTCATCTCACTGTCATTGGGAGGTGCCATCCTCCCTGGGCTCATCTCACCATCATTGGGAGGTGCCATCCTCACTGGGCTCATCTCACCGTCATTGAGAGGTGCCATCCTCCCTGGGCTTATCTCACCATCATTGGTTTGTTCAATCCTCCCTGGGCTCATCTCAATGTCATTGGGAGGTGCCATCCTCCCTGGGCTCATCTCAATGTCATTGGGAGGTGCCATCCTCCCTGGGCTCATTTGACCGTAATTGGGAGGTGCCATCCTCCCTGGGCTCATCTCACTGTCATAGGGAGGTGCCATCCTCCCTGGGCTCATCTCACCGTCATTGGGAGGTGCCATCCTCCCTGGGCTCATCTCACCATCATTGGGAGGTGCCATCCTCCCTGCGATCATCTCACCATCATTGGGAGGTGCCATCCTCACTGGGCTCATCTCACCGTCATTGGTAGGTGCCATCCTCCCTGGGCTTATCTCACCGTCATTGGTAGGTGCCATCCTACCTGGGCTTATCTCACCATCATTGGGAGGTGCCATCCTCACTGGGCTCATCGCACCATCATTGGTTTGTTTAATCCTCCCTGGGCTCATCTCAATGTCATTGGGAGGTGCCATCCTCCGTGGGCTCATCTCAATGTCATTGGGAGGTGCCATCCTCCCTGGGCTCATTTCACCGTTATTGGTAGGTGCCATCCTCCCTGGGCTCATCTCACCATCATTGGTTTGTTCAATCCTCCCTGGGCACATCTCACCGTCATTGGGAGGTGCCTTCCTCCCTGGGATCATCTCACCATCATTGGATGGTGCTATCCTTCCTGGGCTCATTTAACCGTCATTGGGAGGTGCCATCCTCCCTGGGCTCTTCTCACCGTCATTGGGAGGTGCCATCCTCCCTGGGCTCATCTCACCATCATTGGGAGGTGCCATCCTCCCTGCAATCATCTCACCATCATTGGTTTGTTCAATCCACCCTGGGCTTATCTCACCGTCATTGGGAGGTGCCTTCCTCCCTGGGCTCATCTCGATGTCATTGGCAGGTGCCATCCTCCCTGGGCTCATCTCACCATCATTGGTTTGTTCAATCCTCCCTGGGCTTATCTCACCGTCATTGGGAGGTGCCTTCCTCCCTGGGCTCATTTCACCGTCATTGGGACGTGCAATCCTCCCTGGGCTCTTCTCACCGTCATTGGGAGGTGCCATCCTCCATGGGCTCATCTCACTGTCATTGGGTGGTGGCATCCTCCCTGGGCTCATTTCACTCTCATTGGGAGGTGCCATCCTCCCTGGGCTCATCTCACTGTCATTGGGTGGTGGCATCCTCCCTGGGCTCATTTCACTCTCATTGGGAGGTGCCATCCTCCCTGGGCTCATCTCACTGTCATTGGGTGGTGACATCCTCCCTGGGCACATCTCACCGTCATTGGGTGGTGCCATCCGCCCTGGGCTCTTCTCACCGTCATTGGGTGGTGCCATCCTCCCTTGGCTCATCTCACTGTCATTGGGAGGTTCCATCCTCCCTGGGCTCATCTCACTGTCATTGGGTGGTGTCATCCTCCCTGGGCTCTTCTCACCGTCATTGGGTGATGCCATCCTCCCTTGGCTCATCTCACCGTCATTGGATGGTGCCATCCTACCTGGGCTCATTTCACTGTCATTGGGAGGTGCCATCCTCCCTGGGCTCATCTCACCGTCATCGGGAGGTGCCATCCTCCCTGGGCTCATCTCAATGTCATTGGGAGATGCCATCCTCCCTGGGCTCATCTCACCGTCATTGGGAGGTGCCATCCTCCCTGGGCTACTCTCACCGTCATTGGTAGGTGCCATCCTCCCTGGGCTCATCTCACCATCATTGGTAGGTGCCATCCTCCCTGGGCTCATCTCACTGTCATTGGGTGGTGCCATCCTCCCTGGGCTCATCTCACTGTCATTGGGTGGTGCCATCCTCCCTGGGCTCTTCTCACCATCATAGGGAGGTGCCAAACCTCCCTGGGCTCATCTCACCGTCATTGGGAGGTGCCATCCTCCCTGGGCTACTCTCACCATCATTGGTAGGTACCATCCTCCCTGGGCTCATCTCACCGTCATTGGGAGGTGCCATTCTCCATGGGCTCATCTCACCGTCATTGGTAGGTGCCATCCTCCCTTGGCTCATCTCACCATCATTGGGAGGTGCCATCCTCCCTGGGGGCTCATCTCACCATCATTGCGAGGTGCCATCCTCCGTGGGCTCATCTCACTGTCATTGGGAGGTGCCATCCTCATTGGTCTCATCTCACCGTCATTGAGTGGTACCATCCGCCCTGGGATCATCTCACCGTCATTGGGAGGTGCCATCCTCATTGGGCTCATCTCACTGTCATTGGATGGTGCCATCCTCCCTGGGCTCATCTCACTGTCATTGGATGGTGCCATCCTCCCTGGGCTCATCTCACTGTCATTGGGAGGTGCCATCCTCCCTGGGCTCATTTCACTGTCATTGGGTCGTACCATCTTCCCTGGGCTCATCTCACCGTCATTTGGTGGTGCCACCCTCCCTGGGCTCTTCTCATCGTCATTGGGTGGTGCCATCCTCCCTGGGCTCATCTCACCATCATTGCTTTGTTTAATCCTCCCTGGGCTCATCTCACCGTCATTGGGTGGTGCCATCATCCCTGGGCTCTTCTCACCGTCATTGGGTGGTGCCATCCTCCCTGGGCTCATCTCAATGTCATTGGTAGGTGCCATCCTCCCTGGGCTCATCTCACCGTCATTGGGAGGTGCCATCCTCTCTGGGCTCATCTCGCCGTCATTGGGAGGTGCCATCCTCCCTGGGCTCTTCTCACCGTCATTGGAAGGTGCCATCCTCTTTGGGCTCATTTCACTGTCATTGGGAGGTGCCATCCTCCCTGGGCTCATTTCACTGTCATTGGGCGGTGCCATCCTCCCTGGGCTCTTCTCGCCGTCATTGGGAGGTGCCATCCTCCCTGGGCTCATCTCACCGTCATTGGGAGGTGCCATCCTCCCTGGGCTCTTCTCACCGTCATTGGGAGGTGCCATCCTCCCTGGGCTCATTTCACCGTCATTGGGAGGCGCCATCCTCCCTGGGCTCATCTCATCATCATTGGGAGGTGCCATCCTCCCTAGGATCATCTCACCGTCATTGGATGGTGCCATCCGCCCTGTGCTCATCTCACTGTCATTGAGAGGTGACATCCTCCCTGCGATCATCTCACCATCATTGGGAGGTGCCATCCTCCCTGTGCTCATCTAACTGTCATTGGGAGGTGCCATCCTCCCTGGGCTCATCTCACCATCATTGGGAGGTGCCATCCTCACTGGGCTCATCTCACCGTCATTGAGAGGTGCCATCCTCCCTGGGCTTATCTCACCATCATTGGTTTGTTCAATCCTCCCTGGGCTCATCTCACCATCGTTGGTTTGTTCAATCCTCCCTGGGCACATCTCACCGTCATTGGGAGGTGCCTTCCTCCCTGGGATCATCTCACCATCATTGGATGGTGCCATCCTTCCTGGGCTCATTTAACCGTCATTGGGAGGTGCCATCCTCCCTGGGCTCTTCTCACCGTCATTGGGAGGTGCCATCCTCCCTGGGCTCATCTCACCATCATTGGGAGGTGCCATCCTCCCTGCAATCATCTCACCATCATTGGTTTGTTCAATCCACCCTGGGCTTATCTCACCGTCATTGGGAGGTGCCTTCCTCCCTGGGCTCATCTCGATGTCATTGGCAGGTGCCATCCTCCCTGGGCTCATCTCACCATCATTGGTTTGTTCAATCCTCCCTGGGCTTATCTCACCGTCATTGGGAGGTGCCTTCCTCCCTGGGCTCATATCAATGTCATTGGCAGGTGCCATCCTCACTGGGCTCATCTCAATGTCATTGGGAGGTGCCATCCTCCCTGGGCTCATTTCACCGTCATTGGGACGTGCAATCCTCCCTGGGCTCTTCTCACCGTCATTGGGAGGTGCCATCCTCCATGGGCTCATCTCACTGTCATTGGGTGGTGGCATCCTCCCTGGGCTCATTTCACTCTCATTGGGAGGTGCCATCCTCCCTGGGCTCATCTCACTGTCATTGGGTGGTGGCATCCTCCCTGGGCTCATTTCACTCTCATTGGGAGGTGCCATCCTCCCTGGGCTCATCTCACTGTCATTGGGTGGTGACATCCTCCCTGGGCTCATCTCACCGTCATTGGGTGGTGCCATCCGCCCTGGGCTCTTCTCACCGTCATTGGGTGGTGCCATCCTCCCTTGGCTCATCTCACTGTCATTGGGAGGTTCCATCCTCCCTGGGCTCATCTCACTGTCATTGGGTGGTGTCATCCTCCCTGGGCTCTTCTCACCGTCATTGGGTGATGCCATCCTCCCTTGGCTCATCTCACCGTCATTGGATGGTGCCATCCTACCTGGGCTCATTTCACTGTCATTGGGAGGTGCCATCCTCCCTGGGCTCATCTCACCGTCATCGGGAGGTGCCATCCTCCCTGGGCTCATCTCAATGTCATTGGGAGATGCCATCCTCCCTGGGCTCATCTCACCGTCATTGGGAGGTGCCATCCTCCCTGGGCTACTCTCACCGTCATTGGTAGGTGCCATCCTCCATGGGCTCATCTCACCATCATTGGTAGGTGCCATCCTCCCTGGGCTCATCTCACTGTCATTGGGTGGTGCCATCCTCCCTGGGCTCTTCTCACCATCATTGGGAGGTGCCATCCTCCCTGGGCTCATCTCACTGTCATTGGGTGGTGCCATCCTCCCTGGGCTCATCTCACCATCATAGGGAGGTGCCAAACCTCCCTGGGCTCATCTCACCGTCATTGGGAGGTGCCATCCTCCCTGGGCTACTCTCACCGTCATTGGTAGGTACCATCCTCCCAGGGCTCATCTCACCGTCATTGGGAGGTGCCATTCTCCATGGGCTCATCTCACCGTCATTGGTAGGTGCCATCCTCCCTTGGCTCATCTCACCATCATTGGGAGGTGCCATCCTCCCTGGGGGCTCATCTCACCGTCATTGGGAGGTGCCATCCTCCGTGGGCTCATCTCACTGTCATTGGGAGGTGCCATCCTCATTGGGCTCATCTCACCGTCATTGAGTGGTACCATTCCTGGGATCATCTCACCGTCATTGGGAGGTGCCATCCTCATTGGGCTCATCTCACTGTCATTGGATGGTGCCATCCTCCCTGGGCTCATCTCACTGTCATTGGATGGTGCCATCCTCCCTGGGCTCATCTCACTGTCATTGGGAGGTGTCATCCACCCTGGGCTCATCTCACTGTCATTGGGTGGTGCCATCCTCCCTGGGCTCATCTCACTGTCATTGGGTGGTGCCATCCTCCCTGGGCTCATCTCACCGTCAATAGGAGGTGCCATCCTCCCTGGGCTCATTTCACCATCATTGGGAGGTGCCATCCTCCCTGGGCTCTTCTCACCATCATTGGGAGGTGCCATCCTCCCTGGGCTCATCTCACTGTCATTGGGTGGTGCCATTCTTCCTGGGCTCTTCTCACCATCATTGGGAGGTGCCATCCTTCCTGGGCTCTTCTCAGCATCATTGGGAGGTGCCATCCTCCCTGGGCTCTTCTCACCATCATTGGGAGGTGCCATCCTCCATGGGCGGCTCATCTGTCATTGGTAGGTGCCATCCTCCCTGGGCTCATCTCACTGTCATTGGGAGGTGCCATCCTCCCTGGGCTCATCTCACCGTCATTGGGAGGTGCCATCTTCCCTGGGCTCATCTCACCATCATTGAGTGGTACCATCCTCCCTCGGATCATCTCACCATCATTGGGAGGTGCCATCCTCCCTGGGCTCATCTCACCATCATCGGGAGGTGCCATCCTCCCTAGGCTCATCTCACCATCATTGGGTGGTGTCATCCTCCCTGGGCTCATCTCACCGTCATTGGGAGGTGCCATCCTCCATGGGCTCATCTCACCGTCATTGGGAGGTGCCATCCTCCCTGGGCTCATCTCACCGTCATTGGGAGGTGCCATCCTCCCTGGGATCATCTCACCGTCATTGGGAGGTGCCATCCTCCCTGGGCTTATCTCACCATCATTGGGAGGTGCCATCCTCCCTGGGCTCATCTCACCGTCATTGGGTGGTGCCATCCTCACTGGGCTCATCTCACCGTCATTGGGAGATGCCATCCTCCCTGGGCTCATCTCACCGTCATTGGGTGGTGCCATCCTCCCTGGGCTCATCTCACCATCATTGAGTGGTACCGTCCTCCCTGGGCTCATTTCACCATCATTGGGAGGTGCCATCCTCCCTGGGCTCATCTCACCGTCATTGGGAGGTGCCATCCTCCCTGGGCTCATCTCACCGTCATTGGGTGGTGCCATCCTCTCTGAGCTCATTTCACCGTCATTGGATGGTGCCATCCTCCCTGGGATCATCTCACCATCATTGGGAGATGCCATCCTCCCTGGGCTCATTTCACCGTCATTGGGAGGTGCCATCCTCTCTGAGCTCATTTCATCGTCATTGGGAGGTGCCATCCTCCCTGGGCTCATCTCACCATCATTGGGAGATGCCATCCTCCCTGGGCTCATTTCACCATCATTGGGAGGTGCCATCCTCCCTGTGCTCATCTCACCGTCATTGGGAGGTGCCATCCTCCCTGGGCTCATCTCACCGTCATTGGGTGGTGCCATCCTCCCTGGGCTCATCTCACCATCATTGAGTGGTACCATCCTCCCTGGGCTCATTTCACCATCATTGGGAGGTGCCATCCTCCCTGGGCTCATCTCACTGTCATTGGGAGATGCCATCCTCCCTGGGCTACTCTCACCGTCATTGGGAGGTGCCATCCTCCCTGGGCTCATCTCACCGTCATTGGGTGGTGCCATCCTCTCTGAGCTCATTTCACCGTCATTGGATGGTGCCATCCTCCCTAGGCTCATCTCACTGTCATTGGGTGGTGCCATCCTCCCTGGGCTCATCTCACCATCATTGAGTGGTACCATCCTCCCTGGGCTCATTTCACCATCATTGGGAGGTGCCATCCTCCCTGGGCTCATCTCACTGTCATTGGGAGATGCCATCCTCCCTGGGCTACTCTCACCGTCATTGGGAGGTGCCATCCTCCCTGGGCTCATCTCACCGTCATTGGGTGGTGCCATCCTCTCTGAGCTCATTTCACCGTCATTGGATGGTGCCATCCTCCCTGGGCTCATCTCACCGTCATTGGGTGGTGCCATCCTCTCTGAGCTCATTTCACCGTCATTGGATGGTGCCATCCTCCCTGGGCTCATCTCACCATCATTGGGAGGTGCCATCCTCCCTGGGCTCATCTCACCGTCATTGGGAGGTGCCATCTTCCCTTGGCTCATCTCACCATCATTGGGAGGTGCCATCCTCCCTGCGATCATCTCACCGTCATTGGGTGGTGCTATCCTCCCTGGGCTCATCTCACCATCATTGGGAGGTGCCATCCTCCCTTGGCTCATCTCACCATCATTGGGAGGTGCCATCCTCCCTGCGATCATCTCACCGTCATTGGGTGGTGCCATCCTCCCTGGGATCATCTCACCATCATTGGGAGGTGCCATCCTCCCTGGGATCTTCTCACTGTCATTGGATGGTGCCATCCTCCCTGGGCTCTTCTCACCGTCATTGGGTGGTGCCATCCTCCCTGGGCTCTTCTCACCGTCATTGGATGGTGCAATCATCCCTGGGCTCTTCTCACCGTTATTGGATGGTTCCATCCTCCCTGGGCTCATCTCACCGTCATTGGGAGGTGCAATCCTCCCTGGGCTCATCTCACCATCATTGGGAGGTGCCATCCTCCCTGGGCTCATCTCACTGGAATTGGTAGGTGCCATCCTCCCTGGGCTCATCTCACCATCATTGGGAGATGCCATCCTCCCTTGGCTCATCTCACCATCATTGGGAGGTGCCATCCTCCCTGGGCTCATCTTGCCATCATTGGAGGGTGCCATCCTCCCTGGGCTCATCTCACCGTCATTGGTAGGTGCCATCCTTCCTGGGCTCCTCTCACCATCATTGGAGGGTGCCATCCTCCCTGGGCTCATCTCACATCATTGGGTGTTGCCATCCTCCTTGGGCTCAGCTCAATGTCATTGGGTGTTGCAATCCTCCCAGGGCTCATCTCACCATCACTGGGAGGTGCCATCCTCCCTGGGCCCATCTCACCGCCATTGGATGGTGCCATCCTCCCTGGGCTCATCTCACCGTTATTGGATGGTTCCATCATCCCTGGGATCATCTCACCATCATTAGGAGGTGCCATCCTCCCTGGGCTCATCTCACCATCATTGGGAGGCGCCATCCTCCCTGGGCTCATCTCGCCGTCATTGGGAGGTGCCATCCTCCATGGGCTCATCTCACTGTCATTGGGAGGTGCCAACCTCCCTGGGCTCATCTCAATGTCATTGGGTGGTGCCATCCTCCCTGGGCTCTTCTCGCCGTCATTGGGTGGTGCCATCCTCCCTGGGCTCTTCTCACTGTCATTGGGAGGTGCCATCCTCCCTGGGGTCATCTCACCCTCATTGGGAGGTGCCATCCTCCCTGGGCTCATCTCACCATCATTGGGTGGTGCTATCCTCCCTGGGCTCATCTCACAATCATTGGGAGGTGCCATCCTCTCTGGGCTCATCTCACCCTCATTGGGAGGCGCCATCCTCCCAGGGCTCATCTCATCCTCATTGGGAGGTGCCATCCTCCCTGGGCTCATGTCATTGGGTGGTGCCATCGTCCCTGGGCTCATCTCACTGTCATTGGGTGGTGCCATCCTCCCTGGGCTCATCTCACCGTTATTGGGAGGTGCCATCCTCCCTGGGCTCATCTCACCGTCATTGGGGGGTGCCATCCTCCCTGGGATCATCTCACCGTCATTGGATGGTGCCATCCTCCCTGGGCTCATCTCACTGTCATTGGATGGTGCCATCCTCCCTGGGCTCATCTCACCGTCTTTGGATGGTGCCATCCTCCCTGGGCTCATCTCACTGTCATTGGGAGGTGCCATCCTCCCTGGGCTCATCTCACCGTCATTGGGAGGTGCCATCCTCCCTGGGCTCATCTCACCGTCATTGGGAGGTGCCATCCTCCCTGGGCTCATCTCACTGTCATTGGGTGGTGCCATCCTCCCTGGGCTCATCTCACCATTATTGGGAGGTGCCATCCTCCCTGGGCTCATCTCACTGTCATTGGATGGTGCCATCCTCCCTGGGCTCATCACACCATCATTGGGAGGTGCCATCCTCCCTGGGCTCATCTCACTGTCATTGGGTGGTGCCATCCTCCCTGGGCTCATCTCACCGTTATTGGGAGGTGCCATCCTCCCTGGGCTCATCTCACTGTCATTGGGGTGTGCCATCCTCCCTGGGCTCATCTCACCATCATTGGGAGGTGCCATCCTCCCTGTGCTCATCTCACTGTCATTGTGCAATGCCATACTCCCTGGGCTCATATCACTGTCATTGGGAGGTCCTCCCTGGGCTCTTCTCACCGTCATTGGGAGGTGCCATCCTCCCTGGGCTCTTCTCACCATCATTGGGAGGTGCCATCCTCCCTGGGATCATTTCACCATCATTGGGAGGTGCCATCCTCCCTGGGCTCTTCTCACCGTCATTGGGAGGTGCCATCCTCCCTGGGCTGTTCTCACCGTCATTGGGAGGTGCCATCCTCCCTGGGCTCTTCTCAAAGTCATTGGGAGGTGCCATCCTCCCTGGGATCATCTCACCGTCATTGGGAGGTGCCATCCTCCCTGGGCTCTTCTCACCATCATTGGGAGGTGCCATCCTCCCTTGGCTCTTCTCACCGTCATTGGGAGGTGCCATCCTCCCTGGGATCATTTCACCGTCATTGGGAGGTGCCATCCTCCCTGAGCTCTTCTCACCATCATTGGGAGGTGCCATCCTCCCTGGGCTCATCTCATCGTCATTGGGAAGTGCCATCCTCCCTGGGCTCATCTCACCGTCATTGGGTGGTGCCATCCTCCCATGGATCATCTCACCGTCATTGGGAGGTGCCATCCTCCGTGGGCTCATCTCACCGTCATTGGGTAGTGCCATCCTCCCATGGATCATCTCACCGTCATTGGGAGGTGCCATCCTCCCTGGGATCATCTCACCGTCATTGGGAGGTGCCATCCTCCCTGGGCTCATCTCACCATCATTGGGAGGTGCCATCCTCCCTGGGCTCATCACACCGTCATTGGGAAGTGCCATCCTCCCTGGGCTCATTTCACTGTCATTGGGAGGTGCCATCCTCCCTGGGCTCATTTCATTGTCATTGGGAGGTGCCATCCTCCATGGGCTCATCTCACCGTCATTGGGAGGTGCCATCCTCCCTGGGCTCATCTCACTGTCATTGGGTGGTGCCATCCTCCCTGGGCTCATCTCACCATTATTGGGAGGTGCCATCCTCCCTGGGCTCATCTCACTGTCATTGGATGGTGCCATCCTCCCTGGGCTCATCACACCATCATTGGGAGGTGCCATCCTCCCTGGGCTCATCTCACTGTCATTGGGAGGTGCCATCCTCTCTGGGCTCATCTCACCCTCATTGGGAGGCGCCATCCTCCCTGGGCTCATCTCATCCTCATTGGGAGGTGCCATCCTCCCTGGGCTCATGTCATTGGGTGGTGCCATCCTCCCTGGGCTCATCTCACTGTCATTGGGTGGTGCCATCCTCCCTGGGCTCATCTCACCGTTATTGGGAGGTGCCATCCTCCCTGGGCTCATCTCACCGTCATTGGGGGGTGCCATCCTCCCTGGGATCATCTCACCGTCATTGGATGGTGCCATCCTCCCTGGGCTCATCTCACTGTCATTGGATGGTGCCATCCTCCCTGGGCTCATCTCACCGTCATTGGATGGTGCCATCCTCCCTGGGCTCATCTCACTGTCATTGGGAGGTGCCATCCTCCCTGGGCTCATCTCACCGTCATTGGGAGGTGCCATCCTCCCTGGGCTCATCTCACCGTCATTGGGAGGTGCCATCCTCCCTGGGCTCATCTCACTGTCATTGGGTGGTGCCATCCTCCCTGGGCTCATCTCACCATTATTGGGAGGTGCCATCCTCCCTGGGCTCATCGCACTGTCATTGGATGGTGCCATCCTCCCTGGGCTCATCACACCATCATTGGGAGGTGCCATCCTCCCTGGGCTCATCTCACTGTCATTGGGTGGTGCCATCCTCCCTGGGCTCATCTCACCGTTATTGGGAGGTGCCATCCTCCCTGGGCTCATCTCACTGTCATTGGGGTGTGCCATCCTCCCTGGGCTCATCTCACCATCATTGGGAGGTGCCATCCTCCCTGTGCTCATCTCACTGTCATTGTGCAATGCCATACTCCCTGGGCTCATATCACTGTCATTGGGAGGTCCTCCCTGGGCTCTTCTCACCGTCATTGGGAGGTGCCATCCTCCCTGGGCTCTTCTCACCATCATTGGGAGGTGCCATCCTCCCTGGGATCATTTCACCATCATTGGGAGGTGCCATCCTCCCTGGGCTCTTCTCACCGTCATTGGGAGGTGCCATCCTCCCTGGGCTGTTCTCACCGTCATTGGGAGGTGCCATCCTCCCTGGGCTCTTCTCAATGTCATTGGGAGGTGCCATCCTCCATGGGATCATCTCACCGTCATTGGGAGGTGCCATCCTCCCTGGGCTCTTCTCACCATCATTGGGAGGTGCCATCCTCCCTTGGCTCTTCTCACCGTCATTGGGAGGTGCCATCCTCCCTGGGATCATTTCACCGTCATTGGGAGGTGCCATCCTCCCTGGGCTCATCTCATCGTCATTGGGAAGTGCCATTCTCCCTGGGCTCATCTCACCGTCATTGGGTGGTGCCATCCTCCCATGGATCATCTCACCGTCATTGGGAGGTGCCATCCTCCCTGGGCTCATCTCACCGTCATTGGGTAGTGCCATCCTCCCATGGATCATCTCACCGTCATTGGGAGGTGCCATCCTCCCTGGGCTCATCACACCGTCATTGTGGGGTGCCATCCTCCCTGAACTCATCTCACCATCATTGGGGGGTGCCATCCTCCCTGGGCTCTTCTCACCGTCATTGGTAGGTGCCATCCTCCCTGGGCTCATCTCACCGTCATTGGGAGTTGTCATCCTCCCTGGGCTCATCTCACCGTCATTGGGAGGTGCCATCCTCCCTGGGCTCATCTCACCGTCATTGGGAGGTGCCATCCTCCCTGAGCTCATCTCACCGTCATTGGGGGGTGCCATCCTCCCTGGGCTCATCTCACCGTCATCGGGAGGTGCCATCCTCCCTGGGCTCATCTCACCGTCATTGGGGGGTGCCATCCTCCCTGGGCTCTTCTCACCATCATTGGTAGGTGTTATCCTCCCTGGGCTCATCTCAGCATCATTGGGAGGTGCCATCCTCCCAGGGCTCTTCTCACCATCATTGGGAGGTGCCATCCTCCCTGGGCTCATCTCACTGTCATTGGGTGGTGCCATCCTCCCTGGGCTCATCTCACCATCACTGAGAGATGCCATCCTCCCTGGGCTCATCTCACCCTCATTGGGTGGTGCCATACTCCCTGGGCTCGTCTCACTGTTATTGGGAGGTGCCATCCTCCCTGGGATCATTTCACCATCATTGGGAGGTGCCATCCTCCCTGGGCTCTTCTCACCGTCATTGGGAGGTGCCATCCTCCCTGGGCTGTTCTCACCGTCATTGGGAGGTGCCATCCTCCCTGGGCTCTTCTCAATGTCATTGGGAGGTGCCATCCTCCCTGGGATCATTTCACCATCATTGAGTGGTACCATCCTCCCTGGGCTCATTTTACCATCATTGGGAGGTGCCATCCTCCCTGGGCTCATCTCACCGTCATTGGGAGATGCCATCCTCCCTGGGATACTCTCACCGTCATTGGGAGGTGCCATCCTCCCTGGGCTCATCTCACCGTCATTGGGTGGTGCCATCCTCTCTGAGCTCATTTCACCGTCATTGGATGGTGCCATCCTCCCTGGGATCATCTCACCATCATTGGGAGATGCCATCCTCCCTGGGCTCATTTCACCGTCATTGGGAGGTGCCATCCTCTCTGAGCTCATTTCACCTTCATTGGGAGGTGCCATCCTCCCTGGGCTCATCTCACCGTCATTGGGAGGTGCCATCCTCCCTGGGCTCATCTCACCGTCATTGGGTGGTGCCATCCTCTCTGAGCTCATTTCACCGTCATTGAATGGTGCCATCCTCCCTGGGCTCATCTCACTGTCATTGGGAGGTGCCATCCTCCCTGGGCTCATCTCACCGTCATTGGGAGGTGCCATCCTCCCTGAGCTCATCTCACCGTCATTGTGGGGTGCCATCCTCCCTGGGCTCATCTCACCGTCATCGGGAGGTGCCATCCTCCCTGGGCTCATCTCACCGTCATTGGGGGGTGCCATCCTCCCTGGGCTCTTCTCACCATCATTGGTAGGTGTTATCCTCCCTGGGCTCATCTCAGCATCATTGGGAGGTGCCATCCTCCCAGGGCTCTTCTCACCATCATTGGGAGGTGCCATCCTCCCTGGGCTCATCTCACTGTCATTGGGTGGTGCCATCCTCCCTGGGCTCATCTCACCATCACTGAGAGATGCCATCCTCCCTGGGCTCATCTCACCCTCATTGGGTGGTGCCATACTCCCTGGGCTCGTCTCACTGTTATTGGGAGGTGCCATCCTCCCTGGGCTCTTCTCACCGTCATTGGGAGGTGCCATCCTCCCTGGGCTCTTCTCACCGTCATTGGGAGGTGCCATCCTCCCTGGGCTCTTCTCACCGTCATTGGGAGGTGCCATCTTCCCTGGGATCATTTCACCGTCATTGGGAGGTGCCATCCTCTCTGGGCTCATCTCACCATCATTGAGTGGTACCATCCTCCCTGGGCTCATTTTACCATCATTGGGAGGTGCCATCCTCCCTGGGCTCATCTCACCGTCATTGGGAGATGCCATCCTCCCTGGGCTACTCTCACCGTCATTGGGAGGTGCCATCCTCCCTGGGCTCATCTCACCGTCATTGGGTGGTGCCATCCTCTCTGAGCTCATTTCACCGTCATTGGATGGTGCCATCCTCCCTGGGATCATCTCACCATCATTGGGAGATGCCATCCTCCCTGGGCTCATTTCACCGTCATTGGGAGGTGCCATCCTCTCTGAGCTCATTTCACCTTCATTGGGAGGTGCCATCCTCCCTGGGCTCATCTCACCGTCATTGGGAGGTGCCATCCTCCCTGGGCTCATCTCACCGTCATTGGGTGGTGCCATCCTCTCTGAGCTCATTTCACCGTCATTGAATGGTGCCATCCTCCCTGGGCTCATCTCACTGTCATTGGGTGGTGCTATCCTCCCTGGGCTCATCTCACCATCATTGAGTGGTACCATCCTCCCTGGGCTCATTTCACCATCATTGGGAGGTGCCATCCTCCCTGGGCTCATCTCACTGTCATTGGGAGATGCCATCCTCCCTGGGCTACTCTCACCGTCATTGGGAGGTGCCATCCTCCCAGGGCTCATCTCACCGTCATTGGGTGGTGCCACCCTTTCTGAGCTCATTTCACCGTCATTGGATGGTGCCATCCTCCCTGGGCTCATCTCACCGTCATTGGGTGGTGCCATCCTCTCTGAGCTCATTTCACCGTCATTGGATGGTGCCATCCTCCCTGGGCTCATCTCACCATCATTGGGAGGTGCCATCCTCCCTGGGCTCATCTCACCGTCATTGGGAGGTGCCATCTTCCCTTGGCTCATCTCACCATCATTGGGAGGTGCCATCCTCCCTGCGATCATCTCACCGTCATTGGGTGGTGCCATGCTCCCTGGGCTCATATCACCATCATTGGGAGGTGCCATCCTCCCTGGGCTCATCTCACCATCATTGGGAGGTGCCATCCTCCCTGCGATCATCTCACCGTCATTGGGTGGTGCCATCCTCCCTGGGCTCATCTCACCATCATTGGGAGGTGCATCCTCCCTGGGATCTTCTCACTGTCATTGGATGGTGCCATCCTCCCTGGGCACTTCTCACCGTCATTGGGTGGTGCCATCCTCCCTGGGATCTTCTCACCGTCATTGGATGGTTCCATCCTCCCTGGGCTCTTCTCACTGTTATTGGATGGTTCCATCCTCCCTGGGCTCATCTCACCGTCATTGGGAGGTGCCATCCTCCCTGGGCTCATCTCACCATCATTGGGAGGTGCCATCCTCCCTGGGCTCATCTCACTGTCATTGGTAGGTGCCATCCTCCCTGGGCTCATCTCACCATCATTGGGAGATGCCATCCTCCCTTGGCTCATCTCACCATCATTGGGAGGTGCCATCCTCCCTGGGTTCATCTTTCCATCATTGGAGGGTGCCATCCTCCCTGGGCTCATCTCACCGTCATTGGTAGGTGCCATCCTTCCTGGGCTCTTCTCACCATCATTCGACGGTGCCATCCTCCCTGGACTCATCTCACATCATTGGGTGTTGCCATCCTCCTTGGGCTCAGCTCAATGTCATTGGGTGTTGCAATCCTCCCAAGGCTCATCTCACCATCATTGGGAGGTGCCATCCTCCCTGGGCCCATCTCACCGCCATTGGATGGTGCCATCCTCCCTGGGCTCATCTCACCGTTATTGGATGGTTCCATCCTCCCTGGGATCATCTCACCATCTTTAGGAGGTGCCATCCTCCCTGGGCTCATCTCACCATCATTGGGAGGCGCCATCCTCCCTGGGCTCATCTCGCCGTTATTGGGTGGTGCCATCCTCCATGGGCTCATCTCACTGTCATTGGGAGGTGCCAACCTCCCTGGGCTCATCTCAATGTCATTGGGTGGTGCCATCCTCCCTGGGCTCATCTCACCGTCATTGGGAGGTGCCATCCTCCATGGGCTCATCTCACCGTCATTGGGAGGTGCCATCCTCCCTGGGCTCATCTCACCGTCATTGGGAGGTGCCATCCTCCCTGGGATCATCTCACCGTCATTGGGAGGTGCCATCCTCCCTGGGCTTATCTCACCATCATTGGGAGGTGCCATCCTCCCTGGGCTCATCTCACCGTCATTGGGTGGTGCCATCCTCACTGGGCTCCTCTCACCATCATTGGGAGATGCCATCCTCCCTGGGCTCATCTCACCGTCATTGGGAGGTGCCATCCTGCCTGGGCTCATCTCACCGTCATTGGGTGGTGCCATCCTCCCTGGGCTCATCTCACCATCATCGAGTGGTACCGTCCTCCCTGGGCTCATTTCACCATCATTGGGAGGTGCCATCCTCCCTGGGCTCATCTCACCGTCATTGGGAGGTGCCATCCTCCCTGGGCTCATCTCACCGACATTGGGTGGTGCCATCCTCTCTGAGCTCATTTCACCGTCATTGGATGGTGCCATCCTCCCTGGGATCATCTCACCATCATTGGGAGATGCCATCCTCCCTGGGCTCATTTCACCGTCATTGGGAGGTGCCATCCTCTCTGAGCTCATTTCATCGTCATTGGGAGGTGCCATCCTCCCTGGGCTCATCTCACCATCATTGGGAGATGCCATCCTCCCTGGGCTCATTTCACCATCATTGGGAGGTGCCATCCTCCCTGTGCTCATCTCACCGTCATTGGGAGGTGCCATCCTCCCTGGGCTCATCTCACCGTCATTGGGTGGTGCCATCCTCCCTGGGCTCATCTCACCATCATTGAGTGGTACCATCCTCCCTGGGCTCATTTCACCATCATTGGGAGGTGCCATCCTCCCTGGGCTCATCTCACTGTCATTGGGAGATGCCATCCTCCCTGGGCTACTCTCACCGTCATTGGGAGGTGCCATCCTCCCTGGGCTCATCTCACCGTCATTGGGTGGTGCCATCCTCTCTGAGCTCATTTCACCGTCATTGGATGGTGCCATCCTCCCTAGGCTCATCTCACTGTCATTGGGTGGTGCCATCCTCCCTGGGCTCATCTCACCATCATTGAGTGGTACCATCCTCCCTGGGCTCATTTCACCATCATTGGGAGGTGCCATCCTCCCTGGGCTCATCTCACTGTCATTGGGAGATGCCATCCTCCCTGGGCTACTCTCACCGTCATTGGGAGGTGCCATCCTCCCTGGGCTCATCTCACCGTCATTGGGTGGTGCCATCCTCTCTGAGCTCATTTCACCGTCATTGGATGGTGCCATCCTCCCTGGGCTCATCTCACCGTCATTGGGTGGTGCCATCCTCTCTGAGCTCATTTCACCGTCATTGGATGGTGCCATCCTCCCTGGGCTCATCTCACCATCATTGGGAGGTGCCATCCTCCCTGGGCTCATCTCACCGTCATTGGGAGGTGCCATCTTCCCTTGGCTCATCTCACCATCATTGGGAGGTGCCATCCTCCCTGCGATCATCTCACCGTCATTGGGTGGTGCTATCCTCCCTGGGCTCATCTCACCATCATTGGGAGGTGCCATCCTCCCTTGGCTCATCTCACCATCATTGGGAGGTGCCATCCTCCCTGGGCTCATCTCACTGTCATTGGGTGGTGCCATCCTCCCTGGGCTCATCTCACCATCACTGAGAGATGCCATCCTCCCTGGGCTCATCTCACCCTCATTGGGTAGTGCCATACTCCCTGGGCTCGTCTCACTGTTATTGGGAGGTGCCATCCTCCCTGGGCTCTTCTCACCGTCATTGGGAGGTGCCATCCTCCCTGGGCTCTTCTCACCGTCATTGGGAGGTGCCATCCTCCCTGGGCTCTTCTCACCGTCATTGGGAGGTGCCATCCTCCCTGGGCTCTTCTCACCGTCATTGGGAGGTGCCATCTTCCCTAGGATCATTTCACCGTCATTGGGAGGTGCCATCCTCTCTGGGCTCATCTCACCATCATTGAGTGGTACCATCCTCCCTGGGCTCATTTTACCATCATTGGGAGGTGCCATCCTCCCTGGGCTCATCTCACCGTCATTGGGAGATGCCATCCTCCCTGGGCTACTCTCACCGTCATTGGGAGGTGCCATCCTCCCTGGGCTCATCTCACCGTCATTGGGTGGTGCCATCCTCTCTGAGCTCATTTCACCGTCATTGGATGGTGCCATCCTCCCTGGGATCATCTCACCATCATTGGGAGATGCCATCCTCCCTGGGCTTATTTCACCGTCATTGGGAGGTGCCATCCTCTCTGAGCTCATTTCACCTTCATTGGGAGGTGCCATCCTCCCTGGGCTCATCTCACCGTCATTGGGAGGTGCCATCCTCCCTGGGCTCATCTCACCGTCATTGGGTGGTGCCATCCTCTCTGAGCTCATTTCACCGTCATTGAATGGTGCCATCCTCCCTGGGCTCATCTCACTGTCATTGGGTGGTGCCATCCTCCCTGGGCTCATCTCACCATCATTGAGTGGTACCATCCTCCCTGGGCTCATTTCACCATCATTGGGAGGTGCCATCCTCCCTGGGCTCATCTCACTGTCATTGGGAGAAGCCATCCTCCCTGGGCTACTCTCACCGTCATTGGGAGGTGCCATCCTCCCAGGGCTCATCTCACCGTCATTGGGTGGTTCCACCCTTTCTGAGCTCATTTCACCGTCATTGGATGGTGCCATCCTCCCTGGGCTCATCTCACCGTCATTGGGTGGTGCCATCCTCTCTGAGCTCATTTCACCGTCATTGGATGGTGCCATCCTCCCTGGGCTCATCTCACCATCATTGGGAGGTGCCATCCTCCCTGGGCTCATCTCACCGTCATTGGGAGGTGCCATCTTCCCTTGGCTCATCTCACCATCATTGGGAGGTGCCATCCTCCCTGCGATCATCTCACCGTCATTGGGTGGTGCCATGCTCCCTGGGCTCATATCACCATCATTGGGAGGTGCCATCCTCCCTGGGCTCATCTCACCATCATTGGGAGGTGCCATCCTCCCTGCGATCATCTCACCGTCATTGGGTGGTGCCATCCTCCCTGGGCTCATCTCACCATCATTGGGAGGTGCCATCCTCCCTGGGATCTTCTCACTGTCATTGGATGGTGCCATCCTCCCTGGGCACTTCTCACCGTCATTGGGTGGTGCCATCCTCCCTGGGATCTTCTCACCGTCATTGGATGGTTCCATCCTCCCTGGGCTCTTCTCACTGTTATTGGATGGTTCCATCCTCCCTGGGCTCATCTCACCGTCATTGGGAGGTGCCATCCTCCCTGGGCTCATCTCACCATCATTGGGAGGTGCCATCCTCCCTGGGCTCATCTCACTGTCATTGGTAGGTGCCATCCTCCCTGGGCTCATCTCACCATCATTGGGAGATGCCATCCTCCCTTGGCTCATCTCACCATCATTGGGAGGTGCCATCCTCCCTGGGCTCATCTTTCCATCATTGGAGGGTGCCATCCTCCCTGGGCACATCTCACCGTCATTGGTAGGTGCCATCCTTCCTGGGCTCTTCTCACCATCATTCGACGGTGCCATCCTCCCTGAGCTCATCTCACATCATTGGGTGTTGCCATCCTCCTTGGGCTCAGCTCAATGTCATTGGGTGTTGCAATCCTCCCAGGGCTCATCTCACCATCATTGGGAGGTGCCATCCTCCCTGGGCCCATCTCACCGCCATTGGATGGTGCCATCCTCCCTGGGCTCATCTCACCGTTATTGGATGGTTCCATCCTCCCTGGGATCATCTCACCATCTTTAGGAGGTGCCATCCTCCCTGGGCTCATCTCACCATCATTGGGAGGCGCCATCCTCCCTGGGCTCATCTCGCCGTTATTGGGTGGTGCCATCCTCCATGGGCTCATCTCACTGTCATTGGGAGGTGCCAACCTCCCTGGGCTCATCTCAATGTCATTGGGTGGTGCCATCCTCCCTGGGCTCATCTCACCGTCATTGGGAGGTGCCATCCTCCATGGGCTCATCTCACCGTCATTGGGAGGTGCCATCCTCCCTGGGCTCATCTCACCGTCATTGGGAGGTGCCATCCTCCCTGGGATCATCTCACCATCATTGGGAGGTGCCATCCTCCCTGGGCTTATCTCACCGTCATTGGGAGGTGCCATCCTCCCTGGGCTCATCTCACCGTCATTGGGTGGTGCCATCCTCACTGGGCTCATCTCACCGTCATTGGGAGATGCCATCCTCCCTGGGCTCATCTCACCGTCATTGGGAGGTGCCATCCTGCCTGGGCTCATCTCACCGTCATTGGGTGGTGCCATCCTCCCTGGGCTCATCTCACCATCATTGAGTGGTACCGTCCTCCCTGGGCTCATTTCACCATCATTGGGAGGTGCCATCCTCCCTGGGCTCATCTCACCGTCATTGGGTGGTGCCATCCTCTCTGAGCTCATTTCACCGTCATTGGATGGTGCCATCCTCCCTGGGATCATCTCACCATCATTGGGAGATGCCATCCTCCCTGGGCTCATTTCACCATCATTGGGAGGTGCCATCCTCCCTGCGATCATCTCACCGTCATTGGGTGGTGCCATCCTCCCTGGGCTCATCTCACCATCATTGGGAGGTGCCATCCTCCCTGGGATCTTCTCACTGTCATTGGATGGTGCCATCCTCCCTGGGCACTTCTCACCGTCATTGGGTGGTGCCATCCTCCCTGGGATCTTCTCACCGTCATTGGATGGTTCCATCCTCCCTGGGCTCTTCTCACTGTTATTGGATGGTTCCATCCTCCCTGGGCTCATCTCACCGTCATTGGGAGGTGCCATCCTCCCTGGGCTCATCTCACCATCATTGGGAGGTGCCATCCTCCCTGGGCTCATCTCACTGTCATTGGTAGGTGCCATCCTCCCTGGGCTCATCTCACCATAATTGGGAGATGCCATCCTCCCTTGGCTCATCTCACCATCATTGGGAGGTGCCATCCTCCCTGGGCTCATCTTTCCATCATTGGAGGGTGCCATCCTCCCTGGGCACATCTCACCGTCATTGGTAGGTGCCATCCTTCCTGGGCTCTTCTCACCATCATTCGACGGTGCCATCCTCCCTGAGCTCATCTCACATCATTGGGTGTTGCCATCCTCCTTGGGCTCAGCTCAATGTCATTGGGTGTTGCAATCCTCCCAGGGCTCATCTCACCATCATTGGGAGGTGCCATCCTCCCTGGGCCCATCTCACCGCCATTGGATGGTGCCATCCTCCCTGGGCTCATCTCACCGTTATTGGATGGTTCCATCCTCCCTGGGATCATCTCACCATCTTTAGGAGGTGCCATCCTCCCTGGGCTCATCTCACCATCATTGGGAGGCGCCATCCTCCCTGGGCTCATCTCGCCGTTATTGGGTGGTGCCATCCTCCATGGGCTCATCTCACTGTCATTGGGAGGTGCCAACCTCCCTGGGCTCATCTCAATGTCATTGGGTGGTGCCATCCTCCCTGGGCTCATCTCACCGTCATTGGGAGGTGCCATCCTCCATGGGCTCATCTCACCGTCATTGGGAGGTGCCATCCTCCCTGGGCTCATCTCACCGTCATTGGGAGGTGCCATCCTCCCTGGGATCATCTCACCGTCATTGGGAGGTGCCATCCTCCCTGGGCTTATCTCACCGTCATTGGGAGGTGCCATCCTCCCTGGGCTCATCTCACCGTCATTGGGTGGTGCCATCCTCACTGGGCTCATCTCACCGTCATTGGGAGATGCCATCCTCCCTGGGCTCATCTCACCGTCATTGGGAGGTGCCATCCTGCCTGGGCTCATCTCACCGTCATTGGGTGGTGCCGTCCTCCCTGGGCTCATCTCACCATCATTGAGTGGTACCGTCCTCCCTGGGCTCATTTCACCATCATTGGGAGGTGCCATCCTCCCTGGGCTCATCTCACCGTCATTGGGAGGTGCCATCCTCCCTGGGCTCATCTCACCGTCATTGGGTGGTGCCATCCTCTCTGAGCTCATTTCACCGTCATTGGATGGTGCCATCCTCCCTGGGATCATCTCACCATCATTGGGAGATGCCATCCTCCCTGGGCTCATTTCACCGTCATTGGGAGGTGCCATCCTCTCTGAGCTCATTTCATCGTCATTGGGAGGTGCCATCCTCCCTGGGCTCATCTCACCATCATTGGGAGATGCCATCCTCCCTGGGCTCATTTCACCATCATTGGGAGGTGCCATCCTCCCTGTGCTCATCTCACCGTCATTGGGAGGTGCCATCCTCCCTGGGCTCATCTCACCGTCATTGGGTGGTGCCATCCTCCCTGGGCTCATCTCACCATCATTGAGTGGTACCATCCTCCCTGGGCTCATTTCACCATCATTGGGAGGTGCCATCCTCCCTGGGCTCATCTCACTGTCATTGGGAGATGCCATCCTCCCTGGGCTACTCTCACCGTCATTGGGAGGTGCCATCCTCCCTGGGCTCATCTCACCGTCATTGGGTGGTGCCATCCTCTCTGAGCTCATTTCACCGTCATTGGATGGTGCCATCCTCCCTAGGCTCATCTCACTGTCATTGGGTGGTGCCATCCTCCCTGGGCTCATCTCACCATCATTGAGTGGTACCATCCTCCCTGGGCTCATTTCACCATCATTGGGAGGTGCCATCCTCCCTGGGCTCATCTCACTGTCATTGGGAGATGCCATCCTCCCTGGGCTACTCTCACCGTCATTGGGAGGTGCCATCCTCCCTGGGCTCATCTCACCGTCATTGGGTGGTGCCATCCTCTCTGAGCTCATTTCACCGTCATTGGATGGTGCCATCCTCCCTGGGCTCATCTCACCGTCATTGGGTGGTGCCATCCTCTCTGAGCTCATTTCACCGTCATTGGATGGTGCCATCCTCCCTGGGCTCATCTCACCATCATTGGGAGGTGCCATCCTCCCTGGGCTCATCTCACCGTCATTGGGAGGTGCCATCTTCCCTTGGCTCATCTCACCATCATTGGGAGGTGCCATCCTCCCT
The DNA here is from genome assembly GCF_040938575.1 of Ambystoma mexicanum. Lineage (NCBI taxonomy): Eukaryota > Metazoa > Chordata > Amphibia > Caudata > Ambystomatidae > Ambystoma > Ambystoma mexicanum. Next base: position 1,468,542,929 of record NC_090924.1, on the reverse strand, counting down.
GCGATCATCTCACCGTCATTGGGTGGTGCTATCCTCCCTGGGCTCATCTCACCATCATTGGGAGGTGCCATCCTCCCTTGGCTCATCTCACCATCATTGGGAGGTGCCATCCTCCCTGCGATCATCTCACCGTCATTGGGTGGTGCCATCCTCCCTGGGATCATCTCACCATCATTGGGAGGTGCCATCCTCCCTGGGATCTTCTCACTGTCATTGGATGGTGCCATCCTCCCTGGGCTCTTCTCACCGTCATTGGGTGGTGCCATCCTCCCTGGGCTCTTCTCACCGTCATTGGATGGTGCAATCCTCCCTGGGCTCTTCTCACCGTTATTGGATGGTTCCATCCTCCCTGGGCTCATCTCACCGTCATTGGGAGGTGCAATCCTCCCTGGGCTCATCTCACCATCATTGGGAGGTGCCATCCTCCCTGGGCTCATCTCACTGGAATTGGCAGGTGCCATCCTCCCTGGGCTCATCTCACCATCATTGGGAGATGCCATCCTCCCTTGGCTCATCTCACCATCATTGGGAGGTGCCATCCTCCCTGGGCTCATCTTGCCATCATTGGAGGGTGCCATCCTCCCTGGGCTCATCTCACCGTCATTGGTAGGTGCCATCCTTCCTGGGCTCCTCTCACCATCATTGGAGGGTGCCATCCTCCCTGGGCTCATCTCACATCATTGGGTGTTGCCATCCTCCTTGGGCTCAGCTCAATGTCATTGGGTGTTGCAATCCTCCCAGGGCTCATCTCACCATCACTGGGAGGTGCCATCCTCCCTGGGCCCATCTCACCGCCATTGGATGGTGCCATCCTCCCTGGGCTCATCTCACCGTTATTGGATGGTTCCATCATCCCTGGGATCATCTCACCATCATTAGGAGGTGCCATCCTCCCTGGGCTCATCTCACCATCATTGGGAGGCGCCATCCTCCCTGGGCTCATCTCGCCGTCATTGGGAGGTGCCATCCTCCATGGGCTCATCTCACTGTCATTGGGAGGTGCCAACCTCCCTGGGCTCATCTCAATGTCATTGGGTGGTGCCATCCTCACTGGGCTCTTCTCGCCGTCATTGGGTGGTGCCATCCTCCCTGGGCTCTTCTCACTGTCATTGGGAGGTGCCATCCTCCCTGGGCTCATCTCACCCTCATTGGGCGGTGCCATCCTCCCTGGGCTCATCTCACCATCATTGCGTGGTGCTATCCTCCCTGGGCTCATCTCACAATCATTGGGAGGTGCCATCCTCTCTGGGCTCATCTCACCCTCATTGGGAGGCGCCATCCTCCCTGGGCTCATCTCATCCTCATTGGGAGGTGCCATCCTCCCTGGGCTCATGTCATTGGGTGGTGCCATCCTCCCTGGGCTCATCTCACTGTCATTGGGTGGTGCCATCCTCCCTGGGCTCATCTCACCGTTACTGGGAGGTGCCATCCTCCCTGGGCTCATCTCACCGTCATTGGGGGGTGCCATCCTCCCTGGGATCATCTCACCGTCATTGGATGGTGCCATCCTCCCTGGGCTCATCTCACTGTCATTGGATGGTGCCATCCTCCCTGGGCTCATCTCACCGTCATTGGATGGTGCCATCCTCCCTGGGCTCATCTCACTGTCATTGGGAGGTGCCATCCTCCCTGGGCTCATCTCACCGTCATTGGAAGGTGCCATCCTCCCTGGGCTCATCTCACCGTCATTGGGAGGTGCCATCCTCCCTGGGCTCATCTCACTGTCATTGGGTGGTGCCATCCTCCCTGGGCTCATCTCACCATTATTGGGAGGTGCCATCCTCCCTGGGCTCATCTCACTGTCATTGGATGGTGCCATCCTCCCTGGGCTCATCACACCATCATTGGGAGGTGCCATCCTCCCTGGGCTCATCTCACTGTCATTGGGTGGTGCCATCCTCCCTGGGCTCATCTCACCGTTATTGGGAGGTGCCATCCTCCCTGGGCTCATCTCACTGTCATTGGGGTGTGCCATTCTCCCTGGGCTCATCTCACCATCACTGGGAGGTGCCATCCTCCCTGTGCTCATCTCACTGTCATTGTGCAATGCCATACTCCCTGGGCTCATATCACTGTCATTGGGAGGTCCTCCCTGGGCTCTTCTCACCGTCATTGGGAGGTGCCATCCTCCCTGGGCTCTTCTCACCATCATTGGGAGGTGCCATCCTCCCTGGGATCATTTCACCATCATTGGGAGGTGCCATCCTCCCTGGGCTCTTCTCACCGTCATTGGGAGGTGCCATCCTCCCTGGGCTGTTCTCACCGTCATTGGGAGGTGCCATCCTCCCTGGGCTCTTCTCAATGTCATTGGGAGGTGCCATCCTCCCTGGGATCATCTCACCGTCATTGGGAGGTGCCATCCTCCCTGGGCTCTTCTCACCATCATTGGGAGGTGCCATCCTCCCTTGGCTCTTCTCACCGTCATTGGGAGGTGCCATCCTCCCTGGGATCATTTCACCGTCATTGGGAGGTGCCATCCTCCCTGAGCTCTTCTCACCGTCATTGGGAGGTGCCATCCTCCCTGGGCTCATCTCATCGTCATTGGGAAGTGCCATCCTCCCTGGGCTCATCTCACCGTCATTGGGTGGTGCCATCCTCCCATGGATCATCTCACCGTCATTGGGAGGTGCCATCCTCCCTGGGCTCATCTCACCGTCATTGGGTGGTGCCATCCTCCCATGGATCATCTCACCGTCATTGGGGGGTGCCATCCTCCCTGAACTCATCTCACCGTCATTGGGGGGTGCCATCCTCCCTGGGCTCTTCTCACCGTCATTGGTAGGTGCCATCCTCCCTGGGCTCATCTCACTGTCATTGGGAGTTGTCATCCTCCCTGGGCTCATCTCACCGTCATTGGGAGGTGCCATCCTCCCTGGGCTCATCTCACCGTCATTGGGAGGTGCCATCCTCCCTGAGCTCATCTCACCGTCATTGGGGGGTGCCATCCTCCCTGGGCTCATCTCACCGTCATTGGGAGGTGCCATCCTCCCTGGGCTCATCTCACCGTCATTGGGGGGTGCCATCCTCCCTGGGCTCTTCTCACCATCATTGGTAGGTGTTATCCTCCCTGGGCTCATCTCAGCATCATTGGGAGGTGCCATCCTCCCAGGGCTCTTCTCACCATCATTGGGAGGTGCCATCCTCCCTGGGCTCATCTCACTGTCATTGGGTGGTGCCATCCTCCCTGGGCTCATCTCACCATCACTGAGAGATGCCATCCTCCCTGGGCTCATCTCACCCTCATTGGGTGGTGCCATACTCCCTGGGCTCGTCTCACTGTTACTGGGAGGTGCCATCCTCCCTGGGCTCTTCTCACCGTCATTGGGAGGTGCCATCCTCCCTGGGCTCTTCTCACCGTCATTGGGAGGTGCCATCCTCCCTGGGCTCTTCTCACCGTCATTGGGAGGTGCCATCTTCCCTGGGATCATTTCACCGTCATTGGGAGGTGCCATCCTCTCTGGGCTCATCTCACCATCATTGAGTGGTACCATCCTCCCTGGGCTCATTTCACCATCATTGGGAGGTGCCATCCTCCCTGGGCTCATCTCACCGTCATTGGGAGATGCCATCCTCCCTGGGCTACTCTCACCGTCATTGGGAGGTGCCATCCTCCCTGGGCTCATCTCACCGTCATTGGGTGGTGCCATCCTCTCTGAGCTCATTTCACCGTCATTGGATGGTGCCATCCTCCCTGGGATCATCTCACCATCATTGGGAGATGCCATCCTCCCTGGGCTCATTTCACCGTCATTGGGAGGTGCCATCCTCTCTGAGCTCATTTCACCTTCATTGGGAGGTGCCATCCTCCCTGGGCTCATCTCACCGTCATTGGGAGGTGCCATCCTCCCTGGGCTCATTTCACCGTCATTGGGTGGTGCCATCCTCTCTGAGCTCATTTCACCGTCATTGAATGGTGCCATCCTCCCTGGGCTCATCTCACTGTCATTGGGTGGTGCCATCCTCCCTGGGCTCATCTCACCATCATTGAGTGGTACCATCCTCCCTGGGCTCATTTCACCATCATTGGGAGGTGCAATCCTCCCTGGGCTCTTCTCACCGTTATTGGATGGTTCCATCCTCCCTGGGCTCATCTCACCGTCATTGGGAGGTGCAATCCTCCCTGGGCTCATCTCACCATCATTGGGAGGTGCCATCCTCCCTGGGCTCATCTCACTGGAATTGGCAGGTGCCATCCTACCTGGGCTCATCTCACCATCATTGGGAGATGCCATCCTCCCTTGGCTCATCTCACCATCATTGGGAGGTGCCATCCTCCCTGGGCTCATCTTGCCATCATTGGAGGGTGCCATCCTCCCTGGGCTCATCTCACCGTCATTGGTAGGTGCCATCCTTCCTGGGCTCCTCTCACCATCATTGGAGGGTGCCATCCTCCCTGGGCTCATCTCACATCATTGGGTGTTGCCATCCTCCTTGGGCTCAGCTCAATGTCATTGGGTGTTGCAATCCTCCCAGGGCTCATCTCACCATCACTGGGAGGTGCCATCCTCCCTGGGCCCATCTCACCGCCATTGGATGGTGCCATCCTCCCTGGGCTCATCTCACCGTTATTGGATGGTTCCATCATCCCTGGGATCATCTCACCATCATTAGGAGGTGCCATCCTCCCTGGGCTCATCTCACCATCATTGGGAGGCGCCATCCTCCCTGGGCTCATCTCGCCGTCATTGGGAGGTGCCATCCTCCATGGGCTCATCTCACTGTCATTGGGAGGTGCCAACCTCCCTGGGCTCATCTCAATGTCATTGGGTGGTGCCATCCTCACTGGGCTCTTCTCGCCGTCATTGGGTGGTGCCATCCTCCCTGGGCTCTTCTCACTGTCATTGGGAGGTGCCATCCTCCCTGGGCTCATCTCACCCTCATTGGGCGGTGCCATCCTCCCTGGGCTCATCTCACCATCATTGCGTGGTGCTATCCTCCCTGGGCTCATCTCACAATCATTGGGAGGTGCCATCCTCTCTGGGCTCATCTCACCCTCATTGGGAGGCGCCATCCTCCCTGGGCTCATCTCATCCTCATTGGGAGGTGCCATCCTCCCTGGGCTCATGTCATTGGGTGGTGCCATCCTCCCTGGGCTCATCTCACTGTCATTGGGTGGTGCCATCCTCCCTGGGCTCATCTCACCGTTACTGGGAGGTGCCATCCTCCCTGGGCTCATCTCACCGTCATTGGGGGGTGCCATCCTCCCTGGGATCATCTCACCGTCATTGGATGGTGCCATCCTCCCTGGGCTCATCTCACTGTCATTGGATGGTGCCATCCTCCCTGGGCTCATCTCACCGTCATTGGATGGTGCCATCCTCCCTGGGCTCATCTCACTGTCATTGGGAGGTGCCATCCTCCCTGGGCTCATCTCACCGTCATTGGAAGGTGCCATCCTCCCTGGGCTCATCTCACCGTCATTGGGAGGTGCCATCCTCCCTGGGCTCATCTCACTGTCATTGGGTGGTGCCATCCTCCCTGGGCTCATCTCACCATTATTGGGAGGTGCCATCCTCCCTGGGCTCATCTCACTGTCATTGGATGGTGCCATCCTCCCTGGGCTCATCACACCATCATTGGGAGGTGCCATCCTCCCTGGGCTCATCTCACTGTCATTGGGTGGTGCCATCCTCCCTGGGCTCATCTCACCGTTATTGGGAGGTGCCATCCTCCCTGGGCTCATCTCACTGTCATTGGGGTGTGCCATTCTCCCTGGGCTCATCTCACCATCACTGGGAGGTGCCATCCTCCCTGTGCTCATCTCACTGTCATTGTGCAATGCCATACTCCCTGGGCTCATATCACTGTCATTGGGAGGTCCTCCCTGGGCTCTTCTCACCGTCATTGGGAGGTGCCATCCTCCCTGGGCTCTTCTCACCATCATTGGGAGGTGCCATCCTCCCTGGGATCATTTCACCATCATTGGGAGGTGCCATCCTCCCTGGGCTCTTCTCACCGTCATTGGGAGGTGCCATCCTCCCTGGGCTGTTCTCACCGTCATTGGGAGGTGCCATCCTCCCTGGGCTCTTCTCAATGTCATTGGGAGGTGCCATCCTCCCTGGGATCATCTCACCGTCATTGGGAGGTGCCATCCTCCCTGGGCTCTTCTCACCATCATTGGGAGGTGCCATCCTCCCTTGGCTCTTCTCACCGTCATTGGGAGGTGCCATCCTCCCTGGGATCATTTCACCGTCATTGGGAGGTGCCATCCTCCCTGAGCTCTTCTCACCGTCATTGGGAGGTGCCATCCTCCCTGGGCTCATCTCATCGTCATTGGGAAGTGCCATCCTCCCTGGGCTCATCTCACCGTCATTGGGTGGTGCCATCCTCCCATGGATCATCTCACCGTCATTGGGAGGTGCCATCCTCCCTGGGCTCATCTCACCGTCATTGGGTGGTGCCATCCTCCCATGGATCATCTCACCGTCATTGGGGGGTGCCATCCTCCCTGAACTCATCTCACCGTCATTGGGGGGTGCCATCCTCCCTGGGCTCTTCTCACCGTCATTGGTAGGTGCCATCCTCCCTGGGCTCATCTCACTGTCATTGGGAGTTGTCATCCTCCCTGGGCTCATCTCACCGTCATTGGGAGGTGCCATCCTCCCTGGGCTCATCTCACCGTCATTGGGAGGTGCCATCCTCCCTGAGCTCATCTCACCGTCATTGGGGGGTGCCATCCTCCCTGGGCTCATCTCACCGTCATTGGGAGGTGCCATCCTCCCTGGGCTCATCTCACCGTCATTGGGGGGTGCCATCCTCCCTGGGCTCTTCTCACCATCATTGGTAGGTGTTATCCTCCCTGGGCTCATCTCAGCATCATTGGGAGGTGCCATCCTCCCAGGGCTCTTCTCACCATCATTGGGAGGTGCCATCCTCCCTGGGCTCATCTCACTGTCATTGGGTGGTGCCATCCTCCCTGGGCTCATCTCACCATCACTGAGAGATGCCATCCTCCCTGGGCTCATCTCACCCTCATTGGGTGGTGCCATACTCCCTGGGCTCGTCTCACTGTTATTGGGAGGTGCCATCCTCCCTGGGCTCTTCTCACCGTCATTGGGAGGTGCCATCCTCCCTGGGCTCTTCTCACCGTCATTGGGAGGTGCCATCCTCCCTGGGCTCTTCTCACCGTCATTGGGAGGTGCCATCTTCCCTGGGATCATTTCACCGTCATTGGGAGGTGCCATCCTCTCTGGGCTCATCTCACCATCATTGAGTGGTACCATCCTCCCTGGGCTCATTTCACCATCATTGGGAGGTGCCATCCTCCCTGGGCTCATCTCACCGTCATTGGGAGATGCCATCCTCCCTGGGCTACTCTCACCGTCATTGGGAGGTGCCATCCTCCCTGGGCTCATCTCACTGTCATTGGGTGGTGCCATCCTCTCTGAGCTCATTTCACCGTCATTGGATGGTGCCATCCTCCCTGGGATCATCTCACCATCATTGGGAGATGCCATCCTCCCTGGGCTCATTTCACCGTCATTGGGAGGTGCCATCCTCTCTGAGCTCATTTCACCTTCATTGGGAGGTGCCATCCTCCCTGGGCTCATCTCACCGTCATTGGGAGGTGCCATCCTCCCTGGGCTCATTTCACCGTCATTGGGTGGTGCCATCCTCTCTGAGCTCATTTCACCGTCATTGAATGGTGCCATCCTCCCTGGGCTCATCTCACTGTCATTGGGTGGTGCCATCCTCCCTGGGCTCATCTCACCATCATTGAGTGGTACCATCCTCCCTGGGCTCATTTCACCATCATTGGGAGGTGCCATCCTCCCTGGGCTCATCTCACTGTCATTGGGAGATGCCATCCTCCCTGGGCTACTCTCACCGTCATTGGGAGGTGCCATCCTCCCAGGGCTCATCTCACCGTCATTGGGTGGTGCCACCCTTTCTGAGCTCATTTCACCGTCATTGGATGGTGCCATCCTCCCTGGGCTCATCTCACCGTCATTGGGTGGTGCCATCCTCTCTGAGCTCATTTCACCGTCATTGGATGGTGCCATCCTCCCTGGGCTCATCTCACCATCATTGGGAGGTGCCATCCTCCCTGGGCTCATCTCACCGTCATTGGGAGGTGCCATCTTCCCTTGGCTCATCTCACCATCATTGGGAGGTGCCATCCTCCCTGCGATCATCTCACCGTCATTGGGTGGTGCCATGCTCCCTGGGCTCATCTCACCATCATTGGGAGGTGTCATCCTCCCTGGGCTCATCTCACCATCATTGGGAGGTGCCATCCTCCCTGCGATCATCTCACCGTCATTGGGTGGTGCCATCCTCCCTGGGCTCATCTCACCATCATTGGGAGGTGCCATCCTCCCTGGGATCTTCTCACTGTCATTGGATGGTGCCATCCTCCCTGGGCACTTCTCACCGTCATTGGGTGGTGCCATCCTCCCTGGGATCTTCTCACCGTCATTGGATGGTGCCATCCTCCCTGGGCTCTTCTCACTGTTATTGGATGGTTCCATCCTCCCTGGGCTCATCTCACCGTCATTGGGAGGTGCCATCCTCCCTGGGCTCATCTCACCATCATTGGGAGGTGCCATCCTCCCTGGGCTCATCTCACTGTCATTGGTAGGTGCCATCCTCCCTGGGCTCATCTCACCATCATTGGGAGATGCCATCCTCCCTTGGCTCATCTCACCATCATTGGGAGGTGCCATCCTCCCTGGGCTCATCTTTCCATCATTGGAGGGTGCCATCCTCCCTGGGCTCATCTCACCGTCATTGGTAGGTGCCATCCTTCCTGGGCTCTTCTCACCATCATTCGACGGTGCCATCCTCCCTGGGCTCATCTCACATCATTGGGTGTTACCATCCTCCTTGGGCTCAGCTCAATGTCATTGGGTGTTGCAATCCTCCCAGGGCTCATCTCACCATCATTGGGAGGTGCCATCCTCCCTGGGCCCATCTCACCGCCATTGGATGGTGCCATCCTCCCTGGGCTCATCTCACCGTTATTGGATGGTTCCATCCTCCGTGGGATCATCTCACCATCTTTAGGAGGTGCCATCCTCCCTGGGCTCATCTCACCATCATTGGGAGGCGCCATCCTCCCTGGGCTCATCTCGCCGTTATTGGGTGGTGCCATCCTCCATGGGCTCATCTCACTGTCATTGGGAGGTGCCAACCTCCCTGGGCTCATCTCAATGTCATTGGGTGGTGCCATCTTCCCTGGGCTCTTCTCGCCGTCATTGGGTGGTGCCATCCTCCCTGGGCTCTTCTCACTGTCATTGGGAGGTACCATCCTCCCTGTGCTCATCTCACCCTCATTGGGAGGTGCCATCCTCCCTGGGCTCATCTCACCATCATTGGGTGGTGCTATCCTCCCTGGGCTCATCTCACCATCATTGGGAGGTGCCATCCTCTCTGGGCTCATCTCACCCTCATAGGGAGGTGCCATCCTCCCTGGGCTCATCTCACCCTCATTGGGAGGCGCCATCCTCCCTGGGCTCATGTCATTGGGTGGTGCCATCCTCCCTGGGCTCATCTCACTGTCATTGGGTGGTGCCATTCTCCCTGGGCTCATCTCACCGTTATTGGGAGGTGCCATCCTCCCTGGGCTCATCTCACCGTCATTGGGGGGTGCCATCCTCCCTGGGATCATCTCACCGTCATTGGATGGTGCCATCCTCCCTGGGCTCATCTCACTGTCATTGGATGGTGCCATCCTCCCTGGGCTCATCTCACCGTCATTGGATGGTGCCATCCTCCCTGGGCTCATCTCACTGTCATTGGGAGGTGCCATCCTCCCTGGGCTCATCTCACCGTCATTGGGAGGTGCCATCCTCCCTGGGCTCATCTCACCGTCATTGGGAGGTGCCATCCTCCCTGGGCTCATCTCACCGTCATTGGGTGGTGCCATCCTCCCTGGGCTCATCTCACCATCATTGGGAGGTGCCATCCTCCCTGGGCTCATCTCACTGTCATTGGATGGTGCCATCCTCCCTGGGCTCATCTCACCATCATTGGGAGGTGCCATCCTCCCTGGGCTCATCTCACTGTCATTGGGTGGTGCCATCCTCCCTGGGCTCATCTCACCATTATTGGGAGGTGCCATCCTCCCTGGGCTCATCTCACCGTCATTTCGGGGTGCCATCCTCCCTGGGCTCATCTCACCATCATTGGGAGGTGCCATCCTCCCTGTGCTCATCTCACTGTCATTGTGCAATGCCATACTCCCTGGGCTCATCTCACTGTCATTGGGAGGTCCTCCCTGGGCTCTTCTCACCGTCATTGGGAGGTGCCATCCTCCCTGGGCTCTTCTCACTGTCATTGGGAGGTGCCATCCTCCCTGGGATCATTTCACCATCATTGGGAGGTGCCATCCTCCCTGGGCTCTTCTCACCGTCATTGGGAGGTGCCATCCTCCCTGGGCTCTTCTCAATGTCATTGGGAGGTGCCATCCTCCCTGGGATCATCTCACCATCATTGGATGGTGCCATCCTCCCTGAGCTCATCTCACCGTCATTGGGAGGTGCCATCCTCCCTGGGCTCTTCTCACCATCATTGGGAGGTGCCATCCTCCCTTGGCTCTTCTCACTGTCATTGGGAGGTGCCATCCTGCCTGGGATCATTTCACCGTCATTGGGAGGTGCCATCCTCCCTGGACTCATCTCACCGTCTTTGGGTGGTGCCATCCTCCCATGGATCATCTCACCGTCATTGGGAGGTGCCATCCTCCCTGGGCTCATCTCACCGTCATTGGGTGGTGCCATCCTCCCATGGATCATCTCACCGTCATTGGGAGGTGCCATCCTCCCTGGGCTCATCTCACCGTCATTGGGTGGTGCCATCCTCCCATGGATCATCTCACCGTCATTGGGAGGTGCCATCCTCCCTGGGCTCATCTCACCGTCATTGGGAGGTGCCATCCTCCCTGGGCTCATCACACCGTCATTGGGGGGTGCCATCCTCCCTGAACTCATCTCACCGTCATTGGGGGGTGCCATCCTCCCTGGGCTCTTCTCACCGTCATTGGTAGGTGTCATCCTCCCTGGGCTCATCTCACCGTCATTGGGAGTTGTCATCCTCCCTGGGCTCATCTCACCGTCATTGGGAGGTGCCATCCTCCCTGGGCTCATCTCACCGTTGTTGGGGGGTGCCATCCTCCCTGGGCCCATCTCACCGTCATTGGGGGGTGCCATCCTCCCTCGGCTCTTCTCACCATCATTGGTAGGTGTTATCCTCCCTGGGCTCATCTCAGCATCATTGGGAGGTGCCATCCTCCCTGGGCTCTTCTCACCATCATTGGGAGGTGCCATCCTCCCTGGGCTCATCTCACTGTCATTGGGTGGTGCCATCCTCCCTAGGCTCATCTCACCATCACTGAGAGATGTCATCCTCCCTGGGCTCATCTCACCCTCATTGGGTGGTGCCATACTCCCTGGGCTCATCTCACTGTCATTGGGAAGTGCCATCCTCCCTGGGCTCTTCTCACCGTCATTGGGAGGTGCCATCCTCCCTGGGCTCTTCTCACCGCAATTGGGAGGTGCCATCCTCCCTGGGCTCTTCTCACCGTCATTGGGAGGTGCCATCCCCCCTGGGATCATTTCACCGTCATTGGGAGGTGCCATCCTCTCTGGGCTCATCTCACCGTCATTGGGAGGTGTCATCCTCCCTGGGCTCATCTCACCATCATTGGGAGGTGCCATCCTCCCTGGGCTCATCTCACCATCATTGGGAGGTGCAATCCTCCCTGGGCTCTTCTCACCGTCATTGGATGGTGCCATCCTCCCTGGGCTCATCTCACCATCATTGGGAGGTGCCATCCTCCCTGGGCTCATCTCACCATCATTGGGAGGTGCCATCCTCCCTGGGCTCATCTCATCATCATTGGGTGGTGCCATCCTTCCTGGGCTCATCTCACCATCATTGGGAGGTGCCATCCTCCCATGGATCATCTCACCATCATTGGGAGGTGCCATCCTCCCTGGGCTCATCTAACCGTCATTGGGAGGTGCCATCCTCTCTGGGCTCATCTCACTGTCATTGGGTGGGGCCATCCTTCCTGGGCTCATCTCACCATCATTGGGTGGTGCCATCCTCCCATGGATCATCTCACCGTCATTGGGAGGTGCAATCCTCCCTGGGCTCATCTCACCGTCATTGGGAGGTGCCATCCTCCCTGGGCTCATCACACCGTCATTGGGGGGTGCCATCCTCCCTGAACTCATCTCACCATCATTGGGGGGTGCCATCCTCCCTGGGCTCTTCTCAATGTCATTGGGAGGTGCCATCCTCCCTGGGATCATCTCACCATCATTGGATGGTGCCATCCTCCCTGAGCTCATCTCACCGTCATTGGGAGGTGCCATCCTCCCTGGGCTCTTCTCACCATCATTGGGAGGTGCCATCCTCCCTTGGCTCTTCTCACTGTCATTGGGAGGTGCCATCCTCCCTGGGATCATTTCACCGTCATTGGGAGGTGCCATCCTCCCTGGGCTCTTCTCACCGTCATTGGGAGGTGCCATCCTCCCTGGGCTCATCTCATCGTCATTGGGAGGTGCCATCCTCCCTGGACTCATCTCACCGTCTTTGGGTGGTGCCATCCTCCCATGGATCATCTCACCGTCATTGGGAGGTGCCATCTTCCCTGGGCTCATCTCACCGTCATTGGGTGGTGCCATCCTCCCATGGATCATCTCACCGTCATTGGGAGGTGCCATCCTCCCTGGGCTCATCTCACCGTCATTGGGTGGTGCCATCCTCCCATGGATCATCTCACCGTCATTGGGAGGTGCCATCCTCCCTGGGCTCATCTCACCGTCATTGGGAGGTGCCATCCTCCCTGGGCTCATCACACCATCATTGGGGGGTGCCATCCTCCCTGAACTCATCTCACCATCATTAGGGGGTGCCATCCTCCCTGGGCTCTTCTCACCGTCATTGGTAGGTGCCATCCTCCCTGGGCTCATCTCACCGTCATTGGGAGTTGTCATCCTCCCTGGGCTCATCTCACCGTCATTGGGAGGTGCCATCCTCCCTGGGCTCATCTCACCGTCATTGGGAGGTGCCATCCTCCCTGGGCTCATCTCACCGTCATTATGGGGTGCCATCCTCCCTGGGCCCATCTCACCGTCATTGGGGGTGCCATCCTCCCTCGGCTCTTCTCACCATCATTGGTAGGTGTTATCCTCCCTGGGCTCATCCCAGCATCATTGGGAGGTGCCATCCTCCCTGGGCTCTTCTCACCATCATTGGGAGGTGCCATCCTCCCTGGGCTCATCTCACTTTCATTGGGTGGTGCCATCCTCCCTGGGCTCATCTCACCATCACTGAGAGATGCCATCCTCCCTGGGCTCATCTCACCGTCATTGGGGGGTGCCATCCTCCCTGGGCCCATCTCACCGTCATTGGGGGGTGCCATCCTCCCTCGGCTCTTCTCACCATCATTGGTAGGTGTTATCCTCCCTGGGCTCATCTCAGCATCATTGGGAGGTGCCATCCTCCCTGGGCTCTTCTCACAATCATTGGGAGGTGCCATCCTCCCTGGGCTCATCTCACTGTCATTGGGAAGTGCCATCCTCCCTGGGCTCTTCTCACCGTCATTGGGAGGTGCCATCCTCCCTGGGCTCTTCTCACCGCAATTGGGAGGTGCCATCCTCCCTGGGCTCTTCTCACCGTCATTGGGAGGTGCCATCCCCCCTGGGATCATTTCACCGTCATTGGGAGGTGCCATCCTCTCTGGGCTCATCTCACCGTCATTGGGAGGTGTCATCCTCCCTGGGCTCATCTCACCATCATTGGGAGGTGCCATCCTCCCTGGGCTCATCTCACCATCATTGGGAGGTGCAATCCTCCCTGGGCTCTTCTCACCGTCATTGGATGGTGCCATCCTCCCTGGGCTCATCTCACCATCATTGGGAGGTGCCATCCTCCCTGGGCTCATCTCACCATCATTGGGTGGTGCCATCCTCCCTGGGCTCATCTCATCATCATTGGGTGGTGCTATCCTTCCTGGGCTCATCTCACCATCATTGGGAGGTGCCATCCTCCCATGGATCATCTCACCATCATTGGGAGGTGCCATCCTCCCTGGGCTCATCTAACCGTCATTGGGAGGTGCCATCCTCTCTGGGCTCATCTCACTGTCATTGGGTGGTGCCATCCTTCCTGGGCTCATCTCACCATCATTGGGATGTGCCATCCTCCCTGGGCTCATCTCACCGTCATTGGGAGGTGCCATCCTCTCTGGGCTCATCTCACCGTCATTGGGTAGTGCCATCCTTCCTGGGCTCATCTCACCATCATTGGGTGGTGCCATCCTCCTTGGGCTCATCTCGCCGTCATTGGGTGGTGCCATCCTCCCTGGGCTCATCTGTCATGCCTGTGCCACTGGCGCACACATTGGCAACCATCATGGACTATTTGGAACTCATTTATCTTCATAATACTCTTTGAACAACCCCTATTCACACTTTGGCCCTTAAATTCCACTTGCACGACTTTGGTATTTTCTTATTTAATTCAGCTAACTACATGTACCATAATGCACCTTGCTACAGTTATCATTTCCTGGCTATTCCCATTCATCAGCATTGGAACAACAATACCCAGAAACCCTAGAAATCAGTGCTGCTTCCACCTTCTCAGGACCAGAGAGGGAGGAGGCAGATTACCTTCAGGCGTGTTGCTCCAGGTGCTGCCAATTAACCTGCCTCAGTACAGGGCAGGGCTGTATTTAAGCAGCTGCCTGCAGGATCTCAGTCTCTTGCATTAAGAGTTCTCCCAGCCCCTTTTTGCCTTGTGACTCGAATTTGTTTGCTGTTCCTGTTGCTGTATTATCCTGCTTCTGATACTGTGCCCTTTGCCCGGCTCCTCTGGGCTCCCTGCCTTGCAGCTTGCTACACTCCTCTGCCTTCAGCTCTGCTCCTCTGGGCTCCCTGCCTCAGTGTCCAGCACCTTTGGGCTCGCTGCTTGCTGCCCTGTTCCTCTGGGCTCTCTGTCTGCAGCCTACTTCAGCTCTCTGTCCTGCTCCTCTGGACTCTCTGCCTTGCAGCCTACTACAGTCCTCGGCAGCCCACTACAGTCTGCTGCCCTGTGCCTCTAGACTCCCTGTCTTGCAGCCTATTACAGTCCTCGGCAGCCCACTACAGTCGGCTGCCCTGTGCCTCTGGACTCCCTGCCTTGCAGCCCACTACAGTCCTCTGCAGCCCACTACAGTCGGCTGCCCTGTGCATAGCAATGACAATGAGTGACCTTAATGTCACTTTTAGAAGGTTTTAACTGGGTGCTGATAACAGCACTCAATCCGTCACATATGTCTTCATCTCTGTCTCTTCCAGCAGGTTCTAGACCAGTGCCCAATGCATGTTATAAGTCTCCATGTCTCTCTTCCGGCAGGTTCTAGACTAGATCAGATCTCAATGCATGTTATAAGTCTTCCTGTCTCTCTCTTCCAGAAGGTTCTCGATGAGTGCCAGGACCAGCGCTTTTGCCAGTTCTCCGTAAACAGCCGGATGTTTGGGATGGACCCTTGCCCAGAGACCTCCAAGTACCTCATTGTTTCCTACAAGTGTAAACCAGGTATGTCCTGCCCCTCGGAGGGCTGTGCAGGAGCTATACACCCTGCACGAGCTGGCCTGGGTGTTTGGTTGTCTCTAAGCTCTCGTGATGTTATATTTATCCAACAAATCCACAAATATCCTTCGGAGCAGGGGGTGAGGCAAAGTGTGAAGCTCAACCTGGAGCAGGCAGTACGGTAGAGGCAAGAATCCTGGTCTTCCAAAAGGATCTGTATGAAGAACGGACTGCAAGGCCAGGCCACTTCAGGTTCCGATATAGGTGCGTCAAAGGGACCCCGAAGTCGTGGCCAGCGGCCCACTGGATGAATGCTGGATTTGCAAGCTCTCGACCTAAGCACCCCCTACATTCTACAATCTTAAGTTACAAAAAGACGTCAACCTTAATGTTGGGGTTCTCACTCTTGATAGACTTCTGCCTTTCACGGTTGCTATGGGGAAACATTAGAGAAGGGGACCCTGTGTTTTTTTTTTTAATACTCCAGGCCCTTCACTTGATGACAGGGATACACATCAAAGCTGCATTTCCGGCTGCAGAAGTGGGGGTTCATTTAAATTGGTTGCCTGTTGTGGTTTTGGGTAGTAACTGCGGGCACATTTCCTGTTGTTCATGTAGCCTACAAACACACTTCATAAATCCCCCTCAGTTACATGCCTTTGATGTGTATACATGTAAAACCCAGGGCACCTAATACTCAATTGTTGTATGTCATTATACATGCACTAAACGTGCATGAAATAAATCTACAAAAACCACATTGTTCCATGTAATCTGCCACCCAGTGCATTCCTATCCCTTGTGTTAACACACAAATGGATTGTACACAATTATGACAAAACTTAGGACTTGGGTCTCATAATGCAGCTTCCCTTTAACTTCTAATATCGAAGTACCCAAAATATGGCCGACAACTAGTAGACAGCATTCATAGAAACAGACATAGGACCACGGTTCCCATGACAATGATATAAACACTCTAACAAACAGGGAACGTTCTACCATTTTACATGGACGCGGGACATGAGACAAATCATTGTAGGTACGCCCTTAGGGGCCCTGGCAGCCCACCCACCTGGAGGACCAATCTCACACGGGCTCATGTTAGAGATACTTAATAGCGCAACTTCCACCAACTACGATCAGGGCCACAGGAAGCAGTGGGCCAGCGATACTTGATATACCTTTGCCGTATGTATGTAGTCATTGGTCCTCATTACACGGTAGGCGGAGGACCAAGGTGCTAATAGCACCTTGGTCCATGCCGGTACAATACCGGCACTGCCTTGGAGGAAAGGGGAATTACCGCCCTATTCCAAGGTTGACGGGGCGGTAATTCCCCCTTCCCCAGTCCCATTTTTGCCCCGTAGGGCTCTATGGGAATGAGGATGGCGTTAATTACGGTGCCGCAAATTGCGGTACCGTAATTAGCACCCTGGTCCCTTTGCGGGTTGGTTTTTAACGCCTGCTAAACAGCAGGCGTTAAAGTACCAACCCGCAAAGGGACCTCGTAGTAAGGCGGTAAGGGTTTACCGGTACCGGTGCCCTTACCGGTACCGGTAAACCCTTTCCGCACTACGTGTAATGAGGCCCATTGTTTCAATTTTGGAACACAAAAGAATGGCACGGGCACAGACCGCTCCCCTCATTATTCCAATGAATTGTTTTCTGACTAAAAATGGGCTAACTTCAATCACGGCCACTTGAACTAGAGCCATCATGGGTGCCATTGATGCCTGATATACCGTGCCATGTATATACACAGATCATTAGAATTGGAACACTAAGAAGGTAATCATTACAACAAGATGTACGCATGATACGGAAATGACTCATCACCCCATCCCCCCACCCCTCCCTCCTTTCTACCCCTCCAGTTGGGATTTATCCCAGTAATATTCTACAATTTAAAACTACCCTAATGGTTAAGAGTGACACCACTGGGTAAGAAACAAACGTTTTCTTTGCAACCTGTACAACAACCACATTGGCGTTAAGCATTGAAATTAACTAACCTTTTCATATGCAACCTTTTACTTCTTTTTTGTACCTAATCATCCTTCCCTTATCCCCATCCTAAATCTCTGTCTCATTACTATGCATACTGTATATCTCCATGCATATTGTATCATTCTTGTGTTTTCTCACTTCTGGGTTATATGTGTGTACATTCTTTGAATATGACATTGTTTATTTTTTTTTAATGTCCAATTGAATGTGCATTTTATATTTTCATTGACATTTTCTTTCTAACGTTTGACCTGTCCAATATGCTTTCTATATAAAGATATGCCCTGATTTGAGAAAGGCACTTGCCGAAACAAGTGTTATCATAAAGGGCCATCAATTAAACTCACCAACCATCAAATACTTTTGGAATTAGCATCATCTGTTTGGTGCAGTAATGAGGTGTGATCAAAGCATTTCCTTTCCAATCAAATGCATATGTTTGGCATCCAGAAATCCAATGATGATGTACACATGGAAACATATATCGGCAGTCTCATCAGCACACCATGCGTTCTAATGATGGACGGCCCACATGTAATTAATTAAATACATCTGGGTGCATTTTTCCACTGCAATTTATAACTTGATCTGAGGTGCATTTTTCCCACCACAGTGTATATCTGGTCACTAGGTGCATTTTCGCCACTACTGTATGATTGGATTCTAGGTGCATTATCCCACTGCATTGACTGTTTGAATGTGGGTGCATCCTCCTGCAGGGCATGTTTTTGAATCTAGGTACTACAGTGTAAGTCCTGAATCTAGGCGCTTTCACCCACTACTAGGTTTTGAATGAATTGTTTTTTTACTCCCACTATTAGACCCCATTGGCCACCCAAAAAGCCCAGGTCAGAGCTGCACACTGGCACTCCAGAATCCTAATAACCTAAAAAGCCACCTTATCCCCTCTTCCTCCACCCGCATTCCCCTCTGCCCCATCATACATGCAACCCCCTCCCCCTTAACCATACCCAGTTCAACCCTCACCTACTACTTAATTCTCACCCCCCACTTCCCACGCTCGGTCCTCCCAAATCAGAGCTGCACGCTGGTAATCTAGAAACGGAACATCAGTACCTCCAGTCACCCTCCCAGCTCTCTTTCTCAGCCCCCCACCCGACTACTTGCCCACACACACTCCCAACCATTTGTCTGCTTCTCCCTCTACCCACATCACCTTCACAACCTCCCCCACCCCTCACCAACTTGCACTTCCCATCCCTAAGTGCAGCAAGGGCCGCCCTGGCCAACACAACAATCTCAACAGCCCCACCCACTCTCACCCACACCCCTCAGCCCCCAGCATTCCCTGAAAGTGTTATAGGCTCATCCAACTAAAGACCCCCACCCCCACTCTTCTCCTCTGCTCCATCTGAGATCCCAAACCCCCGCTGTTTTGTCCCAACACCCTCCCTCCCCTGGACACCGAACCTGCTCTCTTGCATACTCATCAAGGCCAGGTCAGTCTCCAAAAAGAAATGTAAAATCTATGACTTTATCCCAGATGAAAACCCGAACATCCTCTTCATCACAGAGACCTCGTTCACCAACGATTACAAACCTGTTTCAAACAATATTGTACAGAATAGATCCTGCAGCGAAGGAGGGTTGGACATGCTCCACAAACACCAGCTCCAAGTCCTACTTAAGGATAACCCAGCCTGCAGCGCTGATTGTGAATCACTGCTAGTAAAGTTTCAGTTCTCCCCCCTATCAGCCACAGCTTTCTACTCTTATACAGACCCTCGGGCTACAACAGAAACTTTGCAGACTCCCTCAGTGACGCCCTACCAACCACCTTCAACCAGCATCCTTCTCTCACCATATTAGGAGATTTCAATCCCTCAAACCCCATGACCCGTTTTCTCACTGATAAACCAGAAGACCAACCACCTTCAACCAGCATCCTTCTCTCACCATATTAGGAGATTTCAATCCCTCCAACCCCATGAACCGTTTTCTCACTGATAAACCAGAAGACCAACCACCTTCAACAAGCATCCTTCTCTCACCATATTAGGAGATTTCAATCCCTCAAACCCCATGACCCGTTTTCTCACTGATAAACCAGAAGACCAACCACCTTCAACCAGCATCCTTCTCTCACCATATTAGGAGATTTCAATCCCTCAAACCCCATGACCCGTTTTCTCACTGATAAACCAGAAGACCAACCACCTTCAACCAGAATCCTTCTCTCACCGTATTAGGAGAATTCAATCCCTCAATCCCCATGACCCGTTTTCTCACTGATAAACCAGAAGCCCTCGACTTGACACAAATCATATCTCTCCACACCCACTCTGCAGGCCCCACTTTCATTGTTGTATTTAGTGCCACAAACCTGATATTCTCTCTGCCCCCCACACCCTCTAAGCTGCAGAGATCACTCCACAATCTTATTCTCGGGTTTCACTACACAATCTTCTTCTCCCACCTGACCGCCCCTCCCTCCATCCCTCTCCTGGATCACCAGCCTGCCCTCTTCAACCCCTCCCACGCAGAGCCATCTCTGCAATAAAGTCACCATTAACCCAGATCTAACCAACTCTCTTCTAAACTCTCTCCCAGCACTCTTACTCCAGGAAGGTCCCCCCCATTGAACATTTAGATCATTGGCTCTCCAGCACCCTAATCCTCTTACTCCAACGAGACGCAACTCTCAGACACCGGGCCCCAACCCCAAGTGGTACACAACCCACCTCAAATCTATCAAAACCCTCAAACACTGACTGGAGCGGGCTTGGCAAACCAACCCCACAACTCAAAACAAAACCTCTCTTGCATGACTGACAAGGGCCTACTGGTCAGAAATTGGGAAAGCCAGTAAATCCTTCTACAGGAATTGAATATTGAACTCCCTTAAGCCTAGCCAGGAACTCCACAAACTCATCACAGAATTCAAGACACCAGGCTGCTCCCCCAACACCCAATCTCTCAGCAACGACATGTCCTGTCTTTTGAGAGACACTGTTCCATCCAAATTATCTATGATGCCCCCTACTCCTTCTCCTTCTCATTCTCCACCCAACCCCGACCTACCCCCATCTATGCCAGTCTTCTCCACTTTCTCCCCATCTCGCACCCTGAGTTCTTCAAGCTTCAAGTGAAAAGACGACCGACAGCCTCCTCTGGGGACTTCTGCTCCCCAGTTTTTCTTAAGAACATCCTAACAACAACATGTGCAGGCAGCATTGCTCGGTCCATCATTAACCAGGCCCTCTCCTCGGGTATCTTCCCGAAGGACTTCAAAACTTCTTATGTGGAACCTCTCCTCAAAAAACCCTCACTTGACCACCTCCTTCCACTCAACTACCGGCCTATTTCCAACACCTGCTTCAATGCCAAACTCCTCGATCGCACTGTAGAAAAACAGCTCTGCCTCTTCACAGAAACCAACAACCTTCTTGACCCATCCCAAACAAGCTTCAAATCCATCTGAGGAATTGCGTCCTCTCTTGTGTTGGTTTTGGATGACCTAAAAGGAACAGCAGACTCAAAAGGATACACAGTTAGGCCTCATGCATTAGGAATCAAAGACTCTGCTCTAACATGGATCTACTCCTTTGTCTCGAACTGCTTACAAATTATATCCCTCCCCCCTTTCTCCTCCCTCTCGCCCTTTCCCAAAAGGGGTCCAGCAGGGAGCCTCTGTCTCCCTCCCTCTTCAACATCTACCGTAGCCCACTCCCTGCACTCATCCGATCTCATAACCTTATCTGTTACAACTACGCAGACAACACCAGATCATCCTCAAGATCCCAAAGTCACCAGCCCCCCCCCGTCCTGACCTCTCCTCCTACCTTTCTGACATCAATCAAGGATGACAATCAACCACCTCCTCCTCAATCCTGGCAAAACAGAAATCCTATTATGCAGCATATCTGCTCTCCTTACCCAACCAATCCCCTGGCCACATTCCCTAGTAACTGCCTCAGCAACATCCTCCTAAAAAATCTTGGATGCACGCTGGAGTCGAATCTATCACTCTCCCACCACATCCACTGTGTATCCAGAACGTGCTTCTTCCACCTACGCATCCTCAGGCGTATCTTCCCGTACTCCACCTACCCACACAGAATCTCTGCTATCCGTGCCATCATCATCTCCCGCATAGACTATGCAAACTCCCTTTACTTATGTGCTCCGGCATACCAGCTCAGGAAACTCCAAAGAATCCAGAACTCTGCTGCCCGTCTCCTCCTTGCCATCTCATCTAGAGAACATATTAGCCCTGCACTCAGAGTGCTACACTGGTTCCCTATCAGTCGACGGACTACTTTTAAAGCCATGTGCATCACTCACCATGCCCTCCACAACAGTGGCTCAGAATTCCTCCAGGATAAACCCATACGCTATCAACCCACCAGGAGCATCAGATCTGGCTCTGCTCTTCTCCTCGTTATCCCTGATTACATCTCCACCAGATTGGGAGGATACTCATTCTCCATCTAAGCCCCTGCCATCTGGAACTCACTTCCATTCCACATCTGCTGCATTGATAACTATGTATCTTTCAGAAAGGCCCTCAAAACGTGCCTATTTCCTACTTCAACTTGAAACCCCTTCCTCAGCCCTATCCCTATCGCCACAGCCTCATTCACACACATCACCCTCACTCACATCTAAATACTAACAAGTGACGGCTGCACGCACCTACGGGTGGATGGCGGCTGTTGTTACGGTTGCCCACCCTTCATACATCAAAACACTGACAAGCCTCCTGTCCATAAACCCACAGGTGGATGCTGGCCGTTGTGGCAGAGGCCCGCCCGACACACTCAATCCACAGACCACTCAGCGTACACGAACACACACCAGCCCCCCTGGACCCCGTTTACTCTGACTGGTGCATTTAGACTAACTTTATACAGCTCTTGACAGTCTGATGATAGCCGGTACTTTACCAAAGAAATGCATTAGGATAGTCGCACAGGACACCACATTTGCACTGTGTTCCCATCCATTACACCCTGCCTGGGTGGCTGCACACCTAGAGAACTCACACTGGTTGCCCATCTGTGGTCAATGATTTAAGGAGATTGATGATAAAAATAAATGCTCTGAATGTTCTTAAAACTGGAATCACAAGTCCAAGGACGCAAACCCTTATGATTAGAAGATGTATTAGGCCAGCAGGTCATGTTCTAATCTAGAGACAACGCAGCCTTGACAGATAACTACGTTAAACACAAATGCACGTTAATACCTGGGAAGACTAGCACATGTACGACTCCTTAAGAGATTGTGATGGTTAGCACATATATTTCACTTGGAAGATCTGTGAAGGTTAGCCGGATTGAAGGGTGAGCAATGTGCCGCACCCAGATAGATGTGGAGTGGACACTTGGTGCAGCACCGTATAATGTTAACCTGTCTGATGTACTCATAGATATATGATGGTAGCCTGTCCATGGCAATTTGAAGACCTATAAGTAATCCACTGTAACTCATAATGATATAAGCAGTTATCTTTGATACTGCACTAGAAGAGGCCTGATGTTAGCCTATTTTGGGACTTACAAGCTGTATAGTAAGACTATAAGGCGAGCCTGTCTATTGCGCTAGAAAATCCTATGACCCTTGATCCTAAGGAAGCTTGTCTGTATGAGGAATCCTTTGGAGTCATCACTGATCCCCAGCCTAATGTCTCCTCTCAAGTGGCCAGGGGAAGGCAGCCGCTACCTGATCCTGGCCCTGGGGGTGGCATTATGAGGGAGGATCGCATGGGAGAAGATGGCTGCCAGGGGGATGTGGTGACTCCATTAAGAGAGACATGGTGACAGTGACCCTATAATTCCAGAATTTCAATGGCATATTGCCACTATACAGATCCCTGTAATTATAGAGCCTTGACACCCCTTTCTGTTAATCATCTGCAGGTGAGGAGAAGCTAGTTGCAGGGTGAGCAGAGCAGGAAGTGGTACAGGCAGCCGAAGCAGATGAGATGAGGTGAACTGTGCAGGGAATAGCAGACACTTACAAGCCTCTGCTGGGAAGCCCACCTGCCTGGAGAGACGTGAGGCTGGGAGAGTTGTTAGGATGCTTCAGAGAGACTGCTAGGAGTGCAACAGCAACGGTAAGGCTGCTGTAAGCGCGGCCCAGTGAAAACCTTTCATTCTCACTGACACACGAACGCAGAACAGACGCTGGAATCGAATGAGGGTCAGCAAAGCCGTGGAAGCCCTTCAGGAGTTGCTGCTTTGGCACAGCAGTGTGCCACGGTACAAAGACGCCAATCAACACTGGTGAGAATGTCCAAATGTGCTGGGGCCCTAGGGTGTGTGAACAGGCACATGGACAATTAAATGAAACTTTTGAATACCGACCAAGTAAATTGAAGAGACCGAATTTACACAAATCCTCATGTGAAAGAGAGCCATATTGGGAAAGCTGGAGCAGATTAATATGAAAAAGGAAGTTGAAAGCCCAAGTTTATACAAGTCCCCTTATATGAGAGGTCAATTTGGAGAAAATTGGAACAAGCATTAACACAAGCTCATGCTTATTAATGTAAACATTAAGGAGGAAGTTGAAGGGCAGAATTAATACAAGTCTCCTTATATGATCGGTCAGTTTGGAGAAGAGTGGAACACACATTGTCACAAGCTAAAGCAATGTCAGCAGTGAAGAGGAATAACTGTGCTATACCAAGAAGGAAAGTGAACATTGTAGAAAGCCCTGATGAAAGGAACCATCAGGCAAATAATCCCATTGGGAAGAAATACCTGGCAAACGAGTAAACCAGGGGATCTACGGGACCCAGAAGGGGAAGAAAGTGTTGTGAACCTTTGCAAAAGTCCTGGTGTAAGGAACCATCAAGCAGACAATCCTTTTGGGAGCAGATCCCTGGCAGGAGAGTACATCAGGCGATCTGCAAGACCCAGAAGGGGAAGAAATCCTTGTGAACACTGTATAACGTCCTGGTGTACGGAACCATCAGGCAGTCAGTCTTTTGGGGAAAAGATCCCTGGCAGGAGAGTACACCAGGCAATCTGCCAGACCCAGAGGGGGAATTCCTGGCAGGGGAGTGTACCAGACATTTCAAAACTTTATTGAAGAAGAAAATATACGTTTTGCCATCCAGAAGAAAGACTCATTAAGAAAGAGGCATTTCATGTAGTCTTAAAGGCTCACTGACTAAGAGAGATACGCTCGCCATCCTTCCTGAATTCATCCATGGGAAGGGAACCTGACCCTGGATACAGAGACTATTACACTTTGTATTCAATCAAAACAAACACTCAACACACACCCTTAATTGTTCACAAATAGTGTGAGGGTCAGATACCTTTTGTACACAAGGATGATTAATATAGTTTTGACGACAAGACACAGGCTGATCTTTAGTTCTAGTTTCCTAGGTAGGGAAACTCTCTTTTGGATAGGGACAGAAAAGCCTTCACCCAATCCCTTTTACTTTAATAAAAATGTTGAATGTTGAAAAAGTTACAACTTTGTGTCCACCTCTCATTTCTGACCCTTCACATCTGCCATGCCTAGAAGACGGTATAAGATAACGAGTCTATTCACGCTGAGAGGACTTTGCAGGTAGCCTGTCTATAGTGCCTAGAAGAGCATTTGAGGGTAGCTTGCCTTCCCACAGACGATCAGATCACACTGCAAGATCAGAGATAAGCTGTGCCTGAGCTTAATGTATGTATGAACGCCCCACTGTGGTGGACATCAGCCACAGGCATGACTCTCCATCCATACACTTAAGAATGCAGCTACACTATGAAACATTCAGTCTAGCTGGACACGTAATAGCGCCCTTGCACAAGACTTGCCTCAACACCTCTGCCATTAGAATACAGAGACAACCTATGACAAGTTTTGGGTCTCTTGCAGTAGCGCTCAGTCATGACCTCCCTTAGCACCCATGCACATGTCTGACCTCTTGGGTTGCTTACGGGAGCCAAGCCAGCCCACCTAATTCCTAATCTTGGCAAAATGCAGACGCAGACTTTAAGCTCTGTGTCACTCTGCAAGTTACAGGTACAGAGTGCCATCAGCACTCCCTTGCGTCAGAGGCGGTTGTGTTAAGCGGTGCAGCTTGACACTTTGGGTAGTGTACTCTATCCAAGCCTCGTGGAGGCCGGCAGTGATTGTCTGTGTAGGGTTTCATCCGGGCTGGTGACCGTTGTGAAGAACTCAGCGTTGTGCCTCTTCTCTGAGGTTACTTTGGGACTTCACGCCTGCTGGCTTTTTCCAGTTTCCTGGTGGCTCCTCTCGTCTGCGGGTTGTCGGTTGATGCTTGTGTGCCGTGGGAGTCCATGATAGCCGGTACCACGCTCAGGTTTGGCGTCAGGTCGGTCCTGTGCCTAATAGTCGGGTAATTGTGTTTCCTTTTCTCTTACTCCTGTAAACCCGCTACGATTGTTTTTGACTCGGCCCCTTACCTGTATTTCCCCCATCATTCAGCTATGCATAATACAAGGCTACAGTCAAAGCTTTGTATGGACAGGGTCACAGTCCGCTCTTTAGAAGCAAACTTGATATCTACTCCACTACCACCATATGCCCAGCAGATCATGGGGAGATTAGAGAATTCCCATTAATCCCTGCACCTTGCACCCCCTGTACTCCTTGTACACCGCAGGAACATCAGGGGAGAAGCAGCTGCTTTTCGGAGGTTTTAGCGCTCAGCGTGAAATGAAGGCAGATGCTGCGGAAGGAACAGCGCCTTCTCTCCGAACTCCTCTATAACAACTTAAAGCTTAGTACTGTTACCAAGAGCGGCACTGAGGTGCCATGCCCCTCTGTCACCTCTCCTGTGTATGAACAGCCTTTTTCGTCTGAGTCTCTGCAAGAACACATTGAGAATATAGGGGTATTTGTTGAGAAGAGTGATAAGGGATTTTGTACCCCGAAGACCAACCAGAGCTGGGCGCCCTTTAAGGATCAGTTGATACAAGACCTGGGGTCTTGCTTCAGCTTCGAGGATTTTTGGTGCTGGGTGTTATTGGTGGGCCAAAATGTCCTCAAGCTCCCTCAGTTTGCTCCACAGTCTCTAGACATCCCAAAAGTGATAAGAAGTGAAAATTCCTCCCAAACTGTACTTGGCCAATATGGGACTCACAAAGGTTGTCAAATAACCCCTACGGTATCCACTAACCCGCTTCCAGTAGTGCAAGACAAATCAGTAGCTCTTGATGTTTGTCCTGATGTGGAAGCACCATTGGGGGGGTCCTTATCTAGCAGTCTCCCCCAGTTTTTGCATAGAGTAACTAATCTGAATCTAGTATCACCGCTCTCTAAGATGAATATTGTCTTGAACTAATTTTGATCAAGAAGACTTTACTTACTTGTCCCAGTTCTAGAACTATTTTTTTGTTTGCTTTTAGGTGATCATTTATGTTTTATGTTGTATTAAGGTACGTTTTCTGTGTCCTTGTATGCACCATCATGCCTGTGGGTCTATTGAGCACGATATAAATAAATAAAAATAATTTAAAAAATATATAAAATAAAAAGCCTTATCTGAGAATGTTCCCAAACCTGGACTTCAGTCCCTGAGGGCGTTCCGTACTACAATGTTCGTTAAGACCGAGCAAATTGGAAAAGGTGTTATAAAAATGACAACTACTACTACATTTGTACATTTATAATAACTCAGAAAAATTGTGTATTGGATACCATGGATGTTAAATGTATGAACCTCAGAGGCAGGTAACCTAGAGGGATTTATTATGTGGTTTTCTTTATATTGCAGGTCCATCCAATAACAGAATCAAGCTCATGTAGCCTAGGTCGTCCTCCCTGAGATCAGAGTTGCTTGATGGTGCGCTAGTCCAATAGCAGAATCAAGCTCATGTAGCCTAGGTCGTCCTCTCTGAGATCAGAGTTGCTTGATGGTGCGCTAGTCCAATAATAGAATCAAGCTCATGTATCCTAGGTCGTCCTCTCTGAGATCAGAGTTGCTTGATGGTGCGCTAGTCCAATAGCAGAATCAAGCTCATGTAGCCTAGGTCGTCCTCTCTGAGATCAGAGTTGCTTGATGGTGCGCTAGTCCAATAATAGAATCAAGCTCATGTAGCCTAGGTCGTCCTCCCTGAGATCAGAGTTGCTTGATGGTGCGCTAGTCCAATAGCAGAATCAAGCTCATGTAGCCTAGGTCGTCCTCTCTGAGATCAGAGTTGCTTGATGGTGCGCTAGTCCAATAATAGAATCAAGCTCATGTATCCTAGGTCGTCCTCTCTGAGATCAGAGTTGCTTGATGGTGCGCTAGTCCAATAGCAGAATCAAGCTCATGTAGCCTAGGTCGTCCTCTCTGAGATCAGAGTTGCTTGATGGTGCGCTAGTCCAATAATAGAATCAAGCTCATGTAGCCTAGGTCGTCCTCTCTGAGATCAGAGTTGCTTGATGGTGCGCTAGTCCAATAATAGAATCAAGCTCATGTAGCCTAGGTCGTCCTCCCTGAGATCAGAGTTGCTTGATGGTGCGCTAGTCCAATAATAGAATCAAGCTCATGTAGCCTATGTCGTCCTCTCAGAGATCAGAGTTGCTTGATGGTGCGCTAGTCCAATAATAGAATCAAGCTCATGTATCCTAGGTCGTCCTCTCTGAGATCAGAGTTGCATGATCGTGCGCTAGTCCAATAATAGAATCAAGCTCATGTAGCCTAGGTCGTCCTCTCTGAGATCAGAGTTGCTTGATGGTGCGCTAGTCCAATAATAGAATCAAGCTCATGTAGCCTAGGTCGTCCTCTCTGAGATCAGAGTTGCTTGATGGTGCGCTAGTCCAATAATAGAATCAAGCTCATGTAGCCTAGGTCGTCCTCTCTGAGATCAGAGTTGCTTGATGGTGCGCTAGTCCAATAATAGAATCAAGCTCATGTATTCTAGGTCGTCCTCTCTGAGATCAGAGTTGCTTGATGGTGCGCTAGTCCAATAATAGAATCAAGCTCATGTAGCCTAGGTCGTCCTCCCTGAGATCAGAGTTGCTTGATGGTGCGCTAGTCCAATAATAGAATCAAGCTCATGTAGCCTAGGTCGTCCTCCCTGAGATCAAAGTTGCTTGATGGTGCGCTAGTCCAATAATAGAATCAAGCTCATGTAGCCTATGTCGTCCTCTCAGAGATCAGAGTTGCTTGATGGTGCGCTAGTCCAATAATAGAATCAAGCTCATGTATCCTAGGTCGTCCTCTCTGAGATCAGAGTTGCATGATCGTGCGCTAGTCCAATAATAGAATCAAGCTCATGTATCCTAGGTCGGCCTCTCTGAGATCTGAGTTGCATGATCGTGCGCTAGTCCAATAATAGAATCAAGCTCATGTATCCTAGGTCGTCCTCTCTGAGATCAGAGTTGCATGATTGTGCGCTAGTCCAATAATAGAATCAAGCTCATGTAGCCTAGGTCGTCCTCCCTGAGATCAGAGTTGCTTGATGGTGCGCTTGTCTCCTCTGAGTGGCTGCTAACTTACCCTTTTGGTGTGCACCTAAGGCAGCAGAGGGTGAGCATCGTCCATGGGCCGAGAGGTGCTGCCTCTTGAGTACCGTTCGCTATTCACCCCTAGCGTGCCATCACTGTGCAATGCCCTCTGCAAACGCAGAACATGCCATCAGCGGATGCCCTCTGCAGGCCTTCCACCTACAGATCATCTGATCCACCACCCACACATTCATCTACCTGGGTGAAGGACACCATCCTGCGGGTGCTCCTGCAGCTGACAATGCTCTCGCTGCCGAAGGGCACATCTCACCCCAGGGTGGGCAGGTGCTCCTCACCAGTCTGCGCTGCTTATGCGGCCTGCCAACGGGGCTTGCTGCACCATTCTCTGACACGCTCATCTTCACCCCCGGCCAATCAACACAGGGTTCATTTACCTTCCTCACAGCCCGGGCCACCCTAATGATCCACAACTCCTTGCACCCAAAGTGCCTCTGAGTGCAGGGCTCACACTGTTCTAGCCAGCTTCCTCTGCCCTGAGGGGGACTGGCACTGCCAAGGAAGCAACCCCAGAAGGCTCTGATGCTGCCGCCTTCTTCATATCTCCCTTTCTTTAACCCTCCTAACTCCTCTTTCTTTCCTCCCTGCCACAGTTCAATCATCCCACCAAGGGGGTGGGTTTGCAATTGTTCTCCCTGGGCTAACATTCCAGGGAGACCCCTGCAGAAGAGGGCCTTTGGCACAGACCTCGCCAACATCGTGCATACAGAAAATGTGCAATGTAAAATAGAAAGAGGCACTGTGAGGGATATGTTTCAGATCAAGACATATTCTGGAATAGGGAGTCAGTCCATAATTCTAATAAACTCAGGGGAGGGGATTGGGGACACATGCTCGATCAAGTTACTTTGAAGGGGAAGCGGGGTCATGAACCTGAGTTGATGTGTCCACTGTTCTTTGTTTCTAACTCTTGAAAGTATTCTTCATTGTGTGCCTGCATGAGCGTTTCAAGTAGGTGAAAAAACTAATGGATTCCGATGAAATCATCCTCCATTTAGCAACCGATAAAAGCAGGGGATTCCATAGGAATACATTGTACATGCAGTGGATTCCATAGGAACACATTGTACATGCAGCGGATTCCATAGGAATACATTGTACATGCAGTGGATTCCATAGGAATACATGGTTCATCCAGCAGATTCCATAGGAATACATTGTAAAAGTAGCAGATTCCATAGCAATACATTGTAAATGCATCGGATTCCATAGGAATACATTATACGTGCAGCGGATTCCACAGGAACACATTGCAGATGGCGTCTGCTAAGCATAATTTGAGAGCAGCATTTACATTTGTTACAGAAGTGTTGGGATCTCGCGGGACGCGTAGTCTCGCGAGGCTTCGGGAGGAACCTGGAAGAGCCGGGAAAGAGTGCGAAAGTGCCATTAAGGCGACGCAGAGGACACAGAGCAGGTCGTGCTCCCGGCGCTCCTCTTAAGGAAGGCATAAAGAGACTCATTGGGACATAATCCATTACACCTCTCTGCACGGTTTATGGCCAGAGCCCATGGACTCGAGCTGCACTATTCTACATTGTCTGCACTGCTAATAAAGCTATAAACCCAGAAGCCATGGCACGATTTATTTACTACAAGAAGTAAAGAGTAAAGCTGATTTTTCTCGTTTAAATCTTTACTTTTGCACTTCGATTTACAAAAGTGAAAATGTAATGCAGGGACCCAACACATAGGGGTGTCTGTGTATGTGCGTATACCCGTGTTTAATGTCATGGTTTTTGATGCACATATACAAACATACACAAAGACATTAGGCCTCATTACGAACATGGCGGTAACCGTGTCTGTATGGCAGGCACGGCTACCAACATGTTTGCTACCGGCACCGCCTCCCGCGATTGGGCAATAACCGTCCCATTACGAGACGAATGGGCCGGTAATTGCCCATTCGTAGGTGGCGGTATTGCTGGGCTCCCAATCTCCATTCTGCCCGATAGGGCAGAATGGGGGTGGGGAGCATGGATGCGCCGGCGCCGGTGATAACAGCGCCGGCGCAATTACGAGTTATGCTCGCGGGTGCCGCACAGCCCACCAGGTAAGACCTGGCGGGCTGTCATAGCGTGGCCGCCACCCTTATAATGAGGCCCATTGTTGTATGTTTTAGGCAAGATGAGCAATCAGTCAGCAAGATTGTATGTTCTTTGCACACTTACCGTGGAACTACTTGCAGAACATGGCTCATGCGTGGATAGTGCAACGGTGGGTGCAGCAAGGTGCCAATCAATGTCATTATTTACAGTACTCTGTGGTGTGGCTTTCCGGCTCCCATGTATTCATCTCCCCCACGTGACCTCTTGCGGCCGTGCATTATCACGTGATCATATTCCAGCCCTGCTGGCTGCACTGCGCCACAGATAAGAAATAAGGCCAGCGTGCTGCCAAGAATAGCTACACCACACTGCAGGAAGTGGGCAGGAAACCAGAGATAGTCACCCAGAAGGCCTCTCTTCCAGGGGATGCAACCCCCTCTATCGGGCCAGCCCTTACAAAAGCAGCGTCTTGACCCCCAGCTCAGCCTCGCTCCAAATAAAAGGTTACAGAACAAATTTAAACCAAATACCCCCTTGTATCTTGATGTCCAATGTTGCAAAGACCATCTTTCTTGTTAAGAAAGTGTTGCTTACACCCTGGTGCTGCACACATGTGTACCTCTTGATAACCTCCAGCAAGCTCCCACCAGTCAAATATAGTAATAAGGCGACGCCAGTCAGTTCTCATATGTATAGTAACAGGTGCTGCTACCGACTGAGCAGTCAGTTCTCACATGTCCAGTAACAGGTGCTGCTACCGACTGAGCAGTCAGTTCTCACATGTCCAGTAACAGGTGCTGCTACCGACTGAGCAGACAGTTCTCACATGTCTAGTAACAGGTGTTGCTACTGACTGAGCAATCAGTTCTCACATGTCCAGTAACAGGTGCTGCGACCGACTGAGCAGTCCGTTCTCACATGTCCACTAACAGGTTCTGCTAACGACTGATCGGCCAGTTCTCACATGTCCAGTAACAGGTGCCGCTACCGACTGAGCAGACGGTTCTCACATGCCCACTACTAGGTGCCGTTACTGACTGAGCAGTCAGTTCTCACATGTCCAATAACTGGTCCAGTTACTGACTGAGCAGACAGTTCTCATATGTCCAGTAAGAGGTGCTGTTACCCACTGAGCAGTCAGTTCTCACATGTCGAATAACAGGTGCTGCTACTGACTGATCAGCCAGTTCTCACATGTCCAGTAACAGGTGCTGCTACCGACTGAGCAGTCAGTTCTCACATGTCCAGTAACAGGTGCTGCTACCGACTGATTGGCCAGTTCTCACATGTCCAGTAACAGGTGCTGCTACCGAATGATCTGCCAGTTCTCACATGTCCAGTCTGCCAGTTCCGTTACTGACTGATCAGCCAGTTCTCAAATGTCCAATAACAGGTGCCGATACTGACTGAGCAGACAGTTCTCACATGTGCTGTAGCAGGTGCCGTTACTGACTGATGGGCCAGTTCTCACATGTCCAGTAACAGGTGCTGCTACTGACTGAGCAGACAGTTCTCACATGCCCAGTAACAGGTGCTGCTACCGACTGAGCAGACAGTTCTCGCATGTCCACTAGCAGGTACCGTTACTGACTGAGCAGTCAGTTCTCACATGTCCAATAACAGGTCCAGTTACTGACTGAGCAGCCAGTTCTCACATGTCCAGTAACAGGTGCTGTTACTGACTGAGCAGACAGTTCACACCTGTCCAGTAATAGGTGCTGTAACTGACTGAGCAGCTTGCTCACCTATGCCCGGTGATTGGTACTGGTATTGCCAAAACATGCCTACTAATAGGTAAAAGCTTTGCCCACATGCCCAGTCACATGTACAGCCTGCTCCCCCAATGTCTAGTGGTTGCTCACATGTGCAGTTACTGGTACTGCTAGCTGCTGCTCATGCCCAGTAACAGGTACTGACACCCCCACATGTCCAGTTACTGGTACTGCTGGCTGCCACTCATGCCCAGTAACAGGTACTGCCACCCTCACATGTCCAGTAACTTATACTGCTGGCTCCCACTCATGCCCAGTAACAGGTACAGCCACACACCACATGTCCAGTTACTGATACTGCTGGCTCCCACTTATGCCCAGTAACAGGTACTACCACCCCCACATGTCCATTACCTGGCACTGCTGGCTCCCACTCATGCCCAGTAACAGGTACAGCCATCTCGCACATGTCCAGTAACGGGTACTGCTGGCTGCCGCTCATCCCAGTAACAGATACAGTCACCCCCACATGACCAGTAACTGGTACTTTTGGCTCTCAATCATGCCCAGTAACAGGTACATCCCCCCCACATGTCCAGTAACTGTACTGCTGGCTTCCACTCATGCCCAGTAACAGGCACACCACCCCACATGTCCAGTAACTGGTACTGCTGGCTTTTGCTCATCCCCAGTAACACATACCGTCACCCCCAAATGACCAGTAACTGGTACATTTGGCTCACAATCATGCCCAGTAACAGGTGCATCCCCCCACATGTCCAGTAACTGATACTGCTGGCTTCCACTCATGCCCAGTAACAGGTACACCACCCCACATGTCCAGTAACTGGTACTGCCGGCTTTCGCACATCCAAAGTAACACATACCGTCACCCCCACATGACCAGTAACTGGTACTGCTGGCTCCCACTCATGCCCAGTAACAGGTTCATTCACCCCCACATGACCAGTAACTGGTACTGCTGGCTCCTGCTCATCCCCAGTAACAGGTATAGCAACCCCCCACATGTCCAGTAACTGGTACTGCTGGCGCCCACTCATGCCCAGTAGCCGATACAGCCACCCCCACATGACCAGTAACTGGTACTGCTGGCTGCCGCTCATGCCCAGCAACAGGTATTGCCACGCCCCACATGCCCAGAAACAGGTACAGCCATCTCCCACATGACCAGTAATTGGTACTGCTAGCTGCCGCTAATCCCCAGTAACTGGTACAGTCACCCCCACATGTCCAGTAACTGGTCCTGCTGGCTGCCACTCATCCATAGTAACAGGTTCAGCCATCTCCCAGATGTCCAGTAACTGGTACTTTTGGCTCCCGCTCATGCACAGTAACAGGTACAGCTATCTCCCACATGTCCAGTAACTGGTACTGCCACCCCACACATGTCCAGGAACTGGTACCGTCACCCCCACATGTCCAGTAACTGGTACTGCTGGCTCCCACTCATGCCCAGTAATAGGTACAGCCACCCCCACATGTCCAGTAACTGGTACTGCTGGCTCCCACTCATGCCCTCTAACAGGTACAGCCACACCCCACATATGCAGTAACTGGTACTGCTGGCTCCCACTCCTGCCCAGTAACAGGTACAGCCACCCCCACATGACCAGTAACTGGTACTGCTGGCTGCCGCTCATCCCCAGTAACAGGTACCGCCACCCCCACATGACCAGTAACTGGTACTGCTGGCTCCCACTCCTGCCCAGTAACAGGTACAGTCACCCCCACATGACCAGTAACTGGTACTGCTGGCTGCCGCTCATGCCCAGCAACAGGTACAGTCACCCCCACATATGCAGTAACTGGTACTGCTGGCTGCCGCTCATCCCCAGTAACAGGTACAGTCACCCCCACATGACCAGTAACTGGTACTGCTGGCTCCCACTCCTGCCCAGTAACAGGTACAGCCACCCCCACATGACCAGTAACTGGTACTGCTGGCTGCCGCTCATGCCCAGCAACAGGTACTGCCACACCCTAAATGGCAAGAAAAAGGTTTGTTTGTTTGTTTTTTTTTTATTTATAGTGCGCGCCAGACCCTGGGGCATCAGGGCGCAAGACATAAGAATATGTTAAACTTGGTTACACAGGAAAATGTAATACCTCAAGAATCAAAGCGATGGGGAAATGTATATTAGGGAGTAAGTAAACAGTCATAGGAATTAATATACAGAATAGTGTCCAAAAGGGACTGAAGCATAGTAAATGGGACAATATGCAGAGGAATGGACAGTGCGGAGGAATATTAACAGTCAGGTACAAAATTAGCAGAATACTGGGGCTGGCCTCTACGTTTTGGAGGCAGCTAAGGTAAGGCTATAGCATTGCAGATTACTTGTCGTTATTTTTCAGCCAGTTAGTCATATTCTGTCTAAATTTGGCAAGAGTTTGGTGTTCTCTCAGATGGGCAGGCAAGGAGTTCCACAGTTGAGCTGCCTCCAATGGTGGATAATTTAAATTGTGGTACTAAGAGGCTGTTGGAATTGGCTGATCTAGTCGGTCTGAGAGAAGTTTTTCTGACAATCCTATCAGTTAAGTATGGAGGTGCTTTATTATTCAGGCATTTGTAGGTGAGGGTGGCCATTTTAAGTCGAATTTTGTCAAAGGTAGATAACCATTTGTATTTTCTCGTAGTGGATGAGATGTGTTCCTTTCTATTTATCATAAGTGCTGCTCTCAGAGCGTTTTTCTGGAGTACCTGTGTTTTTTGGATGATATGTTTGCTTGCACCAGCATACAGGACCTTACAATAATCCAATTTAGAGAGTATAAGGGTTCTAGAGAGAATTAGGCAAATGTCTATGGATAGACATTTTTTGCTTGCTCTGATTAGTTTGAAAGTATATGCAGTAGCAGATTCCATAGAATTGACTTGTTTATTAAAGTTAAGGGTAGCATCTAGGTAAAAGCCTGGGCAAGTGGGCATAGTCCGGGCTTAGTTTGGATAGGTGGGCCGTAGTGCCTAGAATAATAAGCTCTGTTTTATCATCATTCAAGCATAGTCCATGGGTGGCCATCCATGCATAAACGGTGCCATAAATTCTATTCACCAAGGCCAGGTCCAGAGAGTAGTCACCAGTGAGAGGAAGGAGGATTTGGGTATCGTCTGCGTAATTTGTGTAGGTGATACCCAAGTGGTCCATTTCGTCAAAAAGGGGCTTAGTGAATACATTGTAGAGAGTCAGTGACATGCAGGATGCCTGGGGTACACCGCAGGTTATAGGGATAGGGTCTGCTGATGCCGAGGGTGAGAAGAATCTCATGGTCCTGTTGCTCAAGAATGACTCAATCCATATTATGGCCTCCTTAGAGAAATGTGCTGCGGAATCTAGGTGACTGCATAAGACTTTGTGGTCAACCAAGTCAAATGCAGCCGAGAGATCTAGCAGGAGGAGTTGAGCAGTTTGGCCCTTATCTCTAAGTTCATCTATTTGGGCCTTAAGATCAATTAGAGCTGTTTCTGTACCATGTTGAGGACGGAAACCAGATTGGCGAGATCCTAATAGGAGGTTGGATTCCATCTCCCACATGTCCAGTAACTGGTATTTCTGGCTCCCGCTCATGCACAGTAACAGGTACAGCCCCCCCCACATGACCAGTAACTGGTACGGCTGGCTCCCACTGATGCCCAGCAACAGATAATGCCCCCCCACATGCCCAGTAACAGGTACGGCTACCCCCCACATGACCAGTACCTGGTACTGCTGGCTGCCACTGATGCCCAGCAACCGATAATGCCCCCCCCACATGCCCGGTAACAGGTACAGCTACCCCCCACATGACCAGTAACTGTACTGCTGGCTCCCACTGATGCCCAGCAACAGATAATGCCCCCCCACATGCCCAGTAACAGGTACAGCAATCTTCTACATGTCCAGTAACTGGTACTGCTGGCTCCCACTCATGCCCCATAAAAGGTACAGCTGGCTCCCGCTCATCCCCAATAACAGGTACAGCCATCCCCACATGTCACGTAACTGGTACTGCTGGCTGTCACTCATGCCCAGTAACAGATACAGCCACATCCCACATGTCCAGTAACTGGTACTGCTGCTGCCGCTCATCCCAGTAACATGTACAGTCACCCCCACATGACCAGTAACTGGTACTGCTGGCTCCCACTCATGCCCAGTAACAGGCACAGCCACCCCCCCCCACACACATGTCCAGTAACTGGTACTGCTAGCTCCCACTCATGCCCAGTAATAGGTACAGCCACACCCACATGTCCGGTAACTGGTACTGCTGGCTCCCACTCATGCCCAGTAACAGGTACAGCCACCCCCACATGTCCAGTAACTGGTACTGCTGGCTCCCGCTCATCCCCAGTGACAAGTAAAGCCATCCACACATGTTCAGTAACTGGTACTGCTGGCTCCCGCTCATCCCCAGTAACAGGTACAGCCACCACGCACATGCCCAGTAACAGGTACAGCCATCTCCCACATGTCCAGTAACTGGTACTACTGGCTGCCGCTCATCCCAGTAACAGATACAATCACCCCCCACATGTCCAGTAACTGGTACTGCTGGCTCCCACTCATGCCCAGTAACAGATACAATCACCCCCCAAATGTCCAGTAACTGGTACTGCTGGCTCCCGCTCATCTCCAGTAACAGGTACAGCCACCCCCCACATGTCCAGTAACTGGTACTGCTGGCTCCCACTCATGCCCAGTAGCCGATACAGCCTCCCCCACATGTCCAGTAACTGATACTGCTGGCTGCCACTCATGCCCAGTAATAGGTACTGCCATCTCCCATATGTCCAGTAAGTGACATTGCTAGCTTCCACTCCTGTCTAATAACTGACATGTCTAACATTCCAACATTAACCCATTCCATTCAGGAAAACAAGTCCCATCCTGCTTTTAACGTTGCTTTCTGGGGCTTTCTTCCCTGCGGTTATAAGGGGGAAATCAAGGACTACCAGTTCCAGATTCCAGATTTAAAATCAGGACTGGGCTATTTTCTCCCGAACAGAGTGAGTAATGTAGTCCTCCAATAGGTCCGACCACGGCCTGTGCTCTGCCAGTTCCTGCTTATTCCTAGTAATTGGTAGAGATAGACCACTATCTTGCCCTTACCCACAAGATAAAACACTTGCCCTTACCCACAAATGCTTGACGAATAAGGCCCCTCTCTACCTTTCCAATCGCCTCTCCCTACACACTTCCTCTCGACCCCAAAGAACTGCCCAGACACACAGCTTTTCTCTGCCAAGATTTAAACTCCAAAAAGCTGGGGGCGTGAGCTTCCCTGTTCTGGCCTCCAAGCTCTGGAACACTCTTCCGTCCACTATCAGGTCTGAGCCCTCATTCAATTCATTCAAAATGAAAACCAAATCTTGGCTCCTCGCTCAAATCTAATGTAGCATTCTTGCTGTAGCAATCACCTTGAGTCTCTGCCTCCGCTAAACTTTGTTTAGCCTAAATGATGTCCTATGTTCATTGCTCATTGTGATCACCTCTGTATTATACTGTAAATGTACGCACTGTGGTTTCTTATGTATATGCTGTGTAATCTATGTAAATATGCCTACCAAGCTTCTCGTGCCTGGATGCCTCTTGGCCTGGTGTGCGCTACAAATAAAAGAAATACAAAAACAATGTATACCGTGTCGTGGGAATATCCTGCTCCCATCCTTGCCGGCAATAGAAAGAGTCATAACCACTCATGTCCAGTAAACAGTACATGGAGCTAATCCCCATGTCCAGTAACACAGATTCTCCCCATGCCCAGTAACCAGTACACACAACTTCCCCTATGTCCAATCACTGGAATGGCCTGCTCTCCTCCTTTAAAGCAATAGATAGTCATCTAGCACTCATGTCCGGTAGGCAGTACCCATAGCTGCTTACCATGTCTAGTGATGGGTACAGCCTCCTCCTATCCTTTCCAACAACAGATAGTCATCTAGCACTCATGTCCAGTAACCAGTATATGTAGCTGATTCCAGTGCCCACTAACTGGTACAGCCTGCGCCCATCCTTACCAGAGCAATAGATAGCTAGTACTCATGCCCGGCAGCCAGCACATCTAGCTGTGCCCTGAGTCCAGTACCTGGTACAACCTGCTCCCATTCTTTCCAGTAATAGATAGTCATCTAGCATGCCGAGTAGCCAGTGCATGTAGCTCTTTCCCAAGACAAGTAACTGGAACAGCCTGCTCCCATCCTTTCCAGCAATAGATAATCATCTAGCACTCGTCCAGTAGCCAGTACCCATAGCTGCTTCTCGGGTCCAGTACCTAGTAGGGCCTGCTCCTATGCTTTCCAGCAATAGATAGTCATCTAGCACTCATGATCAGAAGCCAGTACCCATAGCAGCTTCCCGTATCCAGTAACTGTCACGGCCTGCTCCCATCCTTTCCAGCAATAGATAGTCATCTAGCACTCATTTCCAGTAGCGCATACTTTTAGCTGCTTCCCGTGTCCAGTAACTGCCACAGCCTGCTCTCATCTTATTCAACAATAGATACTCATCTAGCACTCATGTCCAGTAGCCAGTACTCATAGCTGCTTCCCGTGTCCAGTAACTGCCACAGCCTACTCCCATCCTTTCCAGCAATATAGAGTAATCTAGCACTCGTCCAGAAGCCAGAACCCAAAGGAGCTTCCCATGTCCTATAACTGCCACGGCCTGCTCCCATCCTTTCCAGCAATATATAGTTATCTTGCGCTCATATCCAATAGTGACTACCCATTGCTGCTTCCCATATCCAGTAACTGCCACATCCTGCTTCCATTATTTCCAGAAATATATAGTCATCTAGCACTCATGTCCAGTAGCCAGTACCGATAGCTGCTTCCTGTGTCCAGTACCTAGTAGGGCCTGCTCCCATCTTTTCCAGCAATAGTCATCTAGCATTTGTCCAGTACTCAGTACCCATAGCTGGTTCCTGTGTCCAGTACCTGATATAGTCTGCTCCTTTCCCTTCCAGCAATAGATAGTCATCTAGCACTCGTCCAGTAGCCAGTACCCATAGCTGCTTCCTGTGTCCAGTACCTGGTATAGTCTACTCTTTTCCTTTCCAGCAATAGAAAGTCATCTAGCACTCAAGACCAGAAGCCAGTAGCCATAGATGCTTCCCATGTTTAGTAATGGGTACAGTCCTGAATCAATAAAGGGAAAAACAAAATTAACCCCTAAAATTCACTATCTCTACCTTTAGGGGGTATAAAGATATACTTAAACAAAGAGATAGGACAAAGAAATAATAAAATCTATGTGTAATACTGTGACTCTACAGGTATTCCTAACTGGAAGACACATACTAATATCTTGAAAAAATAGATAAAGTACAAAAAATACAAAAATATATGTTTATTATACATAAAAAAGGTGAACAATTAGAAAAGAAGACCCACAATATAGCACAATAACTGATCGTAAAAAATACAGTGAAGTTGCTCAATTCACATAAAAACCACTATACATAAAACATTTACACCACATACATAAACACAACCTTAGCAGCAAATCACAATATCATAAAACAAATGTGTTTCAGACAATGCATATATTCCCGACATGTGACATGTTTCAGTTCTTGGTGCCACAAATGGCTGAACTCTCTTCAGGGGAAACAAACACTTCTTTTCTGTAGTTTTAAAATTCTTCCAATATTGTGCAGTAGGGGTCCTAAGCACATCTACCAACAGTTGTAGTCAAAACCAGCTGCAAGATACAAGGGGCAGAAAAACACCCTGAGTACTCAGTAATCACAACACGTTAACTCAACAACATACACCATCTTTTCATATGCAGAGGGTCACTGCCTCTAAAGTGAAAAGAGGGTGAAAGAAACAGTCACCATGACAGAATTATCAAGAGTCTAAACAGGCACCCTCGACGTGAAGATACATTCACAATCCTACAGAAAGGATAATAAATAATCGCTTCCGAAGCAACAAATCAATAAATGTATTCGCCTGATCACTTTAAATGTGGTCCAATAAGTAAAAGGTGGACTAGTCACCTTAGGTAAGTAGAGAAACCAACCCATCACCAAGAGTGAACGCCAAGAAGAGAAGATGACAAAGAGACATGTTCCCTTTGCAGGACAAAACTGTAAAATACCTGAAAGTAATCCAGCACTGTTCAATATTCACAATCCAACACGAAGGTCACAGGGGTAACGAACTGTAGTTAACAGTACCGATGGGCATCAATACAATGCGAATTCACTAAAGCCATAAATCCAAAGGTGTTTATAAATCTGAAACAACACGGGAAAATTGCCCCATTACTACATTCCCCAGCTTATGCGACTGCTGTTACAAAGTATCTCAGGATGCTGTACGTCAACGTCGTCGAATATACTTAGAAAAATGCCAGCATCATGTACGCACAAGTCGAGGTAGAAAAACACGTGTACAAACACAAACAAGTATGGGGTACAGTGTATCCAAAATGTGGCACACATACAACGAGACCTCTCACAATACCCTCTGCCCGTGAGGTGAAAATATCAAAGCAGGGGTTCCCGGGAATCGGGCGACAGCCTACGAGCATCGTTTGCAGCAATAGATAGTCATCTAGCACTCATCCAGTAGCCAGTACCCATAGCTGCTTCCCGTGTTCAGTACCTGGTATGAGCTGCTCCCATCCTGTCCAACAATAGATAGTCATCTAGTTTTCATGCCCAGTAGCCAATGCATGTAGCTGCTTCCCGAGTCAAGTAACTGCCCCAGCCTGCTTCCATCCTTTTCAGCAATAGATAGTCATCTATCACTTATGTCCAGTAGCCAGTACCCATAGCTGCTTCATGTGTCCAGTACCTGCCATGGCCTGCTCCCATCCTTTCCAGCAATAGATAGCCATCTAGCACTCATGTTCAGTAGCCAGTACCCATAGCAGTTTCCCGTATCCAGTAACTGTCACGGCCTGCTCCCATCCTTTCCAGCAATAGATAGCCATCTAGCACTCATGTCCAGTAGCCAGTACTCATAGCTGCTTCTCGGGTCCAGTACCTAGTAGGGCCTGCTCCTATGCTTTCCAGCAATAGATAGTCATCTAGCACTAATGATCAGAAGCCAGTACCCATAGCAGCTTCCCGTATCCAGTAACTGTCACGGCCTGCTCCCATCCTTTCCAGCAATAGATAGTCATCTAGCACTCATTTCCAGTAGCGCATACTTTTAGCTGCTTCCCGTGTCCAGTAACTGCCACAGCCTACTCTCATCTTATTCAACAATAGATACTCATCTAGCACTCATGTCCAGTAGCCAGTACCCATAGCTGCTTCCCGTTTCCAGTAACTGCCACAGCCTACTCCCATCCTTTCCAGCAATATAGAGTAATCTAGCACTCGTCCAGTAGCCAGTACCCAAAGGAGCTTCCCATGTCCTATAACTGCCACGGCCTGCTCCCATCCTTTCCAGCAATATATAGTTATCTTGCGCTCATATCCAGTAGCGACTACCCTTAGCTGCTTCCCATATCCAGTAACTGCCACATCCTGCTTCCATTATTTCCAGAAATATATAGTCATCTAGCACTCATGTCCAGTAGCCAGTACCGATAGCTGTTTCCTGTGTCCAGTAGCTAGTAGGGCCTGCTCCCATCCTTTCCAGCAATAGTCATCTAGCACTTGTCCAGTAGCCAGTATGCATAGCTGCTTCCTGTGTCCAGTACCTGGTACGGCCTGCTCCCATCCTTTCCAGCAATAGATAGTCACCTAGCACTGTCCAGGAGCCAGTACCCATAGCTGTTTCCTGTGTCCAGTAACTACCATTGCCTGCTCCCATCCTTCCCAATAATATATAGTCATCTAACACTCATGTGCAGTAGCGACTACCCATGGCTGCTTCCCGTGTCCAATAACTGCCATAGCCTGCTTCCCTCCTTTTCAGCAATAGTCATCTAGCACTCATCTAGCAGCCAGTACCTATAGCTGCTTCCCATATCAGTACCTAGTATGGCCTGCTCCCATCCTATCCAGCTATAGATAGTCATCTATCACTTATGTCCAGTAGCCAGTACCCATAGCTGCTTCTCGTGTCCAGTACCTAGTAGGGCCTGCTCCTATGCTTTACAGCAATAGATAGTCATCTAGCACGCATGATCAGAAGCCAGTACACATAGCAGCTTCCTGTGTCCAGTAATGCCACAGCCTGCTTCCATGCTTTCCAGCAATAGATAGTCATCTAGCACTCATCTAGTAGCCAGTACCCATAGCTGCTTCTTGTGTCCAGTAATTGCCAGAGTGTACTTCTGTCCTTTCCAGCAATAGTCATCTTGCACTTGTCTAGTAGTCAGTACCCATAGCTTTCTTATTGTGC
Source organism: Ambystoma mexicanum (assembly GCF_040938575.1). Taxonomy (NCBI): domain Eukaryota; kingdom Metazoa; phylum Chordata; class Amphibia; order Caudata; family Ambystomatidae; genus Ambystoma; species Ambystoma mexicanum. The sequence goes on along the minus strand of NC_090924.1, from coordinate 1,468,499,871 downwards.
CCAGTAACTGCCAGAGCCTGCTTCCATCCTTTCCAGCAATAGATAGTCATCTAGCACCCATGTCCAGTAGCCAGTACCCATAGCTGCTTCCTGTGTCCAGTAGCAAGTAGGGCCTTCTCCCATCCTTTCCTGCAATAGATAGTCATCTAGCATGTGTCCAGTAGCCAGTTCCCATAGCTGCTTCCTTTATCCAGTACCTGTTATGGCCTGCTCCCATCCTTTCCAGCAATAGTCACCTAGCACTGTTCAGAAGCCAGTGCCCATAGCTGCTTCCTGTGTCCAGTAACTGCCATTGCCTGCTCCCATCCTTCCCAGCAATATATAGTCATCTAGCACAGATGTGCAGTAGCGACTACTCATGGCTGCTTCCCGTGCCCAATAACTACCACAGCCTGCTTCCATCTGTGGAATCAGAAAAAATACAATATTACAGCTGTTACACCGAGCAAAGGAAAATACACCGACACAGGCTTATAAAGATTCCCAGAATCTTTATTACAAAACTGAACAATATTCAACAAAGTACACAAATAGCTATTTGGCCGTCAATACATCACAGAGACCACCAGCAGGGTTCAATGTGAGCAGTGACAGAATTTCCTAGCTGGAGATCGACACATTTATACAATTCGTAAAATGATGTCCAGCCCTCTTACAGGTTAATCATACACTGGGCTATGGTCGCGCCAGGTTCACTTTCCTAATTTACATATCTCGTGCATGCGGTTTACTTTTCAATACATTTACTAACACACTCCATTATTCTTTTAATTTCGCATTTACACTCTTTACATGCTTGTTTAATACAGACCAAACAAATGTTTCACTTATTATATTTGGATATCATTACTGTACTTATACACTTGTAGTTTAACTTTGCTAATTCAAGTAAACCCCTGCTCCTGAGGTCAACAAAGGACAAGGTCTACATGACCCTAACATATAGCCTGAGGGCAGGTTGGACATTAACTCCCCTACAGAGGTTGGAGAGGTTAAGGCAAGAACAAGGACACACAAGACGGCCATTTTAGATTACACAGTGACTTTGTATAAAACCCAAAAATGGCGGTTTCTAACCTAAAATGGAGGCTTGATTCAAGATGGTGGCTTACATCAATTTCTAAGGTCAAGACCTTGCCGTAGAGAGTCAATTTTAAGCAACTTGGCGTAGGCCAATATACATACAAATCGTTTGTAATAAGAGGCATAATTTAATATCCGGTTTGACAAACCCTCCTTTTGGCCTATGCCAAGTGCTAATACTACTTCTGATTTGCTTGCAAGTAACTCCATGCGTCATCGCCCACACACCCCGAATAATTGTCGGACATATCTATTGCCATTAGGTCTGATACCAGAGTTTCTTTCAACACATACTCTTTGGAGAGCTCCATTGGGGCGTATTTTTTATTCCCTAATACACTTGTTGTTTGCGCGCAACATCCCCCTAATACTGAGCATATACCAGGGAGACACTGTATACAACAACAAAGAAACAGAAAACTTCCCAAGATAATCAGCAGGGCCGAGAACAACTTCCATCCCCATGACCGTAGGAGGTCCCAAAACCATGTACCAAGTTCCCAGTTTCCCTCAGGAACATGTACTTCTGAACTAAGAACATGTAGATTTTTGATCGCCCTAAAGATCGTTGGAGAGGGGTCTGGAACGTAAACGCAGCAAGCGGACCGCACTAATTTACATACTCCTCCTCGCTCTGCCAGGATGACATCTAATGCCATCCAGTTCTGAAGAGCCACTAATCTTATCGCTCTCTGCTCTAACATCATATTATAGAGTATGTCAGTGGTCCGATTGATGGTTCTCTCCAATTCTCTCGCTAGGCCCCTAATATCTTCTGAATTCGTAATTTACCCAAAAAATGGCACAAAGGATTTCATAATATCCCCTAGAGTTTGCGCTGGAGTATCCCCTTTTACACCTCATTGTGGACGAGTCTTGGAAATTTCTGTAGTACTGGCAATAAATACCCCAGATAATAGAATCCCTAAATAACAGGTTCCTTGCCAATCCCTGGGCAACCATGGAAATGCCACATTACCGCAAACAAAATAGACAGGTTCGCCTACGTACAGAGATCTGTTTTCACTAGTCAAATTCGCAACGTTGGCGCAATTTCTATGCACTTTGATTAACAGAATAAGATGGAGGAGTGGCATCCTTATTGCCTATAGAAGCCATTTTGAAAGAGATTAAAGACTGAAAAGGACGAGACAATCTATCAGAGGGCCTAACAGAAGCAACGTTTGACTTACTTCTATTTGCAAAAAGCGAGCATCCCAGGGGCATCAAAACATTTTTTTCAAAACTATTTAAATTTGTACCATCAAAGTTCCCTGAGATGCTGTCATTCCATCGACCAAAAAATAGTGTTCTAAGAGAAGCGTAACAGGCAGTTGTCAGAGGCAAAGGGTAAATATACCAACCTAGCCCCTTATCCCCATGTTGTGGTAGATGTGTACAGATCCAGCAATTGTTCTTATTAAAAATTGCATGAGTGGCATTCATTATTAACAAAATGGTATTATTTTGATAATTCCGTCTATGCAAACAATCTCTAGGCGACAAAGTATGCAATTGCACAGAAGGAGTGGGAATCACAGATACATTTTCAATAGGTAAAAAGTCCTATAATGGATATGCTTCTTCCAGATACCATAACCCAAACCCAAAAGTCATTACAAATCCAGTAATTATCATGAGAAGGCAACAATACACTTTGGGGGTACCCTTACATACTTGATCATTGTCTCTGCTAGTCACATTTTTATCTAAAAGTTCAGTACGAGCGGTAGCGGGTGCAGGCATCGTAGTCTTCAATCGAAAAAACACCAATTGTTCGTTTGCTGGCGACTTCAGTCATGCGTCTTCTTAATGTCTTTCCCACAACCCTTAGCCAACAGAATCTTCCCGTACAATCGGGCCAAAAGGCAAGCCCTCAAATGATTTTCTCAATCGCAAAGTCAGACCATGCTGTACATTTACTTCCTTGGGCCCAAATTATATTTTGCAGTTTCTGGTGGGAATAAAGTGTCGTCACTTCCTCCTGGAAGTGGCGAACAGACAGAAATGGGATCAAGAAAGGATTGATCCGGAAGTTCCACTGTTGGGGAGTGTGGAGACAAGATGGCTGTTTTGTCCGGTTCTGCGGATTCTGAAGCGGTCTCCGATTCTCCCTTGTTGGTTGTTGCTGTTTCAGGCGCGCTAGTTACAGCAGTGGGAAGGGATTCTGTGTCTTCTGTATCGTGAGGCACGGGCTGTGGGATCCGTTTGGTGTGCGTCGCATGGATCCAGTGTTTACGACCCGCTACCCGTATGGCAGCCTGAGTGACCAGCAGGATTTAGTAGGGACCCCTCCACCGAGGTGCAAGGCAAGACGACCTCTCAAAAACCTTCGTGAGGATCCAGTCCCCCAGTCGTAGACTGTAACCAGGACCCTCGTAGTGCACAGGTAATGCCTCTCGCACCTGGTGATAAATTGAAAACAGATTTTTAGTCAACTGGTTACAGTAGTCTGAAAGAAGCACATTTTCTATATCCCATAGTGAGCAACTTTTTGGCATACCCCAAATATTAGCAGGTCTCCCCATTACCACCTCAAAGGGAGAGAGCCCAGTCTTAGTTCGAGGGGTTGTTCTCATCAATAGTAACAAGATCGGTAAGGAGCCCGGCCATTTTAGCTTGGTGCCAACACATGTCTTAGCGAGTTTGTTCTTTATAATGCCGTTGTGCCTTTCCACTAATTCGGCACTCTGGGCATGTCTAGCTGAATGGAATCGCTTGTCAATCTGTAATCCTTTGCAAATTTGTAGGATTACAGTGGCAATAAAGTGTGGCCCATTATCAGACCAGATGACTCTCGGCAGCCCGAACCTAGGAAAAAACTCTTTCAACAGAGTTTTTGCCGTGGTTATGGCCGCTGCATCTCTAACCGGGAAGGCCTCAACCCACTTACTAAAGGCGCAAATAACAACCAATACATATTTAAGATTGTTACACCGTTCCATTTCAATAAAATCAAAGTGAATAACCTCAAACGAGATGGAAGGTGGACCGAAACTTCCTCTAGGAGTCGAGGTACCTTTTCCTACATTGTGCTGCAAGCAAACCATGCAGTTCTGGACAACACACTCAGCAGTTTTGAAAATCTTATCATTGGCCCATACACTGTGTAGCATTTTTGTTAATTTCCGCGCACACACATGTGTCGGGCATGAGCCATAATAACCATCATTGTAATGTAGGCGTCGGGGAGTAACCATTTCCCTTCAACATTATCTACCCAACACCCATCATCATCCAATCTCCCTGCACCCTCGATCCATCTCTTAGTTTCCTCTATGGTAGCATCTGCTTGAATATCTTTTACAGCATCGATACTTTCACCCAAAGTGCAAACATTTACAATTTCTTTTACAGCGTACATTTCTGAACTGAAATCAGTGGCAGTTTGTTTAGCTATCTGATCGGCAAAGGCATTCTCTTTTCCTACATCATCTGTAACATTTTGATGTGCTGAAAGCAATCGCACTATTAAAGTGCCGTGCTGGATTTTTGTTCCGTGCGAGGTCAAGAAGCCTCGTTCTTTCCAAAGTCTACCAAAATTGTGGGCCACCCCAAAGACATACTGACTGTCAGTATATATGTTCACCGTACGCCCTTCAGAAAGCTCACAAGCTCGAGTTAACGCTATAATTTCTGCGGCCTGCGCAGAGTTATGCATAATTCTTTTAGTTTCCACAACCGTGCTTAAAGTAGTGACAGCATAAGCAGCCGTGGATGCACCGTCTGGAAGTTTAAAACAAGAGCCATCACAAAATAGCTCTCCTTGAGGGCTATTCAAAGGCGTGTCTTTCAAATCGATTCTGCCTTTAGTCTCTTGTTCTGTCATATAAAGGCAATCGTGTGATGTATCGTCATCATCAACAGTATTTTGTGAGACAGGTAAAAGTTCAGCCGGATTTAATACACAACACCTCTGAATTTGAATGTGGGGGGCAAACAAGATCAGTTCATATCTTGTCAATCGTGCAGAAGTGAGGTGTTGCGTTTGAGTTCTATTCAATAGAATATCTACAGAGTGAGGTACCATTAGGGTTAACGTATGACCCAGGACCATTCCCTCACTCTGTTTTACAGACGCAGCAGCAGCAGCAACAGCGCGCAAACATCTTGGCAAAGCGCATGCTACAGGATCAAAGGCGGAGGAATAGTAGCCGCACGGCCTATTCTTCCCTCCATGTTCCTGCGTTAACACAGCCAAAGCACATCCATCACGTTCATGCACAAACAATACAAAGGCCTTATCATAATTCGGAGTTCCTAAAACCGGCGCTGAACACAGCGCAGATTTGAGCAAATCGAATGCTGTCTGGTGTTCCAAGGTCCATGGCAATGGCAAAGAAATGCCCTTCTTTGTCAAAGCCAGCATTGATTTAATCGTTAATGAAAAATTAGGGATCCACAATCTACAATAAGAAGCCATACCTATCAAGGCTCTAACTTCCTTTTGCGTATTTTGGACAGACATACCAGAAATGGTCTTTATTTGTTCAGGTGTCAACCGTCTTCCCTCCTTTGACAGGAGATAGCCTAAATAGGCGACCTCCTGGCAACAATATTGGAATTTCCTAAGTGAAGCTTTGTGGCCATGTTTTGCTAGATGACAAAGCAACAACACGGTGCCTTTTTTACAGGCACTCTCAGAATCAGCAGCCAAGAGGAGGTCAGCTACGTACTGCAGTAACGTGCAAGTAGTAGGCAACTCGAGGGTATCAAGCTGGTCTTTCAATGCCCTACTATAAATACTTGGACTTTCAGTGTACCCTTGTGGTGCACGAGTGAATGTAAACGAGCGTCCACCTAGGGTAAACGCAAACAAATATCTGCTATCCTTGTGTATGGGAATACTGAAAAACGCGTTTTTAAGATCAACAACGCTAAAATGAGTGGCAGAAGCCGGAATCATAGTTAGTATCGTTGTGACATCAGGTAAAATAGGACATTGAGGAGACACAATTTTGTTAATAGCACGTAAATCAATTATAAAACGAAAGGGAATCGCATTATCACCTTTTTTGTATACTGGCAAAATAGGGCTGTTACATATGCTACCCGTAATCTCCTCAATTACTCCACGATGTACAAAATCAGAAACTATACATTTCAAAGCCTGTTCGCCTTCAACTGAGATCTTATATTGCGGGATGCGAGGCAATTATACTCCATGTTTCAAAATAATTTTAACAGGTTCAATTTGGAGAATGCCCACATCATTATCATCAATTGCCCATAAGCATTCTGGAACATTACTAAATTCTGGTGGTAAAGGTCGAGTCAAAAACTGAGAGGCGAGTGATTGCTGAGGTGAAATTGTTAGCCGAATTCCATCCGGAGAACAATGAATTACTGCATGTAATGCCTTCAACAAATTTAGCCCCAGCAAGTTCTCCCCACAGTTTGTGGTAAGTAGAAATGGACACTGTTCTATGAAGGGACCCAGTGTTATCGATACCGGCAAAGAGACCGGACAAACTACAGGTGTGCCTGAAAACCCTACGGAAATGTTGGATTGCCCTGAAAGGGGAATATTTGGAACCAGCGAATGATCAATGGAACATTTCTGTGCTCCCGTATCTACTAAAAATAGATGCTTCCTATTTCCCACCGCCATCTCAACATAGGGGCCTTTCTGATGAATGGGAATAGGCGTAGGTTCCAAATCCTGCTTCGGGCAATCCTAGTGGAACAGAATATTATCAAAAGGAAGAGAGTTACGCGGCAGAAGGGTGATCAAAAATGTTTCTATTATTCACATTTGAAACTTGCTTATCTTGTAAAGGAGGTTGCTGTGATTCTGGTGTAAACTGACCTCTGCCAGGGCCCCCTGCACCTGGGTGACCTCTGGATCGTCTACTCATGTTCCCAAATGACCTTTGCTTTAAGGTCGGACATTGTGTGCGCCAGTGGCCTTCCTGCCGGCAATAGGCACACTGGTTAATGGTTACCAGAACCAAGGGCGCACTTCCCTGTGGAATCTACTGACCTCTAAATTGATTACTCCCTCTAGGGTTTCTAACAATCTGCTGCAATAAAACTTTAATTTTCAAGTCACCCTTGTTTTTCTCAAGTTTCTCTTTTTCAGTATTTACACGATTTTCATAATACTGAGCCATATGCAAAACTTCTGATTGGGACTTCGCCTGCCAAGCGCTTTCAGAGGACATAATCTGTAACTGGATGTCAGGCAGCAATCCACGTACAAATTTGTCAACAAACAACCTTTTCCCTGACTCTGTGCCCAAGTCTTGTCCACTGAAATCCGAGAATACCTGCTCGAACCGATTGAAAAAATCGGTAGCACCCTCAGACTTTCCTTGGACACAGGCCGTAAGCTTGTCCCAAATGATTCTATTTCTGGAACCATAGTTTTCAATTTTACAATAATTCTATCAGGCAAGGTTAATATCACTTGAGGTGGTCGTTTGCCAGCTGGTCTTTCTCTGTCCAGCCTAGTCATATTATCCCATGTATCTCCCAACCCAGGTATGTCATCTATAGTCCTAATCTGCTTCCACAAATCAACTGGCAGGAGTACGGAAAATAATAGGTCAATATCACTTAAAGTGAATACCGACGACTGTAAGACCGACTCTATTTCTTTATAGAATCCGGTCGGATTTTTTCTTATATCAGCAATAGATTGCTTTATGGTGTTCACTTCCTGTCTTGAAAACGCGACATGAACAAACTGTGAAACGTAATGTGCAGGAATTTCTCCGGCTACTATACCTCGTGCAGCATCAGCCGCAATCTCAACTTTCAGGACAAATGTCGGAGGGACCTCTCTCATAGGCAACTGAGAAGTAGGCAGCTCCGAACGCTTACTAAGCAACAGAGCCAAATCAAGCGCCAAGGCAGTCGAATAAGTATCAATCGAAAAAGCTCTCTTATATACACTCAACAATTCTGCGGGACAACAAATCTTTCTTGTTACACACTCATTCTGCAGGTGCTCTACCATCACCTGTATCACTTTCTTTTGCATTTCTAACGTATACTGACTATATGTGTCATATACTTCATCTGGAGTTATCGACATATCCGAAATCCATCTTATCGCATCCTTTGTACAAATTCGTGCTTCCTCACCTTTTAATTCTTGACGAGGAGAAAACCGTTTCTGTAAGTACATAATACCTTAACTATCACCATCTACTTCCTCGTTCTGTAACTCTTCCAACTCCTTCCTGTACTCAAAAATCCTCTCAACATGCTCATATACCTTCTCTGCAGTATCTCTGGACAAAGCTAAGGCGTTCAAATCCCGTAACCCTAGTGGGAAATCTACATCATTTAGTCTATTCCACATTATACTTAAATGAGTCCCTAATCCTTCGATAAAAACATTTTTCTCAGGCATATCTTTTAAATTTTTGAGTGTGGAAAATACATCAGCTGTTCACCCTTCTCCATACAATGTTTAGCCCAAGCAGTCAATTCACTCCTCTTGTCTGGGGACACAGTATTACGAGTCACAACCCTTCGTCTTGCTCCCTAGTCTACTACAAACGATGCAGGATCACTTGGAAGAGAAAGAGTAAGCACATTCCGAATAACAACAGGTGAAAGCAAGGGAGCAGTCAAAGGGGCGACGGCTGGAGAACAACAGGGAGGACCGGAGGAACTACAGGAGGGGGAACTACAACAGAAAGGGGCAAAGCGCCAGGATGAGGGACATATGGAGGTGGCGCGGAGGCATCGGGCCTTCGTTCATGCAAAGGTTTATTAATCAATTCGTCTGACGTATGAAAATCTTTTGAAGGGTAGATTTTCTGAATGCCTAATTGAAATGCCCTGTCCGTCTTCCTAACTGACTCCAATTGTTTATTTTGATCATATAACCGTGCCTTTTCGACACTCGTCATATGTCGACACATATGTTTCTCTCTACTCTTTTGTTGCTGCAATGCTTCTGTTTTCCAACTGTGCAACGCGTCAAATGCTGCAGGCCTAGCCATTTTTCTTTACTAATACAGACTCTAAATATTCTATACGAGGGATTTCAAAACTACCATTGGTTGGCCACCGGAGATTAGAATTATGTCTGGTTTGTCTGTGCCAAATGTCATTAAATGCTATACTACCAAATCCTTTCTTACAGTACATAGTACATGCCGGCGACCCCTCCTGTGGTGCGGGACGGCTATCTTCCAATGATTGTCTGTCGCTACGGAAAAATGCCCTAAAGCAGGCAGACAATTTCCCATGCATATCAAAGTTCTGGTGTTACCTGGTTAAATAATTGTGCTCGCGAGTACAATACTCCAAATTCAAATTTGTCAGGGTTAGATTAAGAATCGGGACACGATTCACCTGACCAAAGGACTGGGAGGCCCGATCGGGTTACTTAGGACAATCCAAAGGACCCACGTGTCTGGTGATTTTCGGCAAATTTACCAACCTCAAATATATGGACCCTCGTCAAGACGTCGTCTCGGGCTACAGCTCACCATCTAGGGATCGGATTGTGCAGTTTTGTTGAGGAATTCACTTCTCGTCTAGAGTGGCCTGTTCTATTGGCACCGTCCGATAGCCGAGCCAACCTTCAACGAGATGAAGTCAATCTTGAGGTTCCCTATTCGGGCGCCATCTGTGGAATCAGAAAAAATACAATATTACGGCTGTTACACCGAGAAAAGGAAAATACACCGACACAGGCTTATAAATATTCCCAGAATCTTTATTGCAAAACTGAACAGTATTCAACAAAGTACACAAATAGCTATTTGGCCATCAATACATCACAGAGACCACCAGCAGGGTCCAATGTGAGCAGTGACAGAATTTCCTAGCTGGACATCGACACATTTATACAATTCGTAAAATGATGTCCAGCCCTCTTACAGGTTAATCATACACTGGGCTAGGGTCGCGCCAGGTTCACTTTCCTAATTTACATATCTTGTGCATGCGGTTTACTTTTCAATACATTTACTAACACACTCCATCATTCTTTTAATTTCACATTTACACTCTTTACATGCTGGTTTAATACAGACCAAACAAATGTTTCACCTATTATATTTGGATATCATTACTGTCCTTATACACTTGTAGTTTAACTTTGCTAATTCAAGTAAACCCCTGCTCCCATGGTCAGCAAATGAGAAGGTCTACATGACCCTAACATATAGCCTGAGGGCAGGTTGGACATTAACTCCCCTACAGAGGTTGGAGAGGTTAAGGCAAGAACAAGGACACACGAGACGGCCATTTTAGATTACAGGGTGACTTTGTATAAAACCCCAAAATGGCGGTTTCTAACCTAAAATGGAGGCTTGATTCAAGATGGCGGCTTACATCAATTTCTAAGGTCAAGACCTTGCCATAGAGAGTTATTTGCGTACAATTTTAAGCAACTTGGCGTAGGCCAATATACATACAAATCGTTTGTAATAAGAGGCATAATTTAAAATCCGGTTTGACACACCCTTTCCAGCAATAGATAGTCATCTAGCACTCATCTAGTAGCCAGGACCTATAGCTGCTTCCCATGTCCAGTACCTAGTATGGCCTGCTCCCATCCTTTCCAGTAATAGATAGGAATCTAACACTCGTCCAGTAGCCAGTACCCATAGCTGCTTCCCGTGTCCACTACCTGGTATGGCCTGCTCCCATCCTTTCCAGCAATAGATAGTCATCTAGCACTCATGTCCAGTAGCGACTACCCATGGCTGCTTCTCGTGTCCATTAACTGCCACAGCCTGCTTCCATCCTTTCCAGCAATAGATAGTCATCTAGCACTCGTCTAGTAGCCAGTACCCATAGCTGCTTCCTGTGTCCAGTACCTGGTGCGGCCTGCTCCCATCCTTTCCAGCAATAGATAGTCATCTAGCACTCATGTCCAGTAGCCAGTACCCACAGCTGCTCCCATGTTTAGTAATAGGTACAGCCTGTTCCCATCCTTTCTAGCAATAGGTAGACATCTAGTACTCATGTCCAGTAGCCAGTACCCATAGCTGCTTCCTGTGTCCAGTACCTGGTATGAGCTGCTCCCATCCTGTCCAACAATAGATAGTCATCTTGTTCTCAAGCCCAGTAGCCAATGCATGTAGCTGCTTCCCGAGTCAAGTTACTGCCCCAGCCTGCCGCCATCCTTTTCAGCAATATATAGTCATCTAGCACTCATGTCCAGTAGTCAGTACCCATAGCAGCTTCCTGTGTCCAGTAACTGCCACAGCCTGCTTCCATCCTTTCCAGCAATACATAGTCATCTAGCACTCATCTAGTAGCCAGTACCCGTAGCTGCTTGTTGTGTCTAGTAACTGCCAGAGCATACTTCCATCCTTTCCAGCAAAAGATATTCTTCTAGCACTCATGTCCAGTAGTGTGTACTTTTAGCTGCTTCCTGTGTCCAGTAACTGCCACAGCCTGCTCTCATCCTAGCCAGCTATAGATAGTCATCTATCATGTATGTCCAGTAGCCAGTACCCATAGCTGCTTTACGTGTCCAGTACCTGCCAGGGCCTGCTCCCATCCTTTCCAGCAATAGATAGTCATCAAGCACCCATCCAGTAGCCAGTAACCATAGCTGCTTCCGGTGCCCAGTAACTGCCATGGCCTGCTTCCATCCATACCAGCATTAGATAGTCTCTAACACTCATGTCCAGTAGCCAGGACCTATAGCTGCTTCCCATGTCCAGTACCTAGTATGGCCTGCTCCCATCCTTTCCAGCAATAGATAGTCATCTCTCACTTATGTCCAGTAGCCAGTACCCATAGCTGCTTCCCTTGTCCAGTACCTAGTAGGTAACAATTTCGATGAATAACAGAGGTCTGGTATGTTTTCCAAGGTCAGGAAATTAACCTGTTCTTTAACATAAAATCACTGGGGTCCAGGGCACAATTTAATGTTCCTGAAGATCGGAACTACTGTAGGTTTTAACACCCACAGAAGCAAGGCTGTGTAGGAGGACAAAAAAGGGAAAGATTTGAATTCTAATTATCCCTTCCTGGTGAACTCCACTGTCCCTGTGTAGCGCTGCTGGGCCGCCTACAAACAGGGGGATAGAAAAAGAAGAAAAACTAAATACTTCTAAATGTAATTAACCATTCAGCCTTGCACAAAAGTGCCCTATCGCCCCTCTCTCCCCCTATGTGTGTGCATGGGCAGAGACAAGTACCAAATGTAAAACCAGTGTTGAATGATGGGGAGTGTCAACATCCAATGGGTTTTGAACAATTTTATTTGCCCACGGACTATGAATCGCCCCTCATCCACTGTAGTTTTAAAAACAAGGAATATCACAAGGACAGGTGATCATCACTCTGAGCTTGTGTCTAAACCAACAACACAAAAGACAACACTTACAACATTCTCCAATGTGTCTTTTACAGGAATTTACTATTAATCCAACAAGTGGAGAACAGTAAAAAATCGCTCAGAAATAGAGAAGTGAACTGTGGTATCTATCTTCTGTAGCGATTACCGTCTACCGGTTTCAGCGGCTCATATTTATTGCGGTCGCTTTCTTCAGGACAGTCTTTTTCTGTGTTAGACACCTCTAGGGGTAAATAATTACTTTTGAACCCCAAGGGTGAATTCTGGTATGAGGAAAGTGATTAATACTTTACCACCTCTTTCTTGTGGCAGAGCTGGACGTGACCGGTGAGCTGTGTGGAAAAACAGGAACATAGTCACCACACATGTCTCCAAAAGTTATTCATCGCCAATTAATGGCTTTTAGGGTTGGTAATTTGTTATTACCAAGCCTACTTTCGAACGCACTACGTCGAGCGCAATATGAAGTATCTCTTTTAGCAATAGTGTAGATTCCAGTTTGAGAGAATGAGCTAAAGCCCGTTGTTACACCCTAAAACACAGACTGGGCCATGTTGGCTGTGAAGTTGTTCTATAATCTGTGACACAGTCTCTCTAGCCCCTGCATAGATATGATATATTGGGCCTCATTAGGACCCTGGCGGAAAGGGCTTTACGCCGGCGTAGAGCATGGCGTACCTTTCCGCCTGACTACGAGTTCCCGTAGCGCCATGGTGATTTTTACGCCTGCTTTTTGCAGGCGGAAAAATCCATGGCGCTACGGGACTTGTTGTTAATTACGCCACCGTAATTTACGGTCGCGTAATTAACGCCTTCCCCACTCCCATTATGCCATATGGGGCAAGAATGGGAATGGGGAAGGGCAAAATGGGGATTGGGGACTTACCGCCCCGCCAAGGTCGGGATGGGGCGGTAAGTCCGCCAACCACCATGGCGGAATTGCCAGCTTAGCGCCATGGACCATGGTGCAAATTGCACCATGGTTCTCCGCCAGGGTCGTAATGAGGGCCATTGTGCAGCATGGCAAGGTGATGTAAACCAGGTTCAGTGTTTAGCTACTGACCTGGATCTGGGCCAGTTCGAGTGTCGTGCTTGTTTTTCTGGGTGCCAATCGATTGTTCACTCCAAGGATCCACTGTACTTGTAGAATTCCTGGGGCAAAACCAACAAACAATGCACAGGGTATTTCAGTCCAGCCGTACGTTTGGAGGAAGAGGGCCATGTCTCAGAGGCACCTCAAAGTGCTTTCTTAGTTAATATGTGTCTGGGACACCTCAGGCTGCTAACTTGACCACACTCATTGTTAAGGCTCACACAGAGTGCTTTTAGTTGTTCTTACCTTGCTGCAAAGTCGGATCTGCTCTGGGGGTGTTCTCTCCCTCCTGAAAACAAGTTGCCAGGGTTGTGGCAGACTATTCGTTAACCCGTCGCGGGTCACGTGGTATCCGGGGACTGCGTCGTGTCCGTGGCGCATGTTGTCTCCAGTACCGCCCACCCGGAAGTCAGGCACACGGCAGGTATACTTGGGTGAGCACGACCGCAAATAGCCACCAGTGGGTATGGTTGTCATAGCGACTAGGCCCACCAATGCTCTGTGTGCAGCGGCGTCAACCACAGGGATCCCCGGCGGTGACCAGGAGCAAGAGCCTACAACAACAGCAACACAGCTACTAGTCATAAATCTATCAGAGCACATTCTCAGTGATGCAGAAACAAGAGTCCTCCAGAAGGGGCTCAGCTTTGTTCCCACCACGGCGCATGATGCTTTTCAGACTAGAATTGAAGTCGCAATACTAATGAGAAACATCCGGTTACGGCAACACTTTGGAGAACGCGATCTAGACACAGACAGTGCAAGAGAACAAGATACCACTGGTCTACACCCAAAATCAACCTATTATCCTCCCACTCCATCTGCGGAGTCAATAGTTTTTGAAAAAGCCATTTTTAAAAAACTAGAGGAACTTGAAAAGGAAGACAAACCATGTTTCCAAAATCTTTCGAAACAGGAACAACAAGCACTACAAGGCCTAAAAAATAATGTGGCATTAACCATCAAACAGGCCGACAAAAGAGGGGCCACAGTCATCATGAATTCGGGAGACTACGATGCAATGGTAGCGGCACTATTGAATAACCCCAACCACTATATAATTATGAGAGGCGATCCGACACAGCCTTGCTTCTGTGGGCGTTAAAACCTACAGTAGTTCCGATCTTCAGGAACATTAAATTGTGTCCTGAACCCCGGTGATTTTATGTTAAAGAACAGGTTAATTTCCTGACCTTGGAAAACATACCAGACCTCTGTTATTCATCGAAATTGTTACCCAGTTGGCAATTGTCCATCCTTTCTGTGTTACTCATTGCTTTACCAAAGGCATGCCCTGTCACGATTACCCTTTTCCCCCACACAATACCTAAAAGTACCCAGTAGGGCCTGTTCCTATGCTTTCCAGCAATAGATAGACATCTAGCACTCATGATCAGAAGCCAGTACCCATAGCAGCTTCCCGTATCCAGTAACTGTCACGGCCTGCTCCCATCCTTTCCAGCAATAGATAGTCATCTCTCACTTATGTCCAGTAGCCAGTACCCATAGCTGCCTCCTGTGTCCAGTACCTGCCACGGCCTGCTCCCATCCTTTCCAGCAATAGATAGTCATCTCTCACTTATGTCCAGTAGCCAGTACCCATAGCTGCTTCTCGTGTCCAGTACCTAGTAGGGCCTGCTCCCATCCTTTCCAGCAATAGATAGTCATCTCTCACTTATGTCCAGTAGCCAGTACCCATAGCTGCTTCTCGTGTCCAGTACCTAGTAGGGCCTCCTCCCATCCTTTCCAGCAATAGATAGCCATCTAGCACTCATGTCCAGTAGCCAGTACCCATAGCTGCTTCCTGTGTCCAGTACCTGCCACGGCCTGCTCCCATCCTATCCGGCAATAGATAGCCATCTAGCACTCATGTCCAGTAGCCATTACTCATAGCAGCTTCTGGTGTACAGTAACTGCTACGGCCTGCTCCCATCTTTTCCAGCAATAGATAGTCATCTAGCACTCGCTCAGTAGCCAGTACCCATAGCTGCTTCCCGTGTCCAGTACCTAGATGGGCCTTCTCCCATCTTTTCCAGCAATAGATAGTCATCAAGCACCCATCCAGTAGCCAGTACCCATAGCTGCTTCCCATGTCCAGTACCTGGTATAGCCTGCCCCTTTCCATACCAGCATTAGATTGTCATCTAGAACTCATCTAGTAGCCAGGACCTATAGCTACTTCCCATGTCCAGTACCTAGCATGGCCTGTTCCGATCCTTTCCAGTAATAGATAGGAATCTAACACTCATCCAGTACTCAGTACCCATAGCTGCTTCCCATGTCCAGTACCTGCCACAGCCTTTCCAGCAATAGATAGTCATCAAGCACCCATCCAGTAGCCAGTAACCATAGCTGCTTCCTGTGCCCAGTAACTGCCATGGTCTGCTTCCATCCATACCACAATTAGATAGTCTCTAACACTCATGTCCAGTAGCCAGGACCTATAGCTGCTTCCAGTGTCCAGTACCTAGTAGGGCCTGCTCGTATGCTTTCCAGCAATAGATAGTCATCTAGCACTCGTCTAGTAGCCAGTACCCATAGCTGCTTCCTGTGTCCAGTACCTGGTACGGCCTGCTCCCATCCTTTCCAGCAAAAGATAGTCATCTAGGACTCATGTCCAGTAGCAAGTACGTATAGCTACATCCTGTGTACAGTAACTGCCCAGATCACTTCCATCCTTTCCAGCAACTGCCCCAGCCTGCTCATGTCCATTGTCATGACATTGTCATGTCCATTGTCATGACTCATGTCCAGTAGCCAGTACCCTAGAGCTTCTTCCCGAGTCCAGTACCTAGTAGTCCCTGCTCCTATCCTTTTCAGCAATATATAGTCATCTAGCACTCGTCTAGTAGCCAGTACCCATAGCTGCTTCCTGTGTCCAGTACCTAGTAGTCCCTGCTCCCATCCTTTCCAGCAATAGATAGTCATCTCTCACTTATGTCCAGTAGCCAGTACCCATAGCTGCTTCTCGTGTCCAGTACCTAGTAGGTTCTCCTCCCATCCTTTCCAGCAATAGATAGCCATCTAGCACTCATGTCCAGTAGCCAGTACCCATAGCTGCTTCCTGTGTCCAGTACCTGCCACGGCCTGCTCCCATCTTTTCCAGCAATAGATAGTCATCTAGCACTCGCTCAGTAGCCAGTACCCATAGCTGCTTCCCGTGTCCAGTACCTAGTAGGGCCTTCTCCCATCTTTTCCAGCAATAGATAGTCATCAAGCACCCATCCAGTAGCCAGTACCCATAGCTGCTTCCCATGTCCAGTACCTGGTATAGCCTGCCCCTTTCCATACCAGCATTAGATTGTCATCTAGAACTCATCTAATAGCCAGGACCTACAGCTACTTCCCATGTCCAGTACCTAGCATGGCCTGTTCCGATCCTTTCCAGTAATAGATAGGAATCTAACACTCATCCAGTACTCAGTACCCATAGCTGCTTCCCATGTCCAGTACCTGCCACAGCCTGCTCTCATCCTTTCCAGCAATAGATAGTCATCAAGCACCCATCCAGTAGCCAGTAACCATAGCTGCTTCCTGTGCCCAGTAACTGCCATGGCCTGCTTCCATCCATACCAGCATTAGATAGTCTCTAACACTCATGTCCAGTAGCCAGGACCTATAGCTGCTTCCCATGTCCAGTACCTAGTATGGCCTGCTTCCATCCTTTCCAGCAATAGATAGTCATCTAGCACTCATGTCCAGTAGCCAGTACCCATAGCTGCTTCCCGTGCCCAGTACCTAGTAGGGCCTGCTCCTATGCTTTCCATCAATAGATAGTCATCTAGCACTCATCTAGTAGCCAGTACCCATATCTGCTTCCTGTGTCCAGTACCTGGTACGGCCAGCTCCCATCCTTTCCAGCAAAAGATAGTCTTCTAGGACTCATGTCCAGTAGCAAGTACGTATAGCTACATCCTGTGTACAGTAACTGCCCAGATCACTTCCATCCTTTCCAGCAACTGCCCCAGCCTGCTCATGTCCATTGTCATGACATTGTCATGTCCATTGTCATGACTCATGTCCAGTAGCCAGTACCCTAGAGCTGCTTCCCGTGTCCAGTACCTAGTAGTCCCTGCTCCTATCCTTTTCAGCAATATATAGTCATCTAGCACTCGTCTAGTAGCCAGTACCCATAGCTGCTTCCTGTGTCCAGTACCTGGTACGGCCTGCTCCCATCCTTTCCAGCAATAGATAGTCATCTAGGACTCATGTCCAGTAGCAAG
This sequence comes from Ambystoma mexicanum, assembly GCF_040938575.1. Taxonomy (NCBI): domain Eukaryota; kingdom Metazoa; phylum Chordata; class Amphibia; order Caudata; family Ambystomatidae; genus Ambystoma; species Ambystoma mexicanum. The sequence goes on along the minus strand of NC_090924.1, from coordinate 1,468,482,191 downwards.
TACGTATAGCTGCATCCTGTGTACAGTAACTGCCCAGATCACTTCCATCCTTTCCAGCAACTGCCCCAGCCTGCTCATGTCCATTGTCATGACATTGTCATGTCCATTGTCATGACTCATGTCCAGTAGCCAGTACCCATAGCTGCTTCCCGTGTCCAGTACCTAGTAGTCCCTGCTCCTATCCTTTTCAGCAATATATAGTCATCTAGCACTCATGTCCAGTATCCAGTACCCAAGAGCTGCTTCCCGTGTCCGGTACCTAGTAGGGCCTGCTCCCATCCTTTTCAGCAATATATAGTCATCTAGCACTCATTTCCAGTAGCCAGTACCCGTAGCTGCTTCCCGTGTCCAGTACCTAGTAGTCCCCGCTCCTATCCTTTTCAGCAATATATAGTCATCTAGCACTGTCCAGGTGCCAGTACCCATAGCTGATTCCTGTTTCCAGTACCTAGTAGTCCATGCTCCTATCCTTTTCAGCAATAGATAGTCATCTAGCACTCATGTCCAGTAGCCAGTACCCATAGCTGCTTCCCATGTCCAGTACCTAGTAGGGCCTGCTCCTATGCTTTCCAGCAATAGATAGTCATCTAGCACTCATGATCAGAAGCCAGTACCCATAGCTGCTTCCCGTGTCCAGTACCTAGTAGGGCCTGCTCCTATGCTTTCCAGAAATAGATAGTCATCTAGCACTCATGTCCAGTAGCCAGTACCCATAGCTGCTTCCTGTGTCCAGTAACTGCCACAGCCTGCTTCCATCCTTTCCAGCAATAGATAGTCATCTAGCACTCATCTAGTAGCCAATACCCATAGCTGCTTCCTGTGTCCAGTACCTGGTACGGCCTGCTCTCATCCTTTCCAGCAATAGATAGTCATTTAGGACTCATGTCCAGTAGCAAGTACGTATAGCTACATCCTGTGTACAGTAACTGCCCAGATCGCTTCCATCCTTTCCAGCAACTGCCCCAGCCTGCTCCCATCCTTTCCAGCAATAGCCATCTAGCACTCATGTCCAGTAGCCAGTACCCTAGTGCTGCTTCCCGTGTCCAGTACCTAGTAGGGCCTGCTCCCATCCTTTTCAGAAATATATAGGCCCTCATTACGACCCTGGCGGAAAGTGACTGACCGGACCGCAACAGCGTAAATAGCGTTTCCGCCATTGCACGAAGGAGCAAAGTGCGGCCAATCACGACCCATCGGGCACGAGCATTACGCCATGGCGGAATCCGAAAGGCTGCGATGGCGGAAATGACCCCAAAACGGCCCTTACCGCCGCCGTACGCTGCACCAGGTGCAATACCGCCACCCATCTTAGCGGTCACCGTAATGAGCGGTCACCGTAACGAGCGTGCACCGCAAATTACGGCCACCGTAAATATACGGAAACGGAAGTAAAAGCATGTGGCCGGAACGGGAAACAGCACGCCGCACAACTATAAAAACCGAATCCCAACACAACCATAAAAAATCCGACCCTGACACACATCCCAACCCGTTAGCAACCCCAGTTAAAAAAATAAATATGGGAAAGGTAGCCAAGAAAGCGTGTGACCGCAAGCGGCAGGTACACTTCTCCCGAGAGGAACTGACCGTGCTCACCGAGACCCTACAGGAAAATTCCGCCGTCGTCTTCTCCAGTCAAATGACCAGGACGGCCCTTGCCAACAAGAAGGCCATATGGGCCCTGGTGGCACAGCGCGTAAGTGCGGTGGGGACAACACCCCGCACGCCACAGCAATGTCGCAAGCGGTGGGACGACCTGCGGATCCGCGTACGCAGCATACTTTCTGCGAACAGGAACATCGCCACAGCTACCGGGGGGGGTTCAGAGTCGCCCATCAAGTTGACCCCCTGGGAGGAAATCTGCGCCTCCACCATAGGAATGGAGAGCATAGAGGGAGTCGGAGGGATGGAGAAAGGAGTGCCGACATCCGGAGAATCAGGTAGGTTGGCCAAGAGAAACAATGCGAAATCCACAAACCACGAACATGTGCAGTACCATGTGACCCCATAGTGCAATACATACTTAGCCCTGACAGCGCCCTCTAAAAGTCAGAATGAACAAACAAATCAATCAAGAAGCCATAAACAACCCCTACATGTGCAGCATGCACCCCCTAACTGCAGGCAGCCAAATGAATGCATCCTCAATCCACACGAAAATGAGACCACCTCCAAGGCCCAGTCCCAAATCAGCCTCATGTACCACCCCAATGCATTTGATACGTTGCCATTCCAAATCCGACAGACCCATAACTAACGCTCGCCCCTCTTTACTCCACCACAGGGTCCGATACCAACGACGAGCTGCAGGACACCCCTACCAGCACGCCTGCAAAGAGGGCCAGGACCAACGTCCCAAGAGCCTCCACCTCAGGTGCAAGGATCAAGACACGGCAGCAGCAGGAATCAAGTGGCAGCACACTGGAGGGGACTGCAACAGGCACCCCAGCAGCCAGCAAGTCCACAACCCCAGCACCACAGGTCCCCCCAAAGAACGTATCTGATGGCACTGCCTCTGGTGGTAGCAGCACCATAGGTGACACAGCTGTCATGCCAGCATGCTCCGACACGGAAAACAGTGCTGGCGACGTAGGTACCATCCATGACCTTTCCCAATCCCCCTGCATGTTCCATCCCCTACACCATGACGAAACCACGCAGGGGCACCCTGAAGACGACGACTGGCCAACCCCCACAAGTCCTGTGCCAAGGCAACATGTGTTGAGCAGCCCCCCTGTCACACCACCGCAAATGTCCATGGCCCAGCAGAGGCAACAGTCCCTCGACCTGCTGATCGAGCAACAGCAGGAAGCGTCCACGCTACTCAAGGACCATGCAAATGAATGCGGGGGTTCCAGGGCAGCCATGGAAACATCCACCGAGACACTCAGGGCACAAATAGAGAAAAGTAGTGAGAGCCTCAGGGGAGAAATGGAGAGAAGCACCGAGAGCCTGAGAGCACAAATGGAGAAAAGCACCGAGAGCCTGAGAGCACAAATGGAGAAAAGCACCGAGAGCCTGAGGGGGGAACTGCATGCGACGTCCAAAGACGTTTGTGCTGAACTTGCTGCTGTGCGCCGTGTGCTCTCGGAGCTCTCACAAACCCTCAGAGACATGCATGGACGCGAGCAGGCCGAGACCTCATCCGTGGCAAGTTCCGTCCAGGGCAGCCCCCAACGCAGATCTGGCAGGAACCTGCGCTCCACGGGCAGGGGTGCCCCTGATACCCGTAGAGGGGGCTTGCAATAGCGTCTACCCACGGACAGCATGCATATTTGGACACTGGTGTTGGGGGGGGAGGTAGTAGGGTGGAGGGGGTGTGTTGGGCTTCACTGGGTGGCGGGTCCATAGGGTGTATAAATCAAATCACATTAACAATACAGCACCTCATTATCATCCAATGACATGTGTGGACATTGATATTTGCGTACGAGGCCTTCATAGGCGTACAGTCCACAATGTGCCTGTACTACACACACACAGTGCCACAGGTCCCCTTTCCGTGTAATAGGCACCATGCGTGGTTGCTAGAAGCATGCATCTATGATGCTCTGTCGGATTGCACGTGCATCCTGTGCCTCATGGACTCCTTGAGGTGCCTCCACATCCCCACCCTCATCATCATCATCATCTTCAGGTGCATGCAGTACAGCGTCAGGGGGCATGGGCACATTCCTACGTATGCACATGTTGTGCAGCATGACACATGCCATGACCATCTTAGAAACCTTCTCATGGCTGTATATGAGTGCCCCGCCAGACCTGCTGAGGCTGCGGAAACGAGCCTTCAGTAGGCCGAATGCCTGTTCAATGACCACACGGGTACGTGAGTGGGCATGGTTGTAGTCCTCCTCATGCTCGTTCTGTGGGTTCCGGATTGGTGTAAGGAGCCATCTCTTCAGTGGATACCCGGCATCACCTGTATGAGACGAATAAAGGGTGTCAGTGGAATGATAGTGCTAAGTAGCCCCCCCCCCCCCTGCAAGGTCATTGACGCATCAAATGGGCCACGATGTCATGCATGGAATGAGACTCACCGAGTAGCCAGGATCTGTGCCCTGCGTGTCGCTCCATGTAGCGTGGTATTCTTGTGTTCCTCAGGACCATAGAATCATGGGTAGATCCTGGAAATCTGGCACAACAATGCGTAAATATCTTGTTGGAGTCACACACCATTTGCACATTGATTGAATGAAATTGTTTCCGGTTGCGGTACTGGACCTCCATGGCATGTGGGACAACCAATTCAACATGGGTGCAGTCGATGGCACCAATGCAACCCGGGATGCCGCCAAGTGCATGGAATCCCACTTTAGCGTTGGTAATCTCCTGGTACGTGCGTGGTAGTGTGATGTGGTCGTCGGCGTGCTTCAGGAGGGCATCGTGCACTTGGAAGAGTGTCCGTGAGAACAGTGGCTGTGAAATGCCATGCAACTTTCCCACTGTGTGCTGGTAGGTGCCTGTGGCCAGGAAGTGGAGTGCAGACACCACCTTCAGTAGGGGTGGGATGGCGGTTGGGCTATCTATCATGCTCACGAGGTCAGCATGTGTCATGTCCACAATGGCGATTATGGTGTCCCGGTCCAAACGGTAGAGGGTGTGGATCTGCTCAGCAGTGAGGTTGAACGGATCGGCTCGGAGGCGTGGGATTGCGGGCCGCCTGCGTGGTGGTAGTGGCAGTGCTTGTGGCCCTTGCTGACCCTGCCTTGCCCTCCTCCTCCTCCTTCTCCTCCGTCTCCCCTGTGCGCCCGGTTGTTGTACCTGTTGTTGTTCGTCGTCTTCTTGTAGTTGTAGCACTTGCAGTGCTATCTGGTACCCCAGGCCCAACATCGCTAGTCCTGCCGGTAGCATTTTGGAGTGGGAGTGGTTGTGGGAGGGGTTTGGGTCTGCAATATATGTGCTGTCGGCCTGTATGGCCTCCACCTGTGCTGATTGAATGAATCTGTGGCAGATGCAATCCCTTCTGGTCGAGCACGTCCCGCACGTAAGGCTGCATTTGGCCGCATGGCATCTTGGGATTTGAATCATGTATCTAATCCCGATGGCAGTGTGATGTACTTTGACTGATCTTCATGCTATGCTCCCATTGTTACACATGCTATGATTGCAGCCGCTTACATACCTGTGAAGAGTCAGTGGTATGTAGGGCTCGATCGATGGGCGACCCTCATGCAGCACAGTAACGTAATTCACCGACGGGCGTGGCGTACCATTTGTGATTGCAGCCAGTTAGCATCATGACACACAGCCGCACTACATTGATGTAATTGTGAATGCAAGCGTTCACAGAAGCCTTTTCGACGTAATGTTGCAAGTGAGGAATTCGAAGGCCAGCATTTTGGGTTTTGAAGTAGCGGCGAGGATACGCCCACAGGTCTGGCTGGAAATGTAACGTTCTATTGTAGAATGTCCTTGGGACATGGCCCATAACGAGCAGGCAATGAGTGATATGAATTGAATGGGATGCGCAATAGCGTAGTGGACGATGAGGCAGGACGTTCCCAAATCCATCTTGCTTCACAACACTACAGATCCGGCCAGGGGCACAGTGGTTTTTGGCGGACTGCATTACGCACAGACGCGATGGAAGTTTCACATATTATGTGAGTGAATATTCATGCGTTTTCATTGCGGGATGAGGGAATGATGTGTGGATGCATGGACTGATGAATCCGTTTAGGGTCTGCCATGTACATGGGTTTTTTGGTTCACTCCCCTTCCCCTGCGTTATGTGATGCAAGGCTGCCATAGTGGGACATACGTCTATCTGCCCTTGTCGGATCCTCCCTGTCTCGACGCGCCTTCATACACTTGTGTCTAGGCACGTTACTAATCCCATGTCATGGGTTCTATCTTGACGGACGCATGCACAGTAACCGACGTTGCCAATGGTGTATTTAGCTCGATTGGTTTCGTTGTGATTCGATACTGATTTAGGGGTGTGTATATTCCTTTGGAGTGGGCTAGCATGCATATGGGTGTGGATTTGGTGTGTTGAATGAAGATTGTAATGCATCATGAGTCCCGTAATGCAATCGGTTGATTTGTGTTTCTTTTGGGTGACAGGTATCTCCTGCCCTATTGCAGATGCCATCTCTACGCCACTCCTCCAGATGGTTTTTACTCTCGACTCCTGCAGCTTCGGGTGAATCAGTGGAGCACCATTTCGATCATATGGGACGATCGCCAATGGGCCACATGCCCTTACGCTGTACTGGTGGCTAGGTGCAACATTTCGGCCTTTCAGCTCGACTAGTGCCTGCCTCATGGGACGGACCTGCGGTTCTTGCCGCTTCCATGTTGCCTTTTGGAACGTTGATGTAAGCCCTGTGTGCCATGATGGTACAGGGCGTCACACAAGTGGAAGCCGGTCAATTATTGCAGATGCAGCCCTCGGTGATGATGGTTGTTTTGGTGGTATTTTGCAAATTGCTGTGGGGCCTTTGTCATTTGGATGTGCATTTAAATTGTATTCCGATATTTGTCGTGTTGCGTTGTTCTTTGCAGGTGATGTGGCGATTTTCGCTTTGTGGCGGTATGTATTGCGTGATGATCTGCATTGTGTTCCGCCTTCTGAGTTGAGTTGTGTGGTACAGTACTGGCCGCGTTTGCCTACGTAGCACAGTATGGTCACGGATAGAGGCTGCCATTGTGACTGTTTACATGATGTGCTGTTCAGGGGCGGGGGATTGGCTTTTGGCCGACTGGTGCCTGTCAGCCAGGTCGATTGGTGGAATGATGGGTTGTTCAGAATGTGGCTGGTCACAGGTGACTGTGTTTGCGTGCGTTTGTTGGAGGGGGACTGGGGTCATGTCCATTGGAATAGCTTCTGTATTGATGCCATCTGTGCCCTGCAGCTCCCATCGGCCCCTCTTGGGATGAGCCTGGCTGCTCAGTCACTCTGCCGACTTGTGTGGTACATGCTTCTGCTGATGGTTGGTTTGTTTACTGGCATGAGTACAGGGCTGGTGCAATCCCCCTCAGGATGCTGTTGTGGATGTTGCCTTGCGCTGGTGGCAAGCGATGGGGGACTACTGTTGTTTTGTGTCATGTGTTCTTGATTTTCATTTTGATGTGTTGTACCTTCACATGCCTGTGCTGCGTCAGTACGGCTATGGTGACATGCCGTACATGGATGCCCACTCACGGGGCGCTTTGAGCCCCTGCATGCTTTTCTACGTTGGCATGCATGGGTGAATTGTGGATTTCACTGGTTGCATAGTGTGAGTACATTGCGCATGCCAGGAGTTGTGCAATGAGGCCAGGGAGTGGAGTACAGGCACTCAGTGGGCCATTTACGGTTGGTTCGCGTTGCCGTATTTCTCGCCATGGCGGAATGGTACTTTACGACGTGCTTGATGGCGTTCAGTACATGTCCGCTAGGGTCAGAATTCGCGTACCGTTGCGCCATGGCGGTGATTCCGGTTTTGCAAGGCGCGCGTGCGCGTACTTGGTGCAGTTAGCGTTGCCGTTCACTGCGGTGTCGCTAATGGCATCGTACTTTACGGTGACGGGTCATGATCGCAACGAGCGGTGTTCGATGGCGGTATTGCATTTCCGCCATCATTTTTCCATTTCCGCAAGGGTCGTAATGAGGCCCATAGTCATCTAGCACTCATTTCCAGTAGCCAGTACCCATAGCTGCTTCCCGTGTCCAGTACCTAGTAGTCCCTGCTCCTATCCTTTTCAGCAATATATAGTCATCTAGCACTCATGTCCAGTAGCCAGTACCCTAGAGCTGCTTCCCATGTCCAGTACCTAGTAGGGCCTGCTCCCATCCTTTTCAGAAATATATAGTCATCTAGCACTCATGTCCAGTAGCAGTACCCTAGAGCTGCTTCCCGTGTCCAGTACCTAGTAGGGCCTGCTCCCATCCTTTTCAGCAATATATAGTCATCTAGCACTCATGATCAGTAGCCAGTACGCATAGCTGCTTCCCGTGTCCAGTAACTGCCACGGCCTGCTCCCATCCTCTCCTGTTATAGTGCCTTGTAGGCATCCCATGAGCAGTGCAATGGGCACTGGCAGGTGGTGGATTGCAGTGCACAGCAGCCCTGTCATCTTGTTGAAAATCAAATTATGATGTGATATTTTATTTGTATAGCGCTCATATACAAGTGCTTCAGAGCGCAACGAGGCAAGGGAGGGGAGCAAGGGAGGACAAAACAACGATCTTACTAGGCCCACTGACATTGAAAGCGCACAAGTGCAGGGGAGAGGGACGGGGAAAGTGCAAGGGAGAGCGGAGAAGAGGACATTTCTGAGCAAGGGATAAAAACTAAAACAACTGGTAGTGCAGCCTCCAAGCTGGCAAGTGCAAGGTTTAAAGTGCAGACAAGGGGTGTCTGATATGTGCAGGTAAGAGGATTGTAGGGTTGCTGATACAGACCCAAGTGCAAGGGTTGCCAGGAGGCAGATGCTCAGTATTAGTGCATTGGCCAAAGACATTCCCATCACGATAATTCAGTTTACTTTACTATTACTGAATTTGAATTAAGGTAGTTGATTAATATTAAGAAATAAAGCATTGAAATGAGCCTCATTGAAAGCACGTTTCTACTCTGTCCTCGTTATGCCCCTTTCCACATATCATTGTCTTGGGAGGATAGCTCAGGGGCAACGTGAAGATGACCCAGAGCACCACAGGTTCGATCCCCGGGTCCGCGCTTAGAAACCTTTGGGTATTAAGCGCGTTATAAATAACCGATCGTAAGGATATTTTTGAAGCTGCCCATGAGACAGTCGCCTGCTCGCCCAGTCTTCCGTGCCACTTGTCGCGTGCCTGGGGCAATATCCAGGCATATGTTCTCTGTCAGATTCCATGGCCTCCCTCCCATCTGCACGGGCTTCGTCCATCTGCCCGGGGCTTCACCGTGGTCACTCAGCTTCCTCTTCCGGCCGAGCAGTATCTCTTCCGCCATTCGCGCCCACCACCAAGTGGTCATTTACAGTGAGATGCACATGGATTTCCCCCTCTGTAGTGAGCCCAGCAGACAGCAGGAGGAAGTGCTATGGGTGTATTGCGACTCGTGCTGCACTCAGGCATAATGAGGCATGTGCTGCACTCCGCTGCAATGAGGCCTGTGCTGCACTCGGGTATAACGAGGCCTGTGCTGCACTCAGGCATAATGAGGCCTGTGCTGCACTCAGGTATAATGAGGCCTGTGCTGCATTCAGTTATAATGAGGGCTGTGCTGCACTCAGGCATAATGAGGTATGTTCTGCACTCGGCTGCAATGAGGCCTGTGCTGCACTCGGGTATAACGAGGCCTGTGCTGCACTCATGTATAATGAGGCCTGTGCTGCACTCAGGTATAATGATGCCTGTGCTGCACTCAGGAATAATGAGGCCTGTGCTGCACTCTGCCATTGCCGTAATGAGGCCTGTGCAGCAGTAAGGCATAAAGAGGCCTGTGCTGCACTCAGGCATAATGAGGCCTGTGCTGCACTCAGGTATAATGAGGCCTGTGCTGCACTCAGGCATAATGAGGCCTGTGCTGCATTCAGGTATAAAGAGGCCTGTGCTGCACTCAGGCATAATGAGGCCTGTGCTGCACTCAGGTATAATGAGGCCTGTGCTGCACTCAGGCATAATGAGGCATGTGCTGCACTCAGGGATAAAGAGGCATGTGCTGCACTCAGGCATAATGAGGCCTGTGCTGCACTCAGGCATAATGAGGCATGTGCTGCACTCAGGCATAATGAGGCCTGTGCTGCATTCAGGTATAAAGAGGCCTGTGCTGCACTCAGGTATAATGAGGCCTGTGCTGCACTCAGGCATAATGAGGCCTGTGCTGCACTCAGGTATAATGAGGCCTGTGCTGCACTCAGGTACAATGAGGCCTGTGCTGCACTCAGGCATAATGAGGCCTGTGCTGCATTCAGGTATAATGAGGCCTGTGCTGCACTCAGGCATAATGAGGCCTGTGCTGCATTCAGGTATAATGAGGGCTGTGCTGCACTCAGGCATAATGAGGCCTGTGCTGCACTCAGGTATAATGAGGGCTGTGCTGCACTCAGGCATAATGAGGTATGTTCTGCACTCGGCTGCAATGAGGCCTGTGCTGCACTTGGGTAACGAGGCCTGTGCTGCACTCAGGTATAACGAGGCCTGTGCTGCACTCAGGTATAATGATGCCTGTGCTGCACTCAGGCATAATGAGGCCTGTGCTGCACTCTGCCGTTGCCGTAATGAGGCCTGTGCTGCAGTGAGGCATAAAGAGGCCTGTGCTGCACTCAAGCATAATGAGGTCTGTGCTGCATTCAGGTATAATGAGGGCTGTGCTGCACTCAGGCATAATGAGGCCTGTGCTGCATTCAGGTATAATGAGTGCTGTGCTGCACTCGGGTGTAACGAGGCCTGTACTGCATTCAGGCATAATGAGGCCTGTGCTGCATTCAGGCATAATGAGGCCTGTGCTGCATTCAGGTATAATGAGGCCTGTGCTGCATTCAGGCATAATGAGGCCTGTGCTGCATTCAGGTATAATGAGGCCTGTGCTGCATTCAGGTGTAAGGAGGCCTGTGCTGCACTCAGCCGCAATGAGGCCTGTGATGCACTGAGGCCTAATGAGGCCTGTGCTGCACTCAGCCGTAATGAGGCCTGTGCTGAACTCAGCCTTAATGAGGTCTGTGCTGCACTCAGGTATAATGAAGCCTGTGCTGCACTCAGGTATAATGAGTCCTGTGCTGCACTCAGGCGTAATGAGGTTTGTGCTGCACTCAGGCGTAATGAGGCCTGTGGTGCACTTGGGTATAATGAGGCCTGTGCTGCACTCAGGTATAATGAGGCCTGTGCTGCACTCAGGCATAATGAGGCCTGTGCTGCATTCAGGTATATTGAGGCCTGTGCTGCACTCGGGTATATTGAAGCCTGTGCTGCACTCTGGTATATTGAAGCCTGTGCTGCACTCAGGTGTAATGAGGCCTGTGCTGCACTCAGCCGTAATGAGGCCTGTGCTGCACTCAGCCGTAATGAGGCCTGTGCTGCACTCAGACGTAATGAGGTCTGTGCTGCACTCAGGGGTAATGAGGTTTGTGTTGCACTCAGGGGTAATGAGGCCTGCGCTGCACTCAGGCGTAATGAGGACTGTGCTGCACTCAGCCGTAATGAGGTCTGTGCTGCTCTCAGCCGTAATGAGGTCTGTGCTGCACTCAGGCATAATGAGTCCTATGCTGCACTCAGGTGTAATGAGGCCCGTGCGGAACTCAGGCCTAATGAGGCCTGTGCTGCACTCGGGTATAATGAGGCGTGTGCTGCACTTGGTATAATGAGGCCTGTGCTGCACTCGGGTATAATGAGGCATGTGCTGCACTCAGGAGTAAGGAGGCATGTGCTGCACTCACGTATAATGAGGCATGTGCTGCACTCAGGCCTAATGAGGGCTGTGCTGCACTCAGGTATAATGAGGGCTGTGCTGCACTCAGGTATAATGAGGGCTGTGCTGCATTCAGGTATAATGAGGGATGTGCTGCACTCAGTTGTAACGAGGCCTGTGATGCATTCAGGTGTAATGAGGCCTGTGCTGCACTCAGCCGTAATGAGGCCTGTGCTGCACTCAGCCATAATGAGGCCTGTGCTGCACTCAGGCCTAATGAGGCCTGTGCTTCCACTAAGGCCTAATGAGGCCTGTGCTGCACTCAGGCATAATGATGTCTGTGCTGCACTCAGGCGTAATGCGGTTTGTGCTGCACCCAGGCGTAATGAGGCCTGTGGTGCACTCGGGTATAATGAGGCCTGTGCTGCACTCAGGCATAATGAGGACTGTGCTGCACTCGGGCATAATGAGGCCTATGCTGCACTCAGCTGTAATGAGGCCCATGCTGCACTCAGGCATAATGAGGCCCGTGCTGCACTCAGGTATAATAAGGCCTGTGCTGCACTCAGGTATATTGAGTCCTGTGCTGCACTCGGGTATAATGAGGCCTGTGCTGCACTCAGGTGTAATGAGGCCTGTGCCGCACTCGGGTGTAAGGAGGAAGGTGCTTCACTCAGGTATAATGAGGCCTGTGCTGCACTCAGCCGTAATGAGGCCTGTGCTGCACTCAGGTGTAATGAGGTCTGTGCTGCACTCAGGGGTAATGAGGTTTGTGTTGCACTCAGGGGTAATGAGGCCTGTGCTGCACTCAGGGGTAATGAGGCCTGCACTGCACTCAGGTGTAATGAGGCCTGTGCTGCACTCAGCCGTAATGAGGTATGTGCTGCTCTCAGCCATAATGAGGTCTGTGCTGCACTCAGGCATAATGAGTCCTGTGCTGCACTCAGGTGTAATGAGGCCTGTGCTGCACTCAGCCGTAATGAGGCCTGTGCTGAACTCAGCCTTAATGAGGTCTGTGCTGCACTCAGGTATAATGAGGCCTGTGCTGCACTCAGGTATAATGAGTCCTGTGCTGCACTCAGGCGTAATGAGGTTTGTGCTGCACTCAGGCGTAATGAGGCCTGTGGTGCACTTGGGTATAATGAGGCCTGTGCTGCACTCAGGTATAATGAGGCCTGTGCTGCACTCAGGCATAATGAGGCCTGTGCTGCATTCAGGTATATTGAGGCCTGTGCTGCACTCGGGTATATTGAGGCCTGTGCTGCACTCGGGTATATTGAGGCCTGTGCTGCACTCTGGTATATTGAAGCCTGTGCTGCACTCAGGTGTAATGAGGCCTGTGCTGCACTCAGCCGTAATGAGGCCTGTGCTGCACTCAGCCGTAATGAGGCCTGTGCTGCACTCAGACGTAATGAGGTCTGTGCTGCACTCAGGGGTAATGAGGTTTGTGTTGCACTCAGGGGTAATGAGGCCTGCGCTGCACTCAGGCGTAATGAGGACTGTGCTGCACTCAGCCGTAATGAGGTCTGTGCTGCTCTCAGCCATAATGAGGTCTGTGCTGCACTCAGGCATAATGAGTCCTATGCTGCAATCAGGTGTAATGAGGCCTGTGCGGAACTCAGGCGTAATGAGGCCTGTGCTGCACCGGGTATAATGAGGCCTGTGCTGCACTCGGTATGAGGCATGTGCTGCACTCGGGTATAATGAGGCATGTGCTGCACTCAGGAGTAAGGAGGCATGTGCTGCACTCAGGTATAATGAGGCATGTGCTGCACTCAGGCCTAATGAGGGCTGTGCTGCACTCAGGTATAATGAGGGCTGTGCTGCACTCAGGTATAATGAGGGCTGTGCTGCATTCAGGTATAATGAGGGATGTGCTGCACTCAGTTGTAACGAGGCCTGTGCTGCATTCAGGTGTAATGAGGCCTGTGCTGCACTCAGCCGTAATGAGGCCTGTGCTGCACTCAGCCATAATGAGGCCTGTGCTGCACTCAGGCCTAATGAGGCCTGTGCTTCCACTAAGGCCTAATGAGGCCTGTGCTGCACTCAGCCGTAATGAGGCCTGTGCTGCACTCAGGCCTAATGAGGCCTGTGCTGCACTCAGCTGTAATGAGGCCTGTGCTGAATTCAGCCGTAATGAGGTCTGTGCTGCACTTAGGTATAATGAGGCCTGTGCTGCACTCAGGCATAATGATGTCTGTGCTGCACTCAGCCGTAATGAGGCCTGTGCTGCACTCAGGCGTAATGAGGCCTGTGGTGCACTTGGGTATAATGAGGCCTGTGCTGCACTCAGGTATAATGAGGCCTGTGCTGCACTCAGGCATAATGAGGCCTGTGCTGCATTCAGGTATATTGAGGCCTGTGCTGCACTCGGGTATATTGAGGCCTGTGCTACACTCGGGTATATTGAGGCCTGTGCTGCACTCTGGTATATTGAAGCCTGTGCTGCACTCAGGTGTAATGAGGCCTGTGCTGCACTCAGCCGTAATGAGGCCTGTGCTGCACTCAGCCGTAATGAGGCCTGTGCTGCACTCAGACGTAATGAGGGCTGTGCTGCACTCAGGTATAATGAGGGCTGTGATGCTCTCAGGTATAATGAGGGCTGTGCTGCACTCAGGCATAATTGCTGCACTTAGGTATAATAAGGCCTGTGCTGCACTCTGGTGTAAGGAGGCCTCTGCTGCACTCAGGTATAATGAGGACTGTTCTGCACTCAGGTGTAGTGACCATATAGCAATAGCCCCTGGCAGGGGCAGGCTTAGCTCTATGTCAGGCAGAGTGGCAGGGACACAGGAATCAGTACAGTCATGCCTGGGGCCATGCGGGCACAATCCACCCCAGCCAACCTGTTTTCCGGCCACCAACACCATTGCCAGTGTTATTTCTTGTCAACTCGCAGTTATGCCAGTTCTACCAGCAGCTCAGGCCAGATTCTTCTTCTTCTTCTTCTAAATTACCGAATGCGTGGGCGGACCCACGCAGGCGCTTCCCCATCCAATAGGATGATGTGCACCAACCCACCAATCAACACATAGCCCACATAAACTCACAACTCCTCCCACCGCCCCGTCTGTCTCACAAAATCCAACAACACACTGCTCCTCCTCCTGCCTCTCACCCTGTCACCTCTCAGCAAAGCCTTCCCACTCATATCAGCCACACCCAGCGCAGACAACCGAACCCTCATCAATTCTCTCTCCACAACATGTCTCTCACACCTCAGCAAAAAATGTCCCACAGTCTCAGGCACCCCACACACTAAGGCCGGATTCACAAGCATTTGTTCTGGAGCAAATGAAGGTCCATCCAAGGTCAGAGTGAGAAATGGACAGACTTTACTGCGGGGGAATCACCCTAACCCCTATGCACGAGAGATCGGGGGTAAATTGGCAGTGATGTGTGTGTGACTGGGGGAGGAGCTAAGTGTCCAATGATGTGCGTACCCTGAATATAGGATGCTGGCTGCTTTGCATAAAAACAAAGTGCATGTTGGGACTATAGGATATCAAACACGGCTGTGCTAGTAATTCAAAGGTTCATTCCTTCTGAGCACGCAATGCACACTGAGCATAGTGCAAGTTTCCTCTGCCAGGAGAGTCACCCTGACAGTAAAATGTGTGCACTAAGAAAGATATATAGAACCTAAAGGCACACCTATTTATGATGTTTATCTCATCAAAACTAGTTAGATGAAGTGGGGAAATTGAGGATGAATTTGAGGTGCGGGGGGAGAAAGGCTCAACCTTGGCATCTGGGTTGGAAAAATAGAAAAAGTATGGTTGTTCCCAAAAATTCTTTGGGAACTCCCGTCCCCTGCACACTGTCGAATATCTGAAAAATCAGATCAATAACTCAAAGGAGATTTTTGGAGTTTTTTGTTTAGCATACTGTTTTAGGCAAAATTTGGCCAACAGTAATTTTGACAAACATTTTTTGTAATACATAAACCATTTTTCTTAATCAAGTAAGAGATATTTTGAAGAAACAAAGATTTTGGTGAAAGTATCCTTTTCTTTATTGTACATAGTACATGATGATGCCCAACGCGTTTCGAGTTAATCAACTCTTCTTCAGGGGCAACGGCACAATTTTTTCAATTTTTCTACAAAGTGAAAAGAGGACATAAGTCATATTTTTTGGTCCATTATAACAATTCATATCACTTGTCTCTGTTTTTAACTCAATAAAACAAGTGGCGATTTCGTTAGACACATGATGACAATTTTCAACAAATAGTAACAGTTTGGGAAGTAGTGGGCATACATATATTGATTTGAAAGCAAATCCTTGGAAAACACATAGTGATGTTCTTGATTTACACAAAAGAAAAGAAAAATGTAGCTCCTATTCAGCTAAACTTATCTACTTTAAACCAGATCATAAATTCTTAAAAAAGATTTTGTTGCTGCGGTCGTATCTAGAACCATTTTAAGTAATAATATGTACAGAAATGCCTTTAAAAAGCGTTTTATGTTGTGATAGGTGAAGAAGTATAGAGGAGCGAAAACTAACATATCTTAAAAGGATCGATAAAGTGTAGTGAATGCATAGTGCATCTGGTCGCTGTCATCAAACACGGACGGATTGTAGGAGGCGCTCAAAGTTGGAAAACTACTGTTAACCAAAAAGATCAAGGTGGAGGTAAGTATCTAGAAATAGCCTTCAACTAATCTGAAAGGCACCTGGTGGCGGCAAGTACTTACATTGAGTCTTTTATAGAAGGCGTTCTTCGGATGGTCGCATCTGCCGGTCTGGAGATGCGTCCAACCCGGGAAACGTCTCCTTTTATACTGACGGTAATGCCGTTTGTTTGGAAAATGACATGGCTGAAAAACGATGGTCTGGAGGGTTGCCCAGAGCTTTGCCCGTGGTTATGATTAATTCAAAACCTTCCAGCCATCACCTTTCTGTTTTGCCAAAGTCCACTCCCCACCATCACCAGCAACACGGCAGGCAGACATGTGGCAGAAGCTCCAACCAGTACCATCACCAGCACCATGGACCAGCACCACGGCAACCAAACATGTGGCAGAAGCCCCAACCAGTACCATCACCAGCACCACGGAAGCCAGACATGTGGCA
The DNA here is from genome assembly GCF_040938575.1 of Ambystoma mexicanum. Taxonomy (NCBI): domain Eukaryota; kingdom Metazoa; phylum Chordata; class Amphibia; order Caudata; family Ambystomatidae; genus Ambystoma; species Ambystoma mexicanum. Next base: position 1,468,465,791 of record NC_090924.1, on the reverse strand, counting down.
GAAGCTCCAACCAGTACCATCACCAGCACCACGGACCAGCACCACGGCAGCCAAACATGTGGCAGAAGCCCCAACCAGTACCATCACCAGCACCACGGCAGCCAGACAAACGAAAGGACCTCTGACCACTTTCATCAATGCTATCAATGCTGTCAGTCATGTGGAAACAGCTCCAACCAGTACCATCACCAGAACCACAGCAGCCAAACATGTGGCAGAAGCTCCAACCAGTACCATCACCAGCACCACGGACCAGCACCACGGCAGCCAAACATGTGGCAGAAGCTCCAACCAGTACCATCACCAGCACCACGGCAGCCAAACATGTAGCAGAAGCTCCAACCACTACCATCACCAGCACCACGGACAAGCACCACGGCAGCCAAACATGTGGCAGAAGCTCCAACCAGTACCATCCCCAACACCACAACAGCCAGACATGTGGCAGAAGCTCCAACCAGTACCATCACCAGCACCACGGCAGCCAAACATGTGACAGAAGCTCCAACCAGTAACATCACCAGCACCACGGACCAGCACCACGGGAGCCAAACATGTGGCCGAAGCTCCAACCAGTACCATCACCAGCACCACGGCAGCCAAACATGTGGCAGAAGCTCCAACCAGTACCATCAACAGCACCACGGACCAGCACCACAGCAGCCAAACATGTGGCAGAAGCTCCAACCAGTACCATCACCAGCACCACGGCAGCCAAACATGTAGCAGAAGCTCCAACTAGTACCATCACCAGCACCACAGACCAGCACCACGGCAGCCAAACATGTGGCAGAAGCTCCAACCAGTATCATCACCAGCACCACGGACCAGCACCATGGCAGCCAAACATGTGGCAGAAACTCCAACCAGTACCATCACCAGCACCATGGACCAGCACCACGGCAGCCAAACATGTGGCAGAAGCTCCAACCAGCACCATCACCAGCACCACGGCAGCCAAACATGTGGCAGAAGCTCCAACCAGTACCACCACCAGCACCACGGCTGCCAGACAAACGAAAGACCTCTAACCACTTTCATCAACGCTATCAATGCTGTCAGTCATGTGGAAACAGCTCCAACCACTACCATCACAACCACTGCAGCTGCCAGATATGTGGAAGCAGCTCCAACCACTACCATCATCACTATCACTGCTGTCCGTTATGTGGAAACAGCTCCGACCTCTACATCACTGCTTTCACTGCTGTTGGCCATATGGAAGCAGCTCCAACCACTACCATCACTGCTGTCGTTCATGTGAAAACAGCTCCAACCACTACATCACTGCTTTCACTGCTGTTGGTCATATGGAAGCAGCTCCAACCACTACCATCAACACTATCACTGCTGTCAGTCATGTGGAAGCAGTTCTGACCACTACCATCACTGCTATCACTGCTGTTGGTTATGTGGAAGCAGCTCCGACCACTGCCATCACCACTATCTCTGCTTTCAATCATTTGAAAGCAGCTCCGACCACTGCCATCACCACTATCTCTGCTTTTGATCATGTGAAAGCAGCTCCGACCACTTCCAACCACTTTGAACTGTGTTGTGCCCTAATGGTCGCCCCTGACCTCATTTGAACTGTGTTGTGCCCTAATGGTCGCCCCAGACCACATTTGAACTGTGTTGTGCCCTAATGGTCGCCCCTGACCTCATTTGAACTGTGTTGTGCCCTAATGGTCGCCCCTGACCTCATTTGAACTGTGTTGTGCCCTAATGGTCGCCCCGGACCTCATTTGAACTGTGTTGTGCCCTAATGGTCGCCCCTGACCACATTTGAACTGTGTTGTGCCTTATGGTCGCCCCTGTCCACATTTGAACTGTGTTGTGCCTTATGGTCGCCCCTGACCACATTTGAACTGTGTTGTGCCTTATGGTCGCCCCTGACCACATTTGAACTGTATTGTGCCCTATGGTCGCCCCTGACCACATTTGAACTGTGTTGTGCCTTATGGTCGCCCCTGACCACATTTGAACTGTGTTGTGCCTTATGGTCGCCCCTGACCACATTTGAACTGTGTTGTGCCTTATGGTCGCCCCTGATCACACTTGAACTGTAGTGTGCCTTATGGTCGCCACAGACTACATTTGAACCGTGTTGTGCCCTATGGTCGCCCCAGACTACATTCGAACTGTGTTGTGCCTTATGGTCGCCCCCAGTCTTTATTTGAACTGTGCTGTGCCCTATGGTCGCCCAGACTACATTGCCTGTCCCTGACTGCATTCAACCTGTCTCTGATTGCATTTAGCCTACATATGATTGCTCCGTCTAGCCTAGAGGTACCCGACTCTTGCAAACCAACAGCCTAAAACCAGGCCACAATGATACTAACTTTTATTTACCTGTCAGCCCTTTGGACCACAATGCCTAAAGTAAACCACTATCCGAGGCCCACACTACAGGGCATACCGCCTGTAGATGAAGGACTCTTAACTCCCCCCCTAGAGCCCAGCCATCTACTTTCACACTCACTTATTACCCACCAATCACTAACACACCTTCCCTGTGACATCGCAAATAGAAACGCAAAACTACGCTCAAGACTACCTAAAATTCACGAACCATTAGCTAGACTCAATACCTCCTGCAATAGAAGTAACGCTAACATCCGAAACATTCCTCCTGTAAAAACTGACCTCCATCGCAACAACCGCCTAAATAAGCAGCCCAACACTAACAATAGCATACCAAAAAAGAAAAGCAATGCCACCCAGCCCACAGTAAAGCCGAACATCCAACTGAAGTGCGCCCTTATTAATGCCAGGTCACTAATAGCACACGCTACCGAAATTGCGGATCTCATTCAAATAGGAGACTATGACATCTTCGCCATAACAGAAACTTGGCTGCACCAAGCTGCAGGACCTGCCCTAATGCTTGCCTTACCCCATAATTACACCATACTTAGAGAAGACAGAGTCAACTCTCGAGGAGGTGGCCTAGCTATTATTGCTAAAAATAATCTCTCCCTAAAAATTGATTCAAGCTCAACAACCAACTCCTGCGAATCATTAACTGCTAAACTCCTCGCATCTCCCTCTCAAACTATTACTATTCACCTTATCTATAGACCACCTGGCCCTATTGGCACGTTCGAGGAGGACATTTCCACAATCCTCTCAAACAACCTAAAAACTTCATCCCAAGCTATCCTTCTGGGTGACCTAAACCTAGGCTACAATGACCCTAAAGACCGGCAAGCAACTAATATCACTAATGTCATCTCAGAACTAGGCTTCTCCCAAAAAATCCTACAACCCACACACAAAAAAGGCCGTATACTTGACTGGGTTGCTGACTATAACTGCAATACGACGATTGTCGATATCACCTCACAAATCTGGACTGATCATGCACTGATAACTTTCCTCCTAAATGTTAACTTGGCCCTACCTATTGAAAATGCGCTGGCTCCCCCCTTGCCAACCAGAAACAAAAAACTTATAACTACAGAAAAACTGCTACCACTCATCCTCCCTAGAATAAACTCTCTACCTGACTCATTGGACACCTCATCACTAGTAAATGAATTCAACTCTTCTATGGCTACAGCTCTAGATACTATTGCCCCACTGAAACTGAGAAAGAGCAAGCCCAGAGCCCACCTAAACACCTGGTTTACTCCTCACCTTAAATCTCTAAGACTTGAAAAACGTAAATGCGAATCTGCTTGGCGACTAACCCCAACAGAGACAAATAAAATTACACTCATCAATGCCTCCAAGATCTACAAAAATGAAATAAAGAAAGCAAAAAGAGATAACTTCAACAACAGAATACTGCAGGCCAAATCTGGAACGAAAGAACTATTCCTTATACTAAAGGAACTAGAAAACCCCATTCCTGTCCAAGATAATTGTGACAAAAATAAAATATGGTGCTCGAACATCCAAAAAGCACTAAATGACAAAATTGCCACACTCCAAACAAAAATTGAGATAAAAAAACAGAATATTCCACCCTCAACTAACCCAAGAGGCAAACCACCAATCAGCACTAAACTTGACTATAAATTTAACTTCTCGAAAGTAACTATACTCGAAACTGAAAAGATAATACTTTCACTTAAGCCATCCAATTGCCGAGGCGACCTATGCCCAGCCCAACTAATAAAGGACGCGGCCAGAGACCTCTCCCCATTCATTTCTAAGCTTATTAATGCCTCCTTTGCTTCAGGCACCATACCAGATAACCTCAAGCAATCCTGGGTCCTCCCCCTCCTAAAAAAACAAACACTGGACCCATCCATCCCGACTAACTACAGGCCTATCACAACGGTACCCTTCCTATTAAAAATCCTAGACAGGGTAGCCTACCTACAGATCCAAAAACATTTGGAGTTGCACCACCTCTTAGGCACAAGACAATCAGGCTTCAGACCCCAGCACGGAACTGAAACCGCGCTCATCGATCTTAAAACTCAGGTTGATGAGCTGAGAGACTCTGGAAAGATGGCCCTACTCCTCTTACTGGACCTCTCTGCAGCCTTCGACCTGGTGGATCATGATGTGCTCTGCACCCACCTTGAAACAGCTGCCCATTTCTCCACACATGCCATCGCATGGATTAAATCATTCCTAACCGGTAGAACTATGAGAGTCTTCTCTACTTCTGCTGCTGCTGACCCTGTATCCATCACATGTGGAGTCCCACAAGGTTCTTGTGTCTCCCCCACTATGTACAACGTCTTCACGAAGCCCTTGTTCGATGATCTAGATGATCTGGGTGTTACCTACACTAACTATGCGGATGACACTCAGATTCTCATACCACTTTCAGGGGATTATGAACAAGATTTGGCCTTGGTGAACAAGACTTATCTCATCATTCAGGCATGGATGGCCACCCACGGGCTATGCCTGAATGATGACAAAACTGAACTTATCATACTGGGGAACAAACAAAACATCAATAGATTAAAAGAAGAATACTCCTCCTTCGTCATAGACGGCAATATTATCAAGGTTGCAAAAGAAGTAAAAACATTAGGGTTTTACCTTGATTCCCACCTCTCCCTAACCAAACAGGTGAGCGCAATGGCATCCAGTACCGCATATACCTGCAAGTGAATTAGAGCCGCAAAGCCATACCTATCCACTGCCAACTGCCTAACCCTTGCTCGAGCATTAGTGCTGTCGAAATTGGACTATTGCAACGCACTATACTTAGGGGCCAATAAACATACGCTGCAAAAAATTCAAACACTTCAGAACAATGCTCTTAGAGCTGCCTTAGGAATTCCAAGAAGGGAGCATATTTCAGAAGCTAGAAGACAATCCAACTGGCTCTCCACAGTGGACAAAATCAAACTCAAGACAGCTTCTCTAACTTTCAAAAGTATCAACCATCTAGCACCCAAATACCTAGCCGCTAGATTCAACAGAAAAATCTCCACCAGACCCACCAGAGAAGCATACTCCAACCAGTTAGTGATCCCCCCATTTAAACTAAGTACGGCCGGAGGAAACAGCTTCCCGGTCAAAACTGCCCAGCTTTGGAACTCCCTGCCGCCCGGCCTGAGATCTACCCAATCCTACGCCCTCTTCAGATCTAACTGCATCAACTGGATCAAAGAAAATGACCGATAGTCCCGCCCTACACCAATATAACTACTGTCCTACAGTCGTACTATGTACATAATTAAATACTCTCTATCTTCCTACTGCATATTTCCTGTATATACTATGCTATATGTCTATATTATGCACAATGTATATTCTCCCTATTGTCCTGCATTATGTAATTTCTACTATGTATAACTACCATCTGTAAGCATGCGTAACCTGTAAAGTTTAAAGTATCCTTGAACAACGCGCCCGGTTACCCTCGGGTTTGGTGCGCGCTATAAATAATAAACAAACAAACAAACAAACAAACAAACCATCACCACTATCTCTGTTGTCGATCATGTGAAAGCAGCTCCGACCACTGCCATCACCACTATCTCTGCTGTCGATCATGTGGCAGCAGTTCCGACCACTGCCATCACCACTATCTCTGCTGTCGATCATGTGGAAGCAGCTCCGACCACTGCCATCACCACTATCTCTGCTGTCGATCATGTGGAAGCAGCTCTGACCACTGCCATCACCACTATCTCTGCTGTCGATCATGTGAAAGCAGCTCCGACCACTGCCATCACCACTATCTCTGCTGTCTATCATGTGAAAGCAGCTCCGACCACTGCCATCACCACTATCTCTGCAGTCGATCATGTGGAAGCAGCTCCGACCACTGCCATCACCACTATCTCTGCTGTCGATCATGTGAAAGCAGCTCCGACCACTGCCATCACCACTATCTCTGCTGTCGATCATTTGAAAGCAGCTCCGACCACTGCCATCACCACTATCTCTGCTGTCGATCATGTGAAAGCAGCTCCGACCACTGCCATCACCACTATCTCTGCTGTCGATCATGTGAAAGCAGCTCCGACCACTGCCATCACCACTATCTCTGCTGTCGATCATTTGAAAGCAGCTCCGACCACTGCCATCACCACTATCTCTGCTGTCGATCATGTGAAAGCAGCTCCGACCACTGCCATCACCACTATCTCTGCTGTCGATCATGTGAAAGCAGCTCCGACCACTGCCGTCACCACTATCTCTGCTGTCGATCATGTGAAAGCAGCTCCGACCACTGCCGTCACCACTATCTCTGCAGTCGATCATGTGGAAGCAGCTCCGACCACTGCCGTCACCACTATATCTGCTGTCGATCATGTGAAAGCAGCTCCGACCACTGCCGTCACCACTATCTCTGCAGTCGATCATGTGGAAGCAGCTCGACCACTGCCATCACCACTATCTCTGCTGTCGATCATGTGAAAGCAGCTCCGACCACTGCCATCACCACTATCTCTGCTGTCGATCATGTGGAAGCAGCTCCGACCACTGCCATCACCACTATCTCTGCAGTCGATCATGTGAAAGCAGCTCCGACCACTGCCATCACCACTATCTCTTCTGTCGATCATGTGAAAGCAGCTCCGACCACTGCCATCACCACTATATCTGCTTTCGATCATGTGAAAGCAGCTCCGACCACTGCCATCACCACTATCTCTGCTGTCGATCATGTGAAAGCAGCTCCGACCACTGCCATCACTACTATCTCTGCTGTCGATCATGTGGAAGCAGCTCCGACCACTGCCATCACCACTATCTCTGCTGTCGATCATGTGAAAGCAGCTCCGACCACTGCCATCACCACTATCTCTGCTGTTGATCATGTGAAAGCAGCTCTGACCACTGCCATCACCACTATCTTTGCTGTCGATCACGTGAAAGCAGCTCCGACCACTGCCATCACCACTATCTCTGCTGTCGATCATGTGAAAGCAGCTCCGACCACTGCCATCACCACTATCTCTGCAGTTGATCATGTGAAAGCAGCTCCGACCACTGCCATCACCACTATCTCTTCTGTCAATCATGTGAAAGCAGCTCCGACCACTGCCATCACCACTATCTCTGTTGTCGATCATGTGAAAGCAGCTCCGATCATGACCACTACCATCACCACTATCTCTGCTGTCGGTCATGTGGAAGCAGCTCCGACTTTTGGGCTTCGGGGAGTGCAGGTATCTCCCCCGCTTCATTGGCAATGGAAGCGGGGATCCAAAAAAAAGAAAAAATGGACCCTGAGGCATCAGCTCTGACCCACGTTAGAGGGACGGAACTGGCGACATCAGGGTACAGGAGAAGCGGTTGCCAGATAAAAGGGAAGTATGGGGGGTTGGTATACGGCTATATTTGGGTTGTTTTGCCAAAGCGAAAACCGATTTGCAGCAAAATCGACTACGCTCAATTCCAGCACATGTCTTACGACTTCGGCAACACAACCCAAATCCACACAACCCAGTACCAGAATAATAGTGACGAGCAGAAATACACAGGGAGCCCAGGATATGCCGGCCCAGGGTATGCCGGCCCAGGATATGCCGGTCCGATAGCACACCGAGTAGGAGTGCTCGCTTTGACATCCGTGCAGAGCCTGCTGACGCAGTTTCGAATCCCGGCAGGGCCAAGGTCAGCCTTTCATCCTTCCGAGGTCGATAAATGAGCACTACACACTGTGGGAAATAATAAGCAGCGCTCCGATACCCGAGAGTTCGTAGTGCTATATAAATGCTAAATTATCATTATCATTAACAGAATAATAGTGAGGAGGAAAAATACACGGTACACAACCCAGTAGCAGAATAACAGTCTGTAGTAGAAATACATCAGACACAACAAAGGAGCAGAAAGACAGTGTGCGGAAGAAAGACATGTGACACAACCCAGGAGAATAATAGCAGGGAGGAGAGGTACACGGTACGCAACCCAGAAACAGACTAATAGTGAAGAGGAGAAATAAATGGGTCACAACCCAGAAGCAGAAAAGCAGTGTGGAGTAGAATTGCAATGGACACTACCAAAGGAGCAGAATAACAGTGAGGAGTAGAAATACAAACAGCAGAGAGATCAGTGTGAGAGAAATCCTGTGGGTCAAAACATTGCAGCAAGAACAAGGGCGGTAGGGAGGATATCGGAGGAGCAGAATCCCAGTGTCAAAAAGAGGGGTGTGCTCCTAGAAGGGGATTCAAAACATCCCCCGAGGCAATACCTGGTAACAAAATCCAAAATAAGGATAGGCAGTTGCATGCCAGGCCAATATGTTTGCAAGGCGCTGGTCTTACTATGCGGTTGCATATCCCAGTCACACTGACCAAATGACATATTTCAGTTTAAGGGGGTGAAATAAGAGCATTGTTTTATTGTGTCATTTAGTTTTACAATTTATTGAAAACCTTTAACTCCCTCCATACAACTCTTTTCCTCAAAGCTCCAATTCAAATCCCTTCAACCTAGAATACTCATTTGCTTACTAAAAACTCATGTGTCCATCCGATTTCCTGACCTTTCTCTTTCATTAAATTGTCTAATAAAACAATAGCTGCTGCCATAAACGTGGATTCCCCCCAATCATCTATATGAAATGTTTTAAACTCTCTCATATAGCCTAACAAACATGTTGTTCTCCTGCTTGTTGTCTCTAAGCATAGCAACAGTACATGCTTTGTTTTCTCCAGTTCTGCCTCCACTTTACACAAGCGACATATAATAATAATGAGCCTTTATATAGCGCTACGAACCCTCAGGTTTCTGAGCACTGATTATTATTACCCACGGTGTGTGGAGCTCATTTATCGACCTCGGAAGGATGAGAGGCTGAGCTTGGCCCCGCGTCAGCAGGCTCTGCACGGATGTCAAAGCGAGCGCTCTACTCGCTGTGCTATGGACCTGCTATTCCATGATTCGTCCCACACTGTCCTGTTCTAAACTTAAAGGCATTCGTTGGATACACATCCGGCCTTATTTGCATGAGTCTTTCTCTAATGTGTCTGGAATATGATTTCTCCAAATACGCTGGTACTGTGCCTCTCTTCCCTGGTTCCATTGCAGCATATTTGTGAGATTCATATGACAGTCTAATCTCTCTCGTCTTTATCCCATCCAGAGTTTGTTCTCTTTCTTTAGTTCTCCCTGGATTTGAGATTAATTCATCTTCAGTAGATCCTATTTTTTGACAGCTCTTCTTTCCATTTCTTTTTCCAAAGCGTCAGCAGCTCCGCTGTTTTACTGACCTCACAGTTTACCAGAATTTGAAATCCTGCTGCTGGTTGGGGCACAATTATTTTCTCAATAATGGAAATGATTTCCATCTAGGAGTATGATGACTGCAGCCCCAGTTCCCCTCTTATTGCTACCATTGGTGTACATTTCGGAAGGTTTAGTAATTGCAGCCAAAATAACTTTCAAATTGCGTCCAAAGTTTCCACGTTATATTCAGGGCTGCTTCTCCACCATAAGTAAGCACTGGTATGGCTTTTTGTACGTAGATAATTCAAATAGACAATAGCGAAAATGTTCCGTACCGTGCTTTCAGTATTCTCCCTGGAATACTTAATCTTTTCACCTTTAGTTGTAATTCTTGTTCCTAGTTCCTTTCAGCAATTGACTGATTGAATCGGATTCCAAGATAAGTTCTGTTACTGACTTTTTCTAGTTTTACCTCTCTTATGTACCAATTAAATTGTTTGTCCTTCTTCTTTTTAGGTCTTCCGATTGATACAATTTTCATTTTATTAATGTTTATTTCTAGTTCATTTTCTTTCATGCAATCTTATAGATCATTCATCATATGCTGTAGACAAATTTGTGTCCGAACGATTAGGACAATGTTGTCCGCGTAACATATTATTGGAATTTGTACATTGTTCAATCTTGGTGGAAATGTTCGTGTTTTCTGGAGACTATCTGGGAGATCCGCTATGTAAAGCTTAAAAAGTGTTGCTTCCAAGAAACACCCCTGTTTAACTCCTGTTTTTGTCTCCAGATTTGCTGAGAGGTGGCCCTTATAATTTATTCTGATCTTGGTAGATGTCTTTTCATGTAGCGCCTTTATGGGCTGTAGGATCTCGGTTGGACAGTTCCAAGCTTCCAGTTTTGCCCATAATCTTTCTCTGCTGACTCCATCAAAGGCCTGTCGTAGATCTATAAAGGCCAGATGAAGATTGACCTTGCCTTTGATGGAGTGCAGCTTCAAGAGGGATAGAATGAACAAGTTCAGCTCAGTGCCAGTTTGTTGCGTAAACCCTGATTGTCGAGGGTCTATTATATGATGATTATCCTCCCATTTACTTAGTTTTCGTTGTAAGTCACTTGCAAACAACTTGCCAATTGTATCTAGGAGGGCTATTGGTCTATAATTTCCGGGATCACTACTTAGACCCTTCTTAAAAATCGGCACTGTGATACCGGTTCACCAGGATTCCGGTATTTTATTTTTGGTTTTGATGGTCAAATATATATCCCTGATCAGCTTGCTCCACATTTTGGGATCTTTTTTAAGTGTGATATTGATATCCCGTCCGGACCAGCGGCAGATGAAGAAGATAATGGACTTATTCTTTTCTGTATTTCTTCTTCTTCTATTAGTATATCCCACGTGTCAGAAGATTTTTGAACTTCTGATCTATTATATGTCTCACTACATCCAAAGACGTTTGAGTGGTGGTCTATCCATGTCAATTCAGAGACTCCACATTCTATTCAGCAGGACTGATTAAGTGATTGGCTGTTTGTAATAGACCACAACTCTCTCCTGTTAGATTTAGCTAATGAGCGTAACATCAGCTCTCCTTGTACTTGGTCCCGCATCCTTTTAAATCCATTCAACCAGTTCTTATAGTGTTTTTTTTACCTAGCATTAACTGTTTTTGGTGACCTCAATCTGCAAGTTTTTAAAGTGATTTTATTTCTTGTCTCATCGTTTTCCTCTGGCTCACCACTTTTTTGCTGTAACAATGTTTTGGATCTAAAAGTGGAACTTTTAAGCCAGTCTTTTTTTCGGCGTACTTTTTTAACAGCGCTATATATGAACCATTGCACAACTCGGTGTCATTTAGAGCATTACATCTCTCATTTAGATCTTTAATATCTTTCCGTCTCAGTCAAACTCGAATGCATCCTTGATTCATTTCTATGTTAATCAAATCTAAGTTTGTGTTGTCTCCATGCAGGTGATCGCTCCGTGTCAGTTTAAGACTGTTATGATCACTGTTTGTTGACTTACTATTTCAAATAGTGCAACTTGTTGCAAGTGACATTTTTTAGTCCACATGTAATCGATCGTGGTTTTGTAATTCCATTAGACCAAGTTTCCTTCGCAGGTACATCACCTGTCATTTGACCATTTAACATTGACATATCGAAGTCTGCCATCAATTAGAAACCATTTTGCTAAGAGCATTCTGGGCCTACTAACACACATTGACCAAATTACATATTTCAGTTTAAGGGGGTGAAATTAGAGCATGCTGGGCCTACTAACACACAGGGCAGTGACGTTATTACATGGCTGTTTACTATGCACACTCATCCCTTCTTTTTCCGGTGCCTTATGCTGTGAAAAATATAGAGGGTTTATAATACGGCATGCAATTCACATTACAGCCACTAGATGGCAAGCTCCATTCATATATAGTGTGCCTGTAGGCGTGTGTGAGCTTAAGCAAAGTAACAGGCAAACAGTAAAGAGGAGCGTGCCTGTAGGCGTGTGTTAGCTTAAGCAAGGTGACAGGCAAACAGTAAAGAGGAGCAAGGTGGGAGTGTGCCTGTAGGCGTGTGTGAGCTTAAGCAAAGTAACAGGCAAACAGTAAAGAGGAGCGTGCCAGTAGGCGTGTGTGAGCTTAAGCAAAGTAAAAGGCAAACAGTAAAGAGGAGCGTGCCTGTAGGCGTGTGTGAGCTTAAGCAAGGTGACAGGCAAACAGTAAAGAGGAGCAAGGTGGGAGTGTGCCTCTAGGCATGTGTGAGCTTCAGCAAGGTAACAGGCAAACAGTAAAGAGGAGCAAGGCGGGAGTGTGACTCTAGGCGTGTGTGAGCTTAAACAAGGTAACAGGCAAACAGTAAAGAGGAGCAAGGCGGGAGTGTGCCTGTAGGCGTGTGTGAGCTTAAGCAAGGTAACAGGCAAACAGTAAAGAGGAGCAAGGTGGGAGTGTGCCTCTAGGCGTGTGACAGCTTCAGCAAAGTAACAGGCAAACGGTAAAGAGGAGCGTGCCTGTAGGCGTGTGTGAGCTTAAGCAAGGTAACAGGCAAACAGTAAAGGGCAGCAAGGCGGGAGTGCTCCTCTAGGCACGTGTGAGTTTAGGCAAGGTAAAAGGCAAACAGTAAAGAGGAGCAAGGCGGGAGTGTGCCTCTAGGCGTGTTTGAGCTAAAGCAAGGTAACAGGCAAACAGTAAAGAGGAGCAAGGCGGGAGTGTGCCTCTAGGCGTGTGTGAGCTTAGGCAAGGTAAAAGGCAAACAGTAAAGAGGAGCAAGGCGGGAGTGTGCCTCTAGGCGTGTGCGAGCTTAAGCAAGGTAACAGGCAAACAGTACAGAGCAGCAAGGAGGGAGTGTGCCTCTAGGCGTGTGTGAGCTTAAGCAAGGTAACAGGCAAACAGTAAAGTGGAGCAAGGCGGGAATGTGACTCTAAGTGTGTGTGAGTTTAAGCAAGGTAACAGGCAAACAGTAAAGAGGTGCAATGCAGGAGCGTGACTCTAGGCGTGTGTGAGCTTAAGCAAGGTAACAGGCAAACAGTAAAGAGGAGCAAGGCGGGAGTGTGACTCTAGGCGTGTGTGAGCTTAAGCAAGGTAACAGGCAAACAGTAATGAGGAGCAAGGCGGGAGTGTGCCTCTAGGCGTGTTTGAGCTAAAGCAAGGTAACAGGCAAACAGTAAAGAGGAGCAAGGCGGGAGTGTGCCTGTAGGCGTGTGTGAGCTTAAGCAAAGTAACAGGCAAACAGTAAAGAGGAGTGTGCCTGTAGGCGTGTGTGAGCTTAAGCAAAGTAACAGGCAAACAGTAAAGAGGAGCGTGCCTGTAGGCGTGTGTTAGCTTAAGCAAGGTCACAGGCAAACAGTAAAGAGGAGCAAGGTGGGAGTGTGCCTGTAGGCGTGTGTGAGTTTAAGCAAAGTAACAGGCAAACAGTAAAGAGGAGCGTGCCAGTAGGCGTGTGTGAGCTTAAGCAAAGTAACAGGCAAACAGTAAAGAGGAGCGTGCCTGTAGGCGTGTGTGAGCTTAAGCAAGGTGACAGGCAAACAGTAAAGAGGAGCAAGGTGGGAGTGTGCCTCTAGGCGTGTGTGAGCTTCAGCAAGGTAACAGGCAAACAGTAAAGAGGAGCAAGGCGGGAGTGTGACTCTAGGCGTGTGTGAGCTTAAGCAAGGTAACAGGCAAACAGTAAAGAGGAGCAAGGCGGGAGTGTGCCTCTAGGCGTGTTTGAGCTAAAGCAAGGTAACAAGCAAACAGTAAAGAGGAGCAAGGCGGGAGTGTGCCTGTAGGCGTGTGTGAGCTTAAGCAAAGTAACAGGCAAACAGTAAAGAGGAGTGTGCCTGTAGGCATGTGTGAGCTTAAGCAAAGTAACAGGCAAACAGTAAAGAGGAGCGTGCCTGTAGGCGTGTGTTAGCTTAAGCAAGGTGACAGGCAAACAGTAAAGAGGAGCAAGGTGGGAGTGTGCCTGTAGGCGTGTGTGAGCGTAAACAAAGTAACAGGCAAACAGTAAAGAGGAGCGTGCCAGTAGGCGTGTGTGAGCTTAAGCAAAGTAACAGGCAAACAGTAAAGAGGAGCGTGCCTGTAGGCGTGTGTGAGCTTAAGCAAGGTGACAGGCAAACAGTAAAGAGGAGCAAGGCGGGAGTGTGACTCTAGGCGTGTGTGAGCTTAAGCAAGGTAACAGGCAAACAGTAAAGAGGAGCAAGGCGGGAGTGTGCCTGTAGGCATGTGTGAGCTTAAGCAAGGTAACAGGCAAACAGTAAAGAGGAGCAAGGTGGGAGTGTGCCTCTAGGCGTGTGACAGCTTCAGCAAAGTAACAGGCAAACAGTAAAGAGGAGCGTGCCTGTAGGCGTGTGTGAGCTTAAGCAAGGTAACAGGCAAACAGTAAAGGGCAGAAAGGCGGGAGTGCTCCTCTAGGCATGTGTGAGTTTAGGCAAGGTAACAGGCAAACAGTAAAGAGGAGCAAGGCGGGAGTGTGCCTCTAGGCGTGTTTGAGCTAAAGCAAGGTAACAGGCAAACAGTAAAGAGGAGCAAGGCGGGAGTGTGCCTGTAGGCGTGTGTGAGCTTAGGCAAGGTAACAGGCAAACAGTAAAGAGGAGCAAGGCGGGAGTGTGCCTCTAGGCGTGTGTGAGCTTAAGCAAGGTAACAGGCAAACAGTACAGAGGAGCAAGGCGGGAGTGTGCCTCTAGGCGTGTTTGAGCTTAAGCAAGGTAACAGGCAAACAGTAAAGAGGAGCAAGGCGGGAGTGTGCCTCTAGGCGTGTGTGAGCTTAGGCAAGGTAACAGGCAAACAGTAAAGAGGAGCAAGGCGGGAGTGTGCGTCTAGGCGTGTGCGAGCTTGAGCAAGGTAACAGGCAAACAGTACAGAGCAGCAAGGAGGGAGTGTGCCTCTAGGCGTGTGTGAGCTTAAGCAAGGCAACAGGCAAACAGTAAAGAGGTGCAATGCAGGAGCGTGACTCTAGGCGTGTGTGAGCTTAAGCAAGGTAACAGGCAAACAGTAAAGAGGAGCAAGGCGGGAGTGTGCCTCTAGGCGTGTTTGAGCTAAAGCAAGGTAACAGGCAAACAGTAAAGAGGAGCAAGGCGGGAGTGTGCCTGTAGGCGTGTGTGAGCTTAAGCAAAGTAATAGGCAAACAGTAAAGAGGAGTGTGCCTGTAGGCGTGTGTGAGCTTAAGCAAAGTAACAGGCAAACAGTAAAGAGGAGTGTGCCTGTAAGCGTGTGTGAGCTTAAGCAAAGTAACAGGCAAACAGTAAAGAGGAGCGTGCCTGTAGGCGTGTGTTAGCTTAAGCAAGGTCACAGGCAAACAGTAAAGAGGAGCAAGGTAGGAGTGTGCCTGTAGGCGTGTGTGAGTTTAAGCAAAGTAACAGGCAAACAGTAAAGAGGAGCATGCCAGTAGGCGTGTGTGAGCTTAAGCAAAGTAACAGGCAAACAGTAAAGAGGAGCGTGCCTGTACGCGTGTGTGAGCTTAAGCAAGGTGACAGGCAAACAGTAAAGAGGAGCAAGGTGGGAGTGTGCCTCTAGGCGTGTGTGAGCTTCAGCAAGGTAACAGGCAAACAGTAAAGAGGAGCAAGGTGGGAGTGTGACTCTAGGCGTGTGTGAGCTTAAGCAAGGTAACAGGCAAACAGTAAAGAGGAGCAAGGCGGGAGTCTGCCTCTAGGCGTGTTTGAGCTAAAGGAAAGGTAACAAGCAAACAGTAAAGAGGAGCAAGGCGGGAGTGTGCCTGTATGCGTGTGTGAGCTTAAGCAAAGTAACAGGCAAACAGTAAAGAGGAGTGTGCCTGTAGACGTGTGTGAGCTTAAGCAAAGTAACAGGCAAACAGTAAAGAGGAGCGTGCCTGTAGGCGTGTGTTAGCTTAAGCAAGGTGACAGGCAAACAGTAAAGAGGAGCAAGGTGGGAGTGTGCCTGTAGGCGTGTGTGAGCTTAAGCAAAGTAACAGGCAAACAGTAAAGAGGAGCGTGCCTGTAGGCGTATGTGAACTTAAACAAAGTAACAGGCAAACAGTAAAGAGGATCGTGCCTGTAGGCATGTGTGAGTTTAAGCAAGGTAACAGGCAAACAGTAAAGAGGTGCAATGCAGGAGCGTGACTCTAGGCGTGTGTGAGCTTAAGCAAGGTAACAGGCAAACAGTAAAGAGGAGCAAGGCGGGAGTGTGCCTCTAGGCGTGTTTGAGCTAAAGCAAGGTAACAGGCAAACAGTAAAGAGGAGCAAGGCGGGAGTGTGCCTGTAGGCGTGTGTGAGCTTAAGCAAAGTAATAGGCAAACAGTAAAGAGGAGTGTGCCTGTAGGCGTGTGTGAGCTTAAGCAAAGTAACAGGCAAACAGTAAAGAGGAGTGTGCCTGTAGGCGTGTGTGAGCTTAAGCAAAGTAACAGGCAAACAGTAAAGAGGAGCGTGCCTATAGGCGTGTGTTAGCTTAAGCAAGGTCACAGGCAAATAGTAAAGAGGAGCAAGGTGGGAGTGTGCCTGTAGGCGTGTGTGAGTTTAAGCAAAGTAACAGGCAAACAGTAAAGAGGAGCGTGCCAGTAGGCGTGTGTGAGCTTAAGCAAAGTAACAGGCAAACAGTAAAGAGGAGCGTGCATGTAGGCGTGTGTGAGCTTAAGCAAGGTGACAGGCAAACAGTAAAGAGGAGCACGGTGGGATTGTGCCTCTAGGCGTGTGTGAGCTTCAGCAAGGTAACATGCAAACAGTAAAGAGGAGCAAGGCGGGAGTGTGACTCTAGGCGTGTGTGAGCTTAAGCAAAGTAAGAGGCAAACAGTAAAGAGGAGTGTGCCTGTAGGCGTGTGTGAGCTTAAGCAAAGTAACAGGCAAACAGTAAAGAGGAGCGTGCCTGTAGGTGTGTGTTAGCTTAAGCAAGGTGACAGGCAAACAGTAAAGAGGAGCAAGGTGGGAGTGTGCCTGTAGGCGTGTGCGAGCTTAAGCAAGGTAACAGGCAAACAGTACAGAGCAGCAAGGAGGGAGTGTGCCTCTAGGCGTGTGTGAGCTTAAGCAAGGTAACAGGCAAACAGTAAAGTGGAGCAAGGCGGGAATGTGACTCTAAGTGTGTGTGAGTTTAAGCAAGGTAACAGGCAAACAGTAAAGAGGTGCAATGCAGGAGCGTGACTCTAGGCGTGTGTGAGCTTAAGCAAGGTAACAGGCAAACAGTAAAGAGGAGCAAGGCGGGAGTGTGACTCTAGGCGTGTGTGAGCTTAAGCAAGGTAACAGGCAAACAGTAAAGAGGAGCAAGGCGGGAGTGTGCCTCTAGGCGTGTTTGAGCTAAAGCAAGGTAACAGGCAAACAGTAAAGAGGAGCAAGGCGGGAGTGTGCCTGTAGGCGTGTGTGAGCTTAAGCAAAGTAACAGGCAAACAGTAAAGAGGAGTGTGCCTGTAGGCGTGTGTGAGCTTAAGCAAAGTAACAGGCAAACAGTAAAGAGGAGCGTGCCTGTAGGCATGTGTTAGCTTAAGCAAGGTCACAGGCAAACAGTAAAGAGGAGCAAGGTGGGAGTGTGCCTGTAGGCGTGTGTGAGTTTAAGCAAAGTAACAGGCAAACAGTAAAGAGGAGCGTGCCAGTAGGCGTGTGTGAGCTTAAGCAAAGTAACAGGCAAACAGTAAAGAGGAGCGTGCCTGTAGGCGTGTGTGAGCTTAAGCAAGGTGACAGGCAAACAGTAAAGAGGAGCAAGGTGGGAGTGTGCCTCTAGGCGTGTGTGAGCTTCAGCAAGGTAACAGGCAAACAGTAAAGAGGAGCAAGGCGGGAGTGTGACTCTAGGTGTGTGTGAGCTTAAGCAAGGTAACAGGCAAACAGTAAAGAGGAGAAAGGCGGGAGTGTGCCTCTAGGCGTGTTTGAGCTAAAGCAAGGTAACAAGCAAACAGTAAAGAGGAGCAAGGCGGGAGTGTGCCTGTAGGCATGTGTGAGCTTAAGCAAGGTAACAGGCAAACAGTAAAGAGGAGCAAGGTGGGAGTGTGCCTCTAGGCGTGTGACAGCATCAGCAAAGTAACAGGCAAACAGTAAAGAGGAGCGTGCCTGTAGGCGTGTGTGAGCTTAAGCAAGGTAACAGGCAAACAGTAAAGGGCAGAAAGGCGGGAGTGCTCCTCTAGGCATGTGTGAGTTTAGGCAAGGTAACAGGCAAACAGTAAAGAGGAGCAAGGCGGGAGTGTGCCTCTAGGCGTGTTTGAGCTAAAGCAAGGTAACAGGCAAACAGTAAAGAGGAGCAAGGCGGGAGTGTGCCTCTAGGCGTGTGTGAGCTTAGGCAAGGTAACAGGCAAACAGTAAAGAGGAGCAAGGCGGGAGTGTGCCTCTAGGCGTGTGCGAGCTTGAGCAAGGTAACAGGCAAACAGTACAGAGCAGCAAGGAGGGAGTGTGCCTCTAGGCGTGTGTGAGCTTAAGCAAGGTAACAGGCAAACAGTAAAGAGGTGCAATGCAGGAGCGTGACTCTAGGCGTGTGTGAGCTTAAGCAAGGTAACAGGCAAACAGTAAAGAGGAGCAAGGCGGGAGTGTGCCTCTAGGCGTGTTTGAGCTAAAGCAAGGTAACAGGCAAACAGTAAAGAGGAGCAAGGCGGGAGTGTGCCTGTAGGCGTGTGTGAGCTTAAGCAAAGTAATAGGCAAACGGTAAAGAGGAGTGTGCCTGTAGGCGTGTGTGAGCTTAAGCAAAGTAACAGGCAAACAGTAAAGAGGAGTGTGCCTGTAAGCGTGTGTGAGCTTAAGCAAAGTAACAGGCAAACAGTAAAGAGGAGCGTGCCTGTAGGCGTGTGTTAGCTTAAGCAAGGTCACAGGCAAACAGTAAAGAGGAGCAAGGTAGGAGTGTGCCTGTAGGCGTGTGTGAGTTTAAGCAAAGTAACAGGCAAACAGTAAAGAGGAGCATGCCAGTAGGCGTGTGTGAGCTTAAGCAAAGTAACAGGCAAACAGTAAAGAGGAGCGTGCCTGTACGCGTGTGTGAGCTTAAGCAAGGTGACAGGCAAACAGTAAAGAGGAGCAAGGTGGGAGTGTGCCTCTAGGCGTGTGTGAGCTTCAGCAAGGTAACAGGCAAACAGTAAAGAGGAGCTAGGTGGGAGTGTGACTCTAGGCATGTGTGAGCTTAAGCAAGGTAACAGGCAAACAGTAAAGAGGACCAAGGCGGGAGTCTGCCTCTAGGCGTGTTTGAGCTAAAGGAAAGGTAACAAGCAAACAGTAAAGAGGAGCAAGGCGGGAGTGTGCCTGTATGCGTGTGTGAGCTTAAGCAAAGTAACAGGCAAACAGTAAAGAGGAGTGTGCCTGTAGACGTGTGTGAGCTTAAGCAAAGTAACAGGCAAACAGTAAAGAGGAGCGTGCCTGTAGGCGTGTGTTAGCTTAAGCAAGGTGACAGGCAAACAGTAAAGAGGAGCAAGGTGGGAGTGTGCCTGTAGGCGTGTGTGAGCTTAAGCAAAGTAACAGGCAAACAGTAAAGAGGAGCGTGCCTGTAGGCGTATGTGAACTTAAACAAAGTAACAGGCAAACAGTAAAGAGGATCGTGCCTGTAGGCATGTGTGAGTTTAAGCAAGGTAACAGGCAAACAGTAAAGAGGTGCAATGCAGGAGCGTGACTCTAGGCGTGTGTGAGCTTAAGCAAGGTAACAGGCAAACAGTAAAGAGGAGCAAGGGGGGAGTGTGCCTCTAGGCCTGTTTGAGCTAAAGCAAGGTAACAGGCAAACAGTAAAGAGGAGCAAGGCGGGAGTGTGCCTGTAGGCGTGTGTGAGCTTAAGCAAAGTAATAGGCAAACAGTAAAGAGGAGTGTGCCTGTAGGCGTGTGTGAGCTTAAGCAAAGTAACAGGCACACAGTAAAGAGGAGCGTGCCTGTAGGCGTGTGTTAGCTTAAGCAAGGTCACAGGCAAACAGTAAAGAGGAGCAAGGTGGGAGTGTGCCTGTAGGCGTGTGTGAGTTTAAGCAAAGTAACAGGCAAACAGTAAAGAGGAGCGTGCCAGTAGGCGTGTGTGAGCTTAAGCAAAGTAACAGGCAAACAGTAAAGAGGAGCGTGCCTGTAGGCGTGTGTGAGCTTAAGCAAGGTGACAGGCAAACAATAAAGAGGAGCACGGTGGGAGTGTGCCTCTAGGCGTGTGTGAGCTTCAGCAAGGTAACAGGCAAACAGTAAAGAGGAGCAAGGCGGGAGTGTGACTCTAGGCGTGTGTGAGCTTAAGCAAAGTAAGAGGCAAACAGTAAAGAGGAGTGTGCCTGTAGGCGTGTGTGAGCTTAAGCAAAGTAACAGGCAAACAGTAAAGAGGAGCGTGCCTGTAGGTGTGTGTTAGCTTAAGCAAGGTCACAGGCAAACAGTAAAGAGGAGCAAGGTGGGAGTGTGCCTGTAGGCGTGTGTGAGCTTAAGCAAAGTAACAGGCAACCAGTAAAGAGGAGCGTGCCAGTAGGCGTGTGTAAGCTTAAGCAAAGTAACAGGCAAACAGTAAAGAGGAGCGTGCCTGTAGGCATGTGTGAGCTTAAGCAAGGTGACAAGCAAATAGTAAAGAGTAGCAAGGTGGGATTGTGCCTCTAGCCGTTTGTGACCTTCAGCAAGGTAACAGGCAAACAGTAAAGAGGAGCAAAGCGGGAGTGTGACTCTAGGCGTGTGTGAGCTTAAGCAAGGTAACAGGCAAACAGTAAAGAGGAGCAAGGCAGGAGTGTGCCTGTAGGCGTGTGTGAGCTTAAGCAAGGTAACAGGCAAACAGTAAAGAGGAGCAAGGTGGGAGTGTGCCTCTAGGCGTGTGACAGCTTCAGCAAAGTAACAGGCAAACAGTAAAGAGGAGCAAGGCGGGAGTGTGCCTCTAGGCGTGTGCGAGCTTAAGCAAGGTAACAGGCAAACAGTAAAGGGCAGCAAGGCGGGAGTGCTCCTCTAGGCATGTGTGAGTTTAGGCAAGGTAACAGGCAAACAGTAAAGAGGAGCAAGGCGGGAGTGTGCCTCTAGGCGTGTGTGAGCTTAGGCAAGGTAACAGGCAAACAGTAAAGAGGAGCAAGGCGGGAGTGTGCCTCTAGGCATGTGCGAGCTTAAGCAAGGTAACAGGCAAACAGTAAAGAGCAGCAAGGAGGGAGTGTGCTTCTAGGCGTGTGTGAGCTTAAGCAAGGTAACAGGCAAACAGTAAAGTGGAACAAGGCGGGAATGTGACTCTAGGTGTGTGTGAGTTTAAGCAAGGTAACAGGCAAACAGTAAAGCGGTGCAATGCAGGAGCGTGACTCTAGGCGTGTGTGAGTTTAAGCAAGGTAACAGGCAAACAGTAAAGAGGAGCGTGCCAGTAGGCGTGTGTGAGCTTAAGCAAAGTAACAGGCAAACAGTAAAGAGGAGCGTGCCTGTAGGCGTTTGTGAGCTTAAGCAAGGTGACAGGCAAACATTAAAGAGGAGCAAGGTAGGAGTGTGCCTCTAGGCGTGTGTGAGCTTCAGCAAGGTAACAGGCAAACAGTAAAGAGGAGCAAGGCGGGAGTGTGACTCTAGGCGTGTGTGAGCTTAAGCAAGGTAACAGGCAAACAGTAAAGAGGAGCAAGGTGGGAGTGTGCCTGTAGGCGTGTGTGAGCTTAAGCAAGGTAACAGGCAAACAGTAAAGAGGAGCAAGGTGGGAGGGTGCCTCTAGGCGTGTGACAGCTTCAGCAAAGTAACAGGCAAACAGTAAAGAGGAGCGTGCCTGTAGGCGTGTGTGAGCTTAAGCAAGGTAACAGGCAAACAGTAAAGGGCAGCAAGGAGGGAGTGCTCCTCTAGGCATGTGTGAGTTTAGGCAAGGTAACAGGCAAACAGTAAAGAGGAGCAAGGCGGGAGTGTGATTCTAGGCGTGTGTGAGCTTAAGCAAGGTAACAGGCAAACAGTAAAGAAGAGCAAATCGGGAGTGTGCCTCTAGGCGTGTTTGAGCTAAAGCAAGGTAACAGGCAAACAGTAAAGAGGAGCAAGGAGGGAGTGTGCCTGTAGGCGTGTGTGAGCTTAAGCAAAGTAACAGGCAAACAGTAAAGAGGAGTGTGCCTGTAGGCGTGTGTTAGCTTAAGCAAGGTCACAGGCAAACAGCAAAGAGGAGCAAGGTGGGAGTGTGCCTGTAGGCGTGTGTGAGCTTAAGCAAAGTAACAGGCAAACAGTAAAGAGGAGCGTGCCAGTAGGCGTGTGTGAGCTTAAGCAAAGTAACAGGCAAACAGTAAAGAGGAGCGTGCCTGTAGGCGTTTGTGAGCTTAAGCAAGGTGACAGGCAAACATTAAAGAGGAGCAAGGTAGGAGTGTGCCTCTAGGCGTGTGTGAGCTTCAGCAAGGTAACAGGCAAACAGTAAAGAGGAGCAAGGCGGGAGTGTGACTCTAGGCGTGTGTGAGCTTAAGCAAGGTAACAGGCAAACAGTAAAGAGGAGCAAGGTGGGAGTGTGCCTGTAGGCGTGTGTGAGCTTAAGCAAGGTAACAGGCAAACAGTAAAGAGGAGCAAGGTGGGAGGGTGCCTCTAGGCGTGTGACAGCTTCAGCAAAGTAACAGGCAAACAGTAAAGAGGAGCGTGCCTGTAGGCGTGTGTGAGCTTAAGCAAGGTAACAGGCAAACAGTAAAGGGCAGCAAGGAGGGAGTGCTCCTCTAGGCATGTGTGAGTTTAGGCAAGGTAACAGGCAAACAGTAAAGAGGAGCAAGGCGGGAGTGTGCCTCTAGGCGTGTTTGAGCTAAAGAAAGGTAACAGGCAAACAGTAAAGAGGAGCAAGGCGGGAGTGTGCCTCTAGGCGTGTGTGAGCTTAGGCAAGGTAACAGGCAAACAGTAAAGAGGAGCAAGGCGGGAGTGTGCCTCTAGGCATGTGCGAGCTTAAGCAAGGTAACAGGCAAACAGTACAGAGCAGCAAGGAGGGAGTGTGCCTCTAGGCGTGTGTGAGCTTAAGCAAGGTAACAGGCAAACAGTAAAGTGGAGCAAGGCGGGAATGTGACTCTAGGTGTGTGTGAGTTTAAGCAAGGTAACAGGCAAACAGCAAAGAGGTGCAATGCAGGAGCGTGACTCTAGGCGTGTGTGAGCTTAAGCAAGGTAACAGGCAAACAGTAAAGAGGAGCAAGGCGGGAGTGTGACTTTAGGCGTGTGTGAGCTTAAGCAAGGTAACAGGCAAACAGTAAAGAGGAGCAAGGCGGGAGTGTGCCTCTAGGCGTGTTTGAGCTAAAGCAAGGTAACAAGCAAACAGTAAAGAGGAGCAAGGCGGGAGTGTGCCTGTAGGCGTGTTTGAGCTAAAGCAAGGTAACAGGCAAACAGTAAAGAGGAGCAAGGCGGGAGTGTGCCTGTAGGCGTTTGTGAGCTTAAGCAAAGTAACAGGCAAACAGTAAAGAGGAGTGTGCCTGTAGGCGTGTGTGAGCTTAAGCAAAGTAACAGGCAAACAGTAAAGAGGAGCGTGCCTGTAGGCGTGTGTTAGCTTAAGCAAGGTCGCAGGCAAACAGTAAAGAGGAGCAAGGTAGGAGTGTGCCTGTAGGCGTGTGTGAGTTTAAGCAAAGTAACAGGCAAACAGTAAAGAGGAGCGTGCCAGTAGGCGTGTGTGAACTTAAGCAAAGTAACAGGCAAACAGTAAAGAGGAGCGTGCCTGTAGGCGTGTGTGAGCTTAAGCAAGGTGACAGGCAAACAGTAAAGAGGAGCAAGGTGGGAATGTGCGTCTAGGCGTGTGTGAGCTTCAGCAAGGTAACAGGCCAACAGTAAAGAGGAGCAAGGCGGGAGTGTGACTTTAGGCGTGTGTGAGCTTAAGCAAGGTAACAGGCAAACAGTAAAGAGGAGCAAGGCGGGAGTGTGCCTCTAGGCGTGTTTGAGCTAAAGCAAGGTAACAGGCAAACAGTAAAGAGGAGCAAGGCGGGAGTGTGCCTGTAGGCGTGTGTGAGCTTAAGCAAAGTAATAGGCAAACAGTAAAGAGGAGTGTGCCTGTAGGCGTGTGTGAGCTTAAGCAAAGTAACAGGCAAACAGTAAAGAGGAGCATGCCTGTAGGCATGTGTTAGCTTAAGCAAGGTGACAGGCAAACAGTAAAGAGGAGCAAGGTGGGAGTGTGCCTGTAGGCGTGTGTGAGCTTAAGAAAAGTAACAGGCAAACAGTAAAGAGGAGCGTGCCAGTAGGTGTGTGTGAGCTTAAGCAAAGTAACAGGCAAACAGTAAAGAGGAGCATGCCTGTAGGCATGTGTGAGCTTAAGCAAGGTGACAGGCAAACAGTAAAGAGGAGCAAGGTGGGAGTGTGCCTCTAGGCGTGTGTGAGCTTCAGCAAGGTAACAGGCAAACAGTAAAGAGGAGCAAGGCGGGAGTGTGACTCTAGGCGTGTGTGAGCTTAAGCAAGGTAACATGCAAACAGTAAAGAGGAGCAAGGCGGGAGTGTGCCTGTAGGCGTGTGTGAGCTTAAGCAAGGTAACAGGCAAACAGTAAAGAGGAGCAAGGTGGGAGTGTGCCTCTAGGCGTGTGACAGCTTCAGCAAAGTAAGAGGCAAACAGTAAAGAGGAGCGTGCCTGTAGACGTGTGTGAGCTTAAGCAAGGTAACAGGCAAACAGTAAAGGGCAGAAAGGCGGGAGTGCTCCTCTAGGCATGTGTGAGTTTAGGCAAGGTAACAGGCAAACAGTAAAGAGGAGCAAGGCGGGAGTGTGCCTCTAGGCGTGTTTGAGCTAAAGCAAGGTAACAGGCAAACAGTAAAGAGGAGCAAGGCGGGAGTGTGCCTCTAGGCGTGTGTGGGCTTAGGCAAGGTAACAGGCAAACAGTAAAGAGGAGCAAGGCGGGAGTGTACCTCTAGGCGTGTGCGAGCTTGAGCAAGGTAACAGGCAAAAAGTACAGAGCAGCAAGGAGGGAGTGTGCCTCTAGGCGTGTGTGAGCTTAAGCAAGGTAACAGGCAAACAGTAAAGTGGAGCAAGGCGGGAATGTGACTCTAGGTGTGTGTGAGTTTAAGCAAGGTAACAGGCAAACAGTAAAGAGGTGCAATGCAGGAACGTGACTCTAGGCGTGTGTGAGCTTAAGCAAGGTAACAGGCAAACAGTAAAGAGGAGCAAGGCGGGAGTGTGACTCTAGGCGTGTGTGAGCTTAAGCAAGGTAACAGGCAAACAGTAAAGAGGAGCAAGGCGGGAGTGTGCCTCTAGGCGTGTTTGAGCTAAAGCAAGGTAACAGGCAAACAGTAAAGAGGAGCAAGGCGAGAGTGTGCCTGTAGGCGTGTGTGAGCTTAAGCAAAGTAATAGGCAAACAGTAAAGAGGAGTGTGCCTGTAGGCGTGTGTGAGCTTAAGCAAAGTAACAGGCAAACAGTAAAGAGGGGCATGCCTGTAGGCGTGTGTTAGCTTAAGCAAGGTCACAGGCAAACAGTAAAGAGGAGCAAGGTGGGAGTGTGCCTGTAGGCGTGTGTGAGTTTAAGCAAAGTAACAGGCAAACAGTAAAGAGGAGCGTGCCAGTAGGCGTGTGTGAGCTTAAGCAAAGTAACAGGCAAACAGTAAAGAGGAGCGTGCCTGTAGGCGTGTGTGAGCTTAAGCAAGGTGACAGGCAAACAGTAAAGAGGAGCAAGGTGGGAGTGTGCCTCTAGGCATGTGTGAGCTTCAGCAAGGTAACAGGCAAACAGTAAAGAGGAGCAAGGCGGGAGTGTGACTCTAGGCATGTGTGAGCTTAAGCAAGGTAACAGGCAAACAGTAAAGAGGAGCAAGGTGGGAGTGTGCCTCTATTCGTGTTTGAGCTAAAGCAAGGCAACAGGCAAACAGTAAAGAGGAGCAAGGTGGGAGTGTGCCTGTAGGCGTGTGTGAGCTTAAGCAAAGTAACAGGCAAACAGTAAAGAGGAGTGTGCCTGTAGGCGTGTGTGAGCTTAAGCAAAGTAACAGGCAAACAGTAAAGAGGAGCGTGCCTGAGGGTGTGTGTTAGCTTAAGCAAGGTGACAGGCAAACAGTAAAGAGGAGCAAGGTGGGAGTGTGCCTGTAGGCGTGTGTGAGCTTAAGCAAAGTAACAGGCAAACAGTAAAGAGGAGCGTGCCAGTAGGCGTGTGTGAGCTTAAGCAAAGTAACAGGCAAACAGTAAAGAGGAGCGTGCCTGTAGGCGTGTGTGAGCTTAAGCAAGGTGACAGGCAAACAGTAAAGAGGAGCAAGGTGGGATTGTGCCTCTCGGCGTGTGTGAGCTTCAGCAAGGTAACAGGCAAACAGTAAAGAGGAGCAAGGCGGGAGTGTGACTCTAGGCGTGTGTGAGCTTAAGCAAGGTAACAGGCAAACAGTAAAGAGGAGCAAGGTGGGAGTGTGCCTGTAGGCGTGTGTGAGCTTATGCAAGGTAACAGGCAAACAGTAAAGAGGAGCAAGGTGGGAGTGTGCCTCTAGGCGTGTGACAGCTTCAGCAAAGTAACAGGCAAACAGTAAAGAGGAGCGTGCCTGTAGGCGTGTGTGAGCTTAAGCAAGGTAACAGGCAAACAGTAAAGGGCAGCAAGGCGGGAGTGCTCCTCTAGGCATGTGTGAGTTTAGGCAAGGTAACAGGCAAACAGTAAAGAGGAGCAAGGCGGGAGTGTGCCTCTAGGCGTTTGTGAGCTTAGGCAAGGTAACAGGCAAACAGTAAAGAGGAGCAAGGAGGGAGTGTACCTCTAGGCGTGTGCGAGCTTAAGCAACGTAACAGGCAAACAGTAAAGAGGAGCAAGGTGGGAGTGTGCCTCTAGGCGTGTGACAGCTTCAGCAAAGTAACAGGCAAACAGTAAAAAGGAGCGTGCCTGTAGGCGTGTGTGAGCTTAAGCAAGGTAACAGGCAAACAGTAAAGGGCAGCAAGGCGGGAGTGCTCCTCTAGGCATGTGTGAGTTTAGGCAAGGTAACAGGCAAACAGTAAAGAGGAGCAAGGCGGGAGTGTGCCTCTAGGCGTTTGTGAGCTTAGGCAAGGTAACAGGCAAACAGTAAAGAGGAGCAAGGCGGGAGTGTACCTCTAGGCGTGTGCGAGCTTAAGCAACGTAACAGGCAAACAGTACAGAGCAGCAAGGAGGGAGTGTGCCTCTAGGTGTGTGTGAGTTTAAGCAAGGTAACAGGCAAACAGTAAAGAGGTGCAATGCAGGAGCGTGACTCTAGGCGTGTGTGAGCTTAAGCAAGGTAACAGGCAAACAGTAAAGAGGAGCAAGGCGGGAGTGTGAATCTAGGCGTGTGTGAGCTTAAGCAAGGTAACAGGCAAACATTAAAGAAGAGCAAGGCGTGAGTGTGCCTCTAGGCGTGTTTGAGCTAAAGCAAGGTAACAGGCAAACAGTAAAGAGGAGCAAGGAAGGAGTGTGCCTGTAGGCGTGTGTGAGCTTAAGCAAAGTAACAGGCAAACAGTAAAGAGGAGTGTGCCTGTAGGCGTGTGTGAGCTTAAGCAAAGTAACAGGCAAACAGTAAAGAGGAGCGTGCCTGTAGGCGTGTGTTAGCTTAAGCAAGGTGACAGGCAAACAGTAAAGAGGAGCAAGGTGGGAGTGTGCCTGTAGGCGTGTGTGAGCTTAAGCAAAGTAACAGGCAAACAGTAAAGAGGAGCGTGCCAGTAGGCGTGTGTGAGCTTAAGCAAAGTAACAGGCAAACAGTAAAGAGGAGCGTGCCTGTAGGCATGTGTGAGCTTAAGCAAGGTGACAGGCAAACAGTAAAGAGGAGCAAGGTGGGAGTGTGCCTCTAGGCGTGTGTGAGCTTCAGCAAGGTAACAGTCAAACAGTAAAGAGGAGCAAGGCGGGAGTGTGACTCTAGGCGTGTGTGAGCTTAAGCAAGGTAACAGGCAAACAGTAAAGAGGAGCAAGGCAGGAGTGTGCCTGTAGGCGTGTGTGAGCTTAAGCAAGGTAACAGGCAAATAGTAAAGAGGAGCAAGGTGGGAGTGTGCCTCTAGGCGTGTGACAGCTTCAGCAAAGTAACAGGCAAACAGTAAAGAGGAGCGTGCCTGTAGGCTTGTGTGAGCTTAAGCAAGGTAACAGGCAAACAGTAAAGGGCAGCAAGGAGGGAGCGCTCCTCTAGGCATGTGTGAGTTTAGGCAAGGTAACAGGCAAACAGTAAAGAGGAGCAAGGCGGGAGTGTGCCTCTAGGCGTGTTTGAGCTAAAGCAAGGTAACAAGCAAACAGTAAAGAGGAGCAAGGTGGGAGTGTGCCTCTAGGCGTGTGACAGCTTCAGCAAAGTAACAGGCAAACAGTAAAGAGGAGCGTGCCTGTAGGCTTGTGTGAGCTTAAGCAAGGTAACAGGCAAACAGTAAAGGGCAGCAAGGAGGGAGCGCTCCTCTAGGCATGTGTGAGTTTAGGCAAGGTAACAGGCAAACAGTAAAGAGGAGCAAGGCGGGAGTGTGCCTCTAGGCGTGTTTGAGCTAAAGCAAGGTAACAAGCAAACAGTAAAGAGGAGCAAGGCGGGAGTGTGCCTCTAGGCGTGTTTGAGCTAAAGCAAGGTAACAGGCAAACAGTAAAGAGGAGCAAGGCGGGAGTGTGCCTCTAGGCGTGTGTGAGCTTAGGCAAGGTAACAGGCAAACAGTAAAGAGGAGCAAGGCGGGAGTGTGCCTCTAGGCGTGTGCGAGCTTAAGCAAGGTAACAGGCAAACAGTACAGAGCAGCAAGGAGGGAGTGTGCCTCTAGGCGTGTGTGAGCTTAAGCAAGGTAACAGGCAAACAGTAAAGTGGAGCAAGGCGGGAATGTGACTCTAGGTGTGTGTGAGTTTAAGCAAGGTAACAGGCAAACAGCAAAGAGGTGCAACGCAGGAGCGTGACTCTAGGCGTGTGTGAGCTTAAGCAAGGTAACAGGCAATCAGTAAAGAGGAGCAAGGCGGGAGTTTGACTCTAGGCGTGTGTGAGCTTAAGCAAGGTAACAGGCAAACAGTAAAGAGGAGCAAGGCGAGAGTGTGCCTCTAGGCGTGTTTGAGCTAAAGCAAGGTAACAAGCAAACAGTAAAGAGGAGCAAGGCGGGAGTGTGCCTGTAGGCGTGTTTGAGCTAAAGCAAGGTAACAGGCAAACAGTAAAGAGGAGCAAGGCGGGAGTGTGCCTGTAAGCGTGTGTGAGCTTAAGCAAAGTAACAGGCAAACAGTAAAGAGGAGCGTGCCTGTAGGCGTGAGTTAGCTTAAGCATAGTAACAGGCAAACAGTAAAGAGGAGCGTGCCTGTAGGCGTGTGTGAGCTTAAGCAAGGTGACAGGCAAACAGTAAAGAGGAGCGTGCCTGTAGGCGTGAGTTAGCTTAAGCAAGGTCACAGGCAAACAGTAAAGAGGAGCGTGCCTGTAGGCGTGTGTGAGCTTAAGCAAGGTGACAGGCAAACAGTAAAGAGGAGCAAGGTGGGAGTGTGCCTCTAGGCGTGTGTGAGCTTCAGCAAGGTAACAGGCAAACAGTAAAGAGGAGCAAGGCGAGAGTGTGACTCTAGGCGTGTGTGAGCTTAAGCAAGGTAACAGGCAAACAGTAAAGAGGAGCAAGGCGGGAGTGTGCCTCTAGGCGTGTTTGAGCTAAAGCAAGGTAACAGGCAAACAGTAAAGAGGAGCAAGGCAGGAGTGTGCCTGTAGGCGTGTGTGAGCTTAAGCAAAGTAATAGGCAAACAGTAAAGAGGAGTGTGCCTGTAGGCGTGTGTGAGCTTAAGCAAAGTAACAGGCAAACAGTAAAGAGGAGCGTGCCTGTAGGCGTGTTTTAGCTTAAGCAAGGTGACAGGCAAACAGTAAAGAGGAGCAAGGTGGGAGTGTGCCTGTAGGCATGTGTGAGCTTAAGCAAAGTAACAGGCAAACAGTAAAGAGGAGCGTGCCAGTACGTGTGTGTGAGCTTAAGCATAGTAACAGGCAAACAGTAAAGAGGAGCGTGCCTGTAGGCGTGTGTGAGCTTAAGCAAGGTGACAGGCAAACAGTAAAGAGGAGCAAGGTGGGAGTGTGCCTCTAGGCGTGTGTGAGCTTCAGCAAGGTAACAGGCAAACAGTAAAGAGGAGCAAGGCGGGAGTGTGACTCTAGGCGTGTGTGAGCTTAAGCAAGGTAACAGGCAAACAGTAAAGAGGAGCAAGGCGGGAGTGTGCCTGTAGGCGTGTGTGAGCTTAAGCAAGGTAACAGGCAAACAGTAAAGAGGAGCAAGGTGGGAGTGTGCCTCTAGGCGTGTGACAGCTTCAGCAAAGTAACAGGCAAACAGTAAAGAGGAGAGTGCCTGTAGGCGTGTGTGAGCTTAAGCAAGGTAACAGGCAAACAGTAAAGGGCAGCAAGGCGGGAGTGCTCCTCTAGGCATGTGTGAGTTTAGGCAAGGTAACAGGCAAACAGTAAAGAGGAGCAAGGCGGGACTGTGCCTCTAGGCGTGTTTGAGCTAAAGCAAGGTAACAGGCAAACAGTAAAGAGGAGCAAGGCGGGAGTGTGCCTGTAGGCATGTGTGAGCTTAGGCAAGGTAACAGGCAAACAGTAAAGAGGAGCAAGGCGGGAATGTGCCTCTAGGCGTGTGCGAGCTTAAGCAAGGTAACAGGCAAACAGTACAGAGCCGCAAGGAGGGAGTGTGCCTCTTAGCGTGTGTGAGCTTAAGCAAGGTAACAGGCAAACAGTAAAGTGGAGCAAGGCGGGAATGTGACTCTAGG
This sequence comes from Ambystoma mexicanum, assembly GCF_040938575.1. Lineage (NCBI taxonomy): Eukaryota > Metazoa > Chordata > Amphibia > Caudata > Ambystomatidae > Ambystoma > Ambystoma mexicanum. Next base: position 1,468,435,363 of record NC_090924.1, on the reverse strand, counting down.
TGTGTGTGAGTTTAAGCAAGGTAACAGGCAAACAGTAAAGAGGTGCAATGCAGGAGTGTGACTCTAGGCGTGTGTGAGCTTAAGCAAGGTAACAGGCAAACAGTAAAGAGGAGCAAGGCGGGAGTGTGCCTCTAGGCGTGTGTGAGCTTAAGCAAGGTAACAGGCAAACAGTACAGAGGAGCAAGGCGGGAGTGTGCCTCTAGGCGTGTGTGAGCTTAAGCAAGGTAACAGGCAAACAGTAAAGAGGAGCAAGGCGGGAGTGTGACTCTAGGCGTGTGCGAGCTTAAGCAAGGTAACAGGCAAACAGTAAAAAGGAGCAAGGCGGGAGTGTGCCTGTAGGCGTGTGTGAGCTTAAGCAAGGTAACAGGCAAACAGTAAAGAGGAGCAAGGTGGGAGTGTGCCTCTAGGCGTGTGACAGCTTCAGCAAAGTAACAGGCAAACAGTAAAGAGGAGAGTGCCTGTAGGCGTGTGTGAGCTTAAGCAAGGTAACAGGCAAACAGTAAAGGGCAGCAAGGCGGGAGTGCTCCTCTAGGCATGTGTGAGTTTAGGCAAGGTAACAGGCAAACAGTAAAGAGGAGCAAGGCGGGACTGTGCCTCTAGGCGTGTTTGAGCTAAAGCAAGGTAACAGGCAAACAGTAAAGAGGAGCAAGGCGGGAGTGTGCCTGTAGGCGTGTGTGAGCTTAGGCAAGGTAACAGGCAAACAGTAAAGAGGAGCAAGGCGGGAATGTGCCTCTAGGCGTGTGCGAGCTTAAGCAAGGTAACAGGCAAACAGTACAGAGCCGCAAGGAGGGAGTGTGCCTCTTAGCGTGTGTGAGCTTAAGCAAGGTAACAGGCAAAAAGTAAAGTGGAGCAAGGCGGGAATGTGACTCTAGGTGTGTGTGAGTTTAAGCAAGGTAACAGGCAAACAGTAAAGAGGTGCAATGCAGGAGCGTGACTCTAGGCGTGTGTGAGCTTAAGCAAGGTAACAGGCAAACAGTAAAGAGGAGCAAGGCGGGAGTGTGCCTCTAGGCGTGTGTGAGCTTAAGCAAGGTAACAGGCAAACAGTACAGAGGAGCAAGGCGGGAGTGTGCCTCTAGGCGTGTGTGAGCTTAAGCAAGGTAACAGGCAAACAGTAAAAAGGAGCAAGGCGTGAGTGTGACCCTAGGCGTGTGTGAGATTAGGCAAGGTAACAGGCAAACAGTAAAGAGGAGGAAGGGGGAGTGTGACTCTAAGCGTATGTGAGCTTAGGCAAGGTAACAGGCAAACAGTAAAGAGGAGCAAGGCGGGAGTGTGCCTCTAGGCGTGTGTGAGCTTAAGCAAGGTAACAGGCAAACAGTAAAGGGCAGCAAGGCGGGAGTGCTCCTCTAGGCATGTGTGAGTTTAGGCAAGGTAACAGGCAAACAGTAAAGAGGAGCAAGGCGGGACTGTGCCTCTAGGCGTGTGTGAGCTTAAGCAAGGTAACAGGCAAACAGTACAGAGGAGCAAGGCAGGAATGTGACTCTAGGTGTGTGTGAGTTTAAGCAAGGTAACAGGCAAACAGCAAAGAGGTGCAATGCAGGAGCGTGACTCTAGGCGTGTGTGAGCTTAAGCAAGGTAACAGGCAAACAGTAAAGAGGAGCAAGGCGGGAGTGTGACTTTAGGCGTGTGTGAGCTTAAGCAAGGTAACAGGCAAACAATAAAGAGGAGCAAGGCGGGAGTGTGCCTCTAGACGTGTTTGAGCTAAAGCAAGGTAACAAGCAAACAGTAAAGAGGAGCAAGGCGGGAGTGTGCCTGTAGGCGTGTTTGAGCTAAAGCAAGGTAACAGGCAAACAGTAAAGAGGAGCAAGGCGGGAGTGTGCCTGTAGGCGTTTGTGAGCTTAAGCAAAGTAACAGGCAAACAGTAAAGAGGAGTGTGCCTGTAGGCGTGTGTGAGCTTAAGCAAAGTAACAGGCAAACAGTAAAGAGGAGCGTGCCTGTAGGCGTGTATTAGCTTAAGCAAGGTCGCAGGCAAACAGTAAAGAGGAGCAAGGTGGGAGTGTGCCTGTAGGCGTGTGTGAGTTTAAGCAAAGTAACAGGCAAACAGTAAAGAGGAGCGTGCCAGTAGGCGTGTGTGAACTTAAGCAAAGTAACAGGCAAACAGTAAAGAGGAGCGTGCCTGTAGGCGTGTGTGAGCTTAAGCAAGGTGACAGGCAAACAGTAAAGAGGAGCAAGGCGGGAGTGTGACTCTAGGCGTGTGTGAGCTTAAGCAAGGTAACAGGCAAACAGTAAAGAGGAGCAAGGCGGGAGTGTGCCTCTAGGCGTGTTTGAGCTAAAGCAAGGTAACAGGCAAACAGTAAAGAGGAGCAAGGCGGGAGTGTGCCTGTAGGCGTGTGTGAGCTTAAGCAAAGTAATAGGCAAACAGTAAAGAGGAGTGTGCCTGTAGGCGTGTGTGAGCTTAAGCAAAGTAACAGGCAAACAGTAAAGAGGAGCGTGCCTGTAGGCATGTGTTAGCTTAAGCAAGGTGACAGGCAAACAGTAAAGAGGAGCAAGGTGGGAGTGTGCCTGTAGGCGTGTGTGAGCTTAAGAAAAGTAACAGGCAAACAGTAAAAAGGAGCGTGCCAGTAGGCGTGTGTGAGCTTAAGCAAAGTAACAGGCAAACAGTAAAGAGGAGCAAGGTGGGAGTGTGCCTCTAGGCGTGTGTGAGCTTCAGCAAGGTAACAGGCAAACAGTAAAGAGGAGCAAGGCGGGAGTGTGACTCTAGGCGTGTGTGAGCTTAAGCAAGGTAACAGGCAAACAGTAAAGAGGAGCAAGGCGGGAGTGTGCCTGTAGGCGTGTGTGAGCTTAAGCAAGGTAACAGGCAAACAGTAAAGAGGAGCAAGGTGGGAGTGTGCCTCTAGGCGTGTGACAGCTTCAGCAAAGTAAGAGGCAAACAGTAAAGAGGAGCGTGCCTGTAGACGTGTGTGAGCTTAAGCAAGGTAACAGGCAAACAGTAAAGGGCAGAAAGGCGGGAGTGCTCCTCTAGGCATGTGTGAGTTTAGGCAAGGTAACAGGCAAACAGTAAAGAGGAGCAAGGCGGGAGTGTGCCTCTAGGCGTGTTTGAGCTAAAGCAAGGTAACAGGCAAACAGTAAAGAGGAGCAAGGCGGGAGTGTGCCTCTAGGCGTGTGTGGGCTTAGGCAAGGTAACAGGCAAACAGTAAAGAGGAGCAAGGCGGGAGTGTGCCTCTAGGCGTGTGTGAGCTTGAGCAAGGTAACAGGCAAAAAGTACAGAGCAGCAAGGAGGGAGTGTGCCTCTAGGCGTGTGTGAGCTTAAGCAAGGTAACAGGCAAACAGTAAAGTGGAGCAAGGCGGGAATGTGACTCTAGGTGTGTGTGAGTTTAAGCAAGGTAACAGGCAAACAGTAAAGAGGTGCAATGCAGGAGCGTGACTCTAGGCGTGTGTGAGCTTAAGCAAGGTAACAGGCAAACAGTAAAGAGGAGCAAGGCGGGAGTGTGACTCTAGGCGTGTGTGAGCTTAAGCAAGGTAACAGGCAAACAGTAAAGAGGAGCAAGGCGGGAGTGTGCCTCTAGGCGTGTTTGAGCTAAAGCAAGGTAACAGGCAAACAGTAAAGAGGAGCAAGGCGAGAGTGTGCCTGTAGGCGTGTGTGAGCTTAAGCAAAGTAATAGGCAAACAGTAAAGAGGAGTGTGCCTGTAGGCATGTGTGAGCTTAAGCAAAGTAACAGGCAAACAGTAAAGAGGAGTTTGCCTGTAGGCGTGTGTGAGCTTAAGCAAAGTAACAGGCAAACAGTAAAGAGGGGCGTGCCTGTAGGCGTGTGTTAGCTTAAGCAAGGTCACAGGCAAACAGTAAAGAGGAGCAAGGTGGGAGTGTGCCTGTAGGCGTGTGTGAGTTTAAGCAAAGTAACAGGCAAACAGTAAAGAGGAGCGTGCCAGTAGGCGTGTATGAGCTTAAGCAAAGTAACAGGCAAACAGTAAAGAGGAGCGTGCCTGTAGGCGTGTGTGAGCTTAAGCAAGGTGACAGGCAAACAGTAAAGAGGAGCAAGGTGCGAGTGTGCCTCTAGGCGTTTGTGAGCTTCAGCAAGGTAACAGGCAAACAGCAAAGAGGAGCAAGGCGGGAGTGTGACTCTAGGCATGTGTGAGCTTAAGCAAGGTAACAGGCAAACAGTAAAGAGGAGCAAGGTGGGAGTGTGCCTCTATTCGTGTTTGAGCTAAAGCAAGGCAACAGGCAAACAGTAAAGAGGAGCAAGGCGGGAGTGTGCCTGTAGGCGTGTGTGAGCTTAAGCAAAGTAACAGGCAAACAGTAAAGAGGAGTGTGCCTGTAGGCGTGTGTGAGCTTAAGCAAAGTAACAGGCAAACAGTAAAGAGGAGCGTGCCTGAGGGTGTGTGTTAGCTTAAGCAAGGTGACAGGCAAACAGTAAAGAGGAGCAAGGTGGGAGTGTGCCTGTAGGCGTGTGTGAGCTTAAGCAAAGTAACAGGCAAACAGTAAAGAGGAGCGTGCCAGTAGGCGTGTGTGAGCTTAAGCAAAGTAACAGGCAAACAGTAAAGAGGAGCATGCCTGTAGGCGTGTGTGAGCTTAAGCAAGGTGACAGGCAAACAGTAAAGAGGAGCAAGGTGGGATTGTGCCTCTCGGCGTGTGTGAGCTTCAGCAAGGTAACAGGCAAACAGTAAAGAGGAGCAAGGCGGGAGTGTGACTCTAGGCGTGTGTGAGCTTAAGCAAGGTAACAGGCAAACAGTAAAGAGGAGCAAGGTGGGAGTGTGCCTGTAGGCGTGTGTGAGCTTAAGCAAGGTAACAGGCAAACAGTAAAGAGGAGCAAGGTGGGAGTGTGCCTCTAGGCGTGTGACAGCTTCAGCAAAGTAACAGGCAAACAGTAAAGAGGAGCGTGCCTGTAGGCGTGTGTGAGCTTAAGCAAGGTAACAGGCAAACAGTAAAGGGCAGCAAGGCGGGAGTGCTCCTCTAGGCATGTGTGAGTTTAGGCAAGGTAACAGGCAAACAGTAAAGAGGAGCAAGGCGGGAGTGTGCCTCTAGGCGTGTTTGAGCTAAAGCAAGGTAACAGGCAAACAGTAAAGAGGAGCAAGGCGGGAGTGTGCCTGTAGGCGTGTGTGAGCTTAAGCAAAGTAATAGGCAAACAGTAAAGAGGAGTGTGCCTGTAGGCGTGTGTGAGCTTAAGCAAAGTAACAGGCAAACAGTAAAGAGGAGCGTGCCTGTAGGCATGTGTTAGCTTAAGCAAGGTGACAGGCAAACAGTAAAGAGGAGCAAGGTGGGAGTGTGCCTGTAGGCGTGTGTGAGCTTAAGAAAAGTAACAGGCAAACAGTAAAGAGGAGCGTGCCAGTAGGCGTGTGTGAGCTTAAGCAAAGTAACAGGCAAACAGTAAAGAGGAGCATGCCTGTAGGCGTGTGTGAGCTTAAGCAAGGTGACAGGCAAACAGTAAAGAGGAGCAAGGTGGGAGTGTGCCTCTAGGCGTGTGTGAGCTTCAGCAAGATAACAGGCAAACAGTAAAGAGGAGCAAGGCGGGAGTGTGACTCTAGGCGTGTGTGAGCTTAAGCAAGGTAACAGGCAAACAGTAAAGAGGAGCAAGGCGGGAGTGTGCCTGTAGGCGTGTGTGAGCTTAAGCAAGGTAACAGGCAAACAGTAAAGAGGAGCAAGGTGGGAGTGTGCCTCTAGGCGTGTGACAGCTTCAGCAAAGTAAGAGGCAAACAGTAAAGAGGAGCGTGCCTGTAGACGTGTGTGAGCTTAAGCAAGGTAACAGGCAAACAGTAAAGGGCAGAAAGGCGGGAGTGCTCCTCTAGGCATGTGTGAGTTTAGGCAAGGTAACAGGCAAACAGTAAAGAGGAGCAAGGCGGGAGTGTGCCTCTAGGCGTGTTTGAGCTAAAGCAAGGTAACAGGCAAACAGTAAAGAGGAGCATGGCGGGAGTGTGCCTCTAGGCGTGTGTGGGCTTAGGCAAGGTAACAGGCAAACAGTAAAGAGGAGCAAGGCGGGAGTGTGCCTCTAGGCGTGTGCGAGCTTGAGCAAGGTAACAGGCAAAAAGTACAGAGCAGCAAGGAGGGAGTGTGCCTCTAGGCGTGTGTGAGCTTAAGCAAGGTAACAGGCAAACAGTAAAGTGGAGCAAGGCGGGAATGTGACTCTAGGTGTGTGTGAGTTTAAGCAAGGTAACAGGCAAACAGTAAAGAGGTGCAATGCAGGAGCGTGACTCTAGGCGTGTGTGAGCTTAAGCAAGGTAACAGGCAAACAGTAAAGAGGAGCAAGGCGGGAGTGTGACTCTAGGCGTGTGTGAGCTTAAGCAAGGTAACAGGCAAACAGTAAAGAGGATCAAGGCGGGAGTGTGCCTCTAGGCGTGTTTGAGCTAAAGCAAGGTAACAGGCAAACAGTAAAGAGGAGCAAGGCGAGAGTGTGCCTGTAGGCGTGTGTGAGCTTAAGCAAAGTAATAGGCAAACAGTAAAGAGGAGTGTGCCTGTAGGCATGTGTGAGCTTAAGCAAAGTAACAGGCAAACAGTAAAGAGGAGTTTGCCTGTAGGCGTGTGTGAGCTTAAGCAAAGTAACAGGCAAACAGTAAAGAGGGGCGTGCCTGTAGGCGTGTGTTAGCTTAAGCAAGGTCACAGGCGAACAGTAAAGAGGAGCAAGGTGGGAGTGTGCCTGTAGGCGTGTGTGAGTTTAAGCAAAGTAACAGGCAAACAGTAAAGAGGAGCGTGCCAGTAGGCGTGTGTGAGCTTAAGCAAAGTAACAGGCAAACAGTAAAGAGGAGCGTGCCTGTAGGCGTGTGTGAGCTTAAGCAAGGTGACAGGCAAACAGTAAAGAGGAGCAAGGTGGGAGTGTGCCTCTAGGCGTTTGTGAGCTTCAGCAAGGTAACAGGCAAACAGTAAAGAGGAGCAAGGCGGGAGTGTGACTCTAGGCATGTGTGAGCTTAAGCAAGGTAACAGGCAAACAGTAAAGAGGAGCAAGCTGGGAGTGTGCCTCTATTCGTGTTTGAGCTAAAGCAAGGCAACAGGCAAACAGTAAAGAGGAGCAAGGCGGGAGTGTGCCTGTAGGCGTGTGTGAGCTTAAGCAAAGTAACAGGCAAACAGTAAAGAGGAGTGTGCCTGTAGGCGTGTGTGAGCTTAAGCAAAGTAACAGGCAAACAGTAAAGAGGAGCGTGCCTGAGGGTGTGTGTTAGCTTAAGCAAGGTGACAGGCAAACAGTAAAGAGGAGCAAGGTGGGAGTGTGCCTGTAGGCGTGTGTGAGCTTAAGCAAAGTAACAGGCAAACAGTAAAGAGGAGCGTGCCAGTAGGCGTGTGTGAGCTTAAGCAAAGTAACAGGCAAACAGTAAAGAGGAGCATGCCTGTAGGCGTGTGTGAGCTTAAGCAAGGTGACAGGCAAACAGTAAAGAGGAGCAGGGTGGGATTGTGCCTCTCGGCGTGTGTGAGCTTCAGCAAGGTAACAGGCAAACAGTAAAGAGGAGCAAGGCGGGAGTGTGCCTCTAGGCGTGTGTGAGCTTAAGCAAGGTAACAGGCAAACAGTAAAGAGGAGCAAGGTGGGAGTGTGCCTGTAGGCGTGTGTGAGCTTAAGCAAGGTAACAGGCAAACAGTAAAGAGGAGCAAGGTGGGAGTGTGCCTCTAGGCGTGTGACAGCTTCAGCAAAGTAACAGGCAAACAGTAAAGAGGAGCGTGCCTGTAGGCGTGTGTGAGCTTAAGCAAGGTAACAGGCCAACAGTAAAGGGCAGCAAGGCGGGAGTGCTCCTCTAGGCATGTGTGAGTTTAGGCAAGGTAACAGGCAAACAGTAAAGAGGAGCAAGGCGGGAGTGTGCCTCTAGGCGTTTGTGAGCTTAGGCAAGGTAAAAGGCAAACAGTAAAGAGGAGCAAGGCGGGAGTGTGCCTCTAGGCGTGTGCGAGCTTAAGCAACGTAACAGGCAAACAGTACAGAGCAGCAAGGAGGGAGTGTGCCTCTAGACGTGTGTGAGCTTAAGCAAGGTAACAGGCAAACAGTAAAGTGGAGCAAGGCGGGAATGTGACTCTAGGTGTGTGTGAGTTTAAGCAAGGTAACAGGCAAACAGTAAAGAGGTGCAATGCAGGAGCGTGACTCTAGGCGTGTGTGAGCTTAAGCAAGGTAACAGGCAAACAGTAAAGAGGAGCAAGGCGGGAGTGTGAATCTAGGCGTGTGTGAGCTTAAGCAAGGTAACAGGCAAACATTAAAGAAGAGCAAGGCGGGAGTGTGCCTCTAAGCGTGTTTGAGCTAAAGCAAGGTAACAGGCAAACAGTAAAGAGGAGCAAGGAGGGAGTGTGCCTGTAGGCGTGTGTGAGCTTAAGCAAAGTAACAGGCAAACAGTAAAGAGGAGTGTGCCTGTAGGCGTGTGTGAGCTTAAGCAAAGTAACAGGCAAACAGTAAAGAGGAGCGTGCCTGTAGGCGTGTGTTAGCTTAAGCAAGGTGACAGGCAAACAGTAAAGAGGAGCAAGGTGGGAGTGTGCCTGTAGGCGTGTGTGAGCTTAAGCAAAGTAACAGGCAAACAGTAAAGAGGAGCGTGCCAGTAGGCGTGTGTGAGCTTAAGCAAAGTAACAGGCAAACAGTAAAGAGGAGCGTGCCTGTAGGCATGTGTGAGCTTAAGCAAGGTGACAGGCAAACAGTAAAGAGGAGCAAGGTGGGAGTGTGCCTCTAGGCGTGTGTGAGCTTCAGCAAGGTAACAGTCAAACAGTAAAGAGGAGCAAGGCGGGAGTGTGACTCTAGGTGTGTGTGAGCTTAAGCAAGGTAACAGGCAAACAGTAAAGAGGAGCAAGGTGGGAGTGTGCCTCTAGGCGTGTGACAGCTTCAGCAAAGTAACAGGCAAACAGTAAAGAGGAGCGTGCCTGTAGGCTTCTGTGAGCTTAAGCAAGGTAACAAGCAAACAGTAAAGGGCAGCAAGGAGGGAGCGCTCCTCTAGGCATGTGTGAGTTTAGGCAAGGTAACAGGCAAACAGTAAAGAGGAGCAAGGCGGGAGTGTGCCTCTAGGCGTGTTTGAGCTAAAGCAAGGTAACAAGCAAACAGTAAAGAGGAGCAAGGCGGGAGTGTGCCTCTAGGCGTGTTTGAGCTAAAGCAAGGTAACAGGCAAACAGTAAAGAGGAGCAAGGCGGGAGTGTGCCTCTAGGCGTGTGTGAGCTTAGGCAAGGTAACAGGCAAACAGTAAAGAGGAGCAAGGCGGGAGTGTGCCTCTAGGCGTGTGCGAGCTTAAGCAAGGTAACAGGCAAACAGTACAGAGCAGCAAGGAGGGAGTGTGCCTCTAGGCGTGTGTGAGCTTAAGCAAGGTAACAGGCAAACAGTAAAGTGGAGCAAGGCGGGAATGTGACTCTAGGTGTGTGTGAGTTTAAGCAAGGTAACAGGCAAACAGCAAAGAGGTGCAATGCAGGAGCGTGACTCTAGGCGTGTGTGAGCTTAAGCAAGGTAACAGGCAATCAGTAAAGAGGAGCAAGGCGGGAGTTTGACTCTAGGCGTGTGTGAGCTTAAGCAAGGTAACAGGCAAACAGTAAAGAGGAGCAAGGCGAGAGTGTGCCTCTAGGCGTGTTTGAGCTAAAGCAAGGTAACAAGCAAACAGTAAAGAGGAGCAAGGCGGGAGTGTGCCTGTAGGCGTGTTTGAGCTAAAGCAAGGTAACAGGCAAACAGTAAAGAGGAGCAAGGCGGGAGTGTGCCTGTAGGCGTGTGCGAGCTTAAGCAAAGTAACAGGCAAACAGTAAAGAGGAGTGTGCCTGTAGGCGTGTGTGAGCTTAAGCAAAGTAACAGGCAAACAGTAAAGAGGAGCGTGCCTGTAGGCGTGAGTTAGCTTAAGCAAGGTCACAGGCAAACAGTAAAGAGGAGCAAGGTGGGAGTGTGCCTCTAGGCGTGTGTGAGCTTCAGCAAGGTAACAGGCAAACAGTAAAGAGGAGCAAGGCGAGAGTGTGACTCTAGGCGTGTGTGAGCTTAAGCAAGGTAACAGGCAAACAGTAAAGAGGAGCAAGGCGGGAGTGTGCCTCTAGGCGTGTTTGAGCTAAAGCAAGGTAACAGGCAAACAGTAAAGAGGAGCAAGGAGAGTGTGCCTGTAGGCGTGTGTGAGCTTAAGCAAAGTAATAGGCAAACAGTAAAGAGGAGTGTGCCTGTAGGCGTGTGTGAGCTTAAGCAAAGTAACAGGCAAACAGTAAAGACGAGCGTGCCTGTAGGCGTGTTTTAGCTTAAGCAAGGTGACAGGCAAACAGTAAAGAGGAGCAAGGTGGGAGTGTGCCTGTAGGCATGTGTGAGCTTAAGCAAAGTAACAGGCAAACAGTAAAGAGGAGCGTGCCAGTAGGTGTGTGTGAGCTTAAGCATAGTAACAGGCAAACAGTAAAGAGGAGCGTGCCTGTAGGCGTGTGTGAGCTTAAGCAAGGTGACAGGCAAACAGTAAAGAGGAGCAAGGTGGGAGTGTGCCTCTAGGCGTGTGTGAGCTTCAGCAAGGTAACAGGCAAACAGTAAAGAGGAGCAAGGCGGGAGTGTGACTCTAGGCGTGTGTGAGCTTAAGCAAGGTAACAGGCAAACAGTAAAGAGGAGCAAGGCGGGAGTGTGCCTGTAGGCGTGTGTGAGCTTAAGCAAGGTAACAGGCAAACAGTAAAGAGGAGCAAGGTGGGAGTGTGCCTCTAGGCGTGTGACAGCTTCAGCAAAGTAACAGGCAAACAGTAAAGAGGAGCGTGCCTGTAGGCGTGTGTGAGCTTAAGCAAGGTAACAGGCAAACAGCAAAGAGGTGCAATGCAGGAGCGTGACTCTAGGCGTGTGTGAGCTTAAGCAAGGTAACAGGCAATCAGTAAA